>NW_008796220.1:3069087-3104233 GCF_000699145.1 Aptenodytes forsteri | reverse complement strand
CAGGCTAAACAACCCCAGTTCCCTCAGCCGCTCCTCAGAAGACTTGTTCTCCAGACCCCTCACCAGCCTCGTTGCCCTTCTCTGGACACGCTCCAGCACCTCAACGTCCTTCTTGTAGTGAGGGGCCCAAAACTGAACACAGTATTCGAGGTGCGGCCTCACCAGGGCCGAGTACAGGGGCACGATCACTTCCCTGCTCCTGCTGGCCACATTATTTCTGATACAGGAGAAGGCACTTTCAGAGATACATGTCCTTCTAAACATCATATTTCTCAGCACTGACTATAATTGGAGGTGGGGGTGACTAGCTCAGATTGAGAGATGTCTATGGTCTAAAATGAAAAATGTTAATTGAGATGAATGCATCTTAAATAACCAAAAAATGTTTTGGGATGTCTTACTTTTAATTCATATAGAAGATGATGTTAGACAGCACTGTAATGACTTAATGATAGGATTGTTAGATACGGTACAAATTATGTTTGTTTTATTAAGCCTAAAATATTAATAATTCATGTCATTATTATATGCAGAATAATATTTTCAGATTTTTGTTGCATATCTCAGTACTTGTTAGTCACCTTAAAAGTGGTATTGATATCCATTATGCCTCTGAATTTCCCTACCAGTTTTATAATCACTTTTTATTAATTATGTAAATATATTTTCTTTCTGCTCTCAGTGAACAAAATATACAAATACAGTTTAAAAAATGGAGGGTAAGAGAAGGGCTGGAACTCACTATACCAAAAATATTCTCAGATTTATTAAAAAAGTAAAATAAGCAATAAGATATTTTTTCTCTCTCTTTCAATTGCAGCTATGAGAGATCTCGCTTATAACAGTAATTAGTAAAAATATTTTAAGATAGAAGTTGATTTTTCTGTTCGGTTTTTCCAGCTCATGTTAATAGTAAGTATTTGATAACTCTACATAGATAGAATATTTTATGGAACTTGAAACCTCATTAAGCTAAGCAGTGTGTGAATGCAAGTCTCGTTTTAGATGTGTGAAGTGGATTAAAATGAGAAATATTTAGTTGGAGCTGTCAAGGGCTCTGATGGAGAGGCAGGATCAGACAGAAGAGATGAGAGAGCAGTTCAAAGGCAGGTGTAAGCACTATTGGTGCACGTCATTAGCTCAAGCCGGCACAGAAATTACTCAAAAATAGCACAGAAGATAAATAGAAGAAGGCTGAATTACTGTAGGCCCAAGAGGAAAGGACAGAAGAAGTAGGTCTGTTAAAGGGAGATCCTGAAGGGATGATGAGAAGTGGAAGGTGAGTGGGGAGAGGATAAATTCATGACTGCTGAAGGAGGCTGTGGTTTTAAGGATGTACAACTGACCGAATCCAAAGCAGCTAAATAAACCAGGACAAGTAGGCTACAAGCGTACCCATTAGCTTTGGTCGTGAAGCCCCCTTTATGCACCTTGGTGAAGGTGATTGAGAGTTGTAGAGGTGGCAGCTGTTAAACTGAAAGAAATTTCTGACAGAATTGGACATTTAGGTTTGCTGCTAATGGGCTGTACTGATGTGAATAAGGCTTACTAAATACACAGCCATAACTGTTCTTATTTATATGCATAATATAAATATCACATTGTATAATAGCTGTAAGACAATCCAGAGCATTTCAGGGGGATTATTGCACATCTCGGGTAGTTTAAGTCATCCAGCCTTTTGGCTTCATGCCTTAAAACACTACGAGAGACATGTTATAATCGTCCAGAAATGCACTGCCTGTTGCGAATTACAGCTTAAACCAAAATATTCAGAACATTACACATATACCCCAAATATACAATTTAACCAGGTAATGTGATGTGCATGTTTAAAAAGAAATAGATCTAAATATGGAGAAGTTCAATATGCTCTTCCACAAGCTGAAGAGAGAATTTACCTACCCATCCAGAACAGCTCCAGAAAGTCCTTGCTAGTTTGCAATATCATTTGCTTCTGCGTTCAGTGATCTCATTATCATCATCTTTGACCTTTCTCTCTTTTCCCTTCTTTTGGTTATTTGGGCTCTGCATTGGATCCCTGAAGTACCCCATATACTTTGAGACACTCAAATATGGGATGTAATTACAGCAATGAAGTGTAAAGAATGTCACAAATAGAGTTCAAGACTGAACAGAGAAAATGGAAGGAAGAATAAATAATGACTAAAACTCTAGCACGATCACTGTGATGTTTCTCTAAGTTACACTTCCATAAAGAGGTCTTTCTATAACAGAACTATATCTGATCTAAGTGTTCATATAAATACCTGTATTAAACTGTCTCGGTGATAGGATTAAATGTCATTATTTATTTATTTTCCTTGTCTTCTCTTACATGAGAGATGAAATAGGAGATCCCTGTTTACCTTCTCTCTACCTTTTTCTGCTATTCATCCACTCTAAACTCTGCCGTCCTGGGCTGTTCTCTCTCTTGTCCTGATGAACAGATTTCTCAGCCTAATGTTTTTATTGATCCTGTCTTTTTGAGCCCTGTGATAGTTTGCTCTGAATCAAGCAAAGCATTCCCGACAAGACAGGGTTAAGGAGTTGCCGGCAGCCGGGCACACCTTATGTTGTTTCTTTTTCCCCAACCACCTTGTTTTTGTCAGATAAAATTGCAAGCAAAAAGCAAATTACAATGTTTTCCTATATTAACTGTAATATTTTGTCTTCTTCCTTGTAGGCAATTTAACTCAAGCTGGCAGGCTGCCCATTCTAATGCACAAGGACACTGCTTTTCTGGGAGGCTGTGTCAGATAAAACAGTTAGCTTTTCTGAAAGCGAAGGCTATTTTTTTTTCCCCTCGTTAGTGGAACAAGACCTTATCAGCATATAAACACAGCCTGCATGGCAACACAAAGATACCTGTTTTGCCTCATATTCGACTTCCTCAACAAAGCATATTTCTCGTGTGGATATTAAAATAATAGCTTTTAAGTCAGAAAGTATGCTCGCTTGCACTGCAATTATTAACTACTCAATTAGGACACTTTTCCAGCTATCTGGGCTGAGGTTTTCAGAGGAGCCTAGGGAGTTGACTGCATAAAGCTATGTCTGTACCGGGAGATTAACTGTGTCTGTGCTCTCTGACACTGAGGCTAACAAGCATGGAATGGCCCGTGTCCATATTATTCAATTTTCTTATCCTCCAGAATAGGGTGACCATCTCCAAACCGCCTCCTGAGAATGGTTTCTGGCCCCCGCATACCTCTGAGCGGTGTCCCGGCATTGGGGAATGGTAGTTGCCCTGTGCCAAAAGCATTCCTGGGGCTAGTCGAACAATTTAAGTGTAAAGGGTATTTTTGAGAGTCCAGGAATATTCCCTGAGACTGTTTTAACTGGAGGTCAAGTCTTAGTGTCGTTGGCTGCTCTAAAGCTGAAGTCTTAAACCCTGGCCCTCAGAGCAGCCACATGCACAGTCTTCATGCTGTTACCACATGCTGTTTGATCTACGAAAAAAGGTGCCTTCCCTCAGTAACTTTATGTGGTCAATTGTGTTTTATAAGTAAGTCATTCTTAACTGTTAAAGTATAGAAAATGCAGTCATCTTTAAGAACTGCACAACTCTGTCGTGTTAAATCCCCTTCAACAGCACTCAGTATCTGATGCATCTTTTTATGTGATGCTTATTAATAATAGTAATAATAAGAAGAATATCATAGTCTCTCATTTTGTAGGCTTAAGCATTATATAAGGTTGCCCTGTCTTACTGCACGCTGCAGATATCACTACTGCTTAGCTCAGGGTTGTGCGAACTACAGATGCTGATGATGGTGATGTTGACAAGTAGAATACAAACAAATAATTTTTTTTTCCATTTTGCTCTCCTGTAAGAATATCTTTTATCTTCTATAATGCCATTGGGAGGATTGATGTCAAACCATGCTTTGAGATCCTCTGATCAAACACTGTGTAGCTGTAACTGGTATTCTTGTGTACCCCAACGTGGTCTGTATATTCGCTATGTGTTCCTGACGGTCAGAGACCTGCTCCAAAGCTCCTGGTGGTTTTTGATTCAGGCACCGAATATCTATTGTGTAGTCTGGTAATGTTTTCACACAATCCTTCTGTGTTCTGTATACATATAATGAAGTCATAGCACTTGCTATGTGACATCAAAGCCTGTTGCTGTGAGAATGAGCGTAATCTAGCAAACAATGATCACATTGTGTGTGTAAGCAGGGAAAAGAGAAGGCAAGTTATAAAGCAGAAACTTTTTTATTTACACAGCGATGTTTTAATAACCAGCAGATTTTGGGAAAAGGGCTGGAAAAATAGTAAAAAGATAAATGTACTTATGTTTCAATGTTGTGATTTTTTTTAACAAGTACAAAAGTTCATTTCTATGTATTAAAATAAAAAATACCCTTGAATTTCGGGCAGGATCCTGAGAGAGCTATTGACATTCCCAATCAATGCTTGTCGGGATATTTTCTTTTTTTTTTTTTCTCCAATCCTTCTATGGTACTATTAATGCTAACCTCCTTAGCTGCACACTTGGAACAGCCCGGTGCGATAGCTTTACTACAAAGGGCTTCTGTGTATTCCAGGAGTCAGGATATAGCACTCTTCTGACAGAAAATGCCCTGTAATGAAGGTGAAGCTTAGACATTATTTATTCCAAATACAGGATCTTTCCATCTGCAAGTTTATAGAGGCTGAGAAATTGTTGAATTTGGAGATTTGCAAATACAAATTACAAGCTTGACTCTGAAAATATTCCCTCCTGGAAAACAAGTCCTATTCCCTCTTGTGAGCATTATCCTTATGCAGCATTAGATCGGTACAGAAGGCATTTCTAAGGTGGACAGCTTTGCTCATAAAGACACGGCACCACCCTCTCCTGGAATGAAGCAACTAAAACATTTTGATCCCACGCTCGGGTACCTGGAGAGAACAGACTGTCACTTGTGTTGAATTACGTGGAATATTTTGTGTCTCTCTTAACCAGGTCCACTTTTTAGGCTGCAGCAGGTTAAAGTTAGAGCTGTGCAAACTTTGAGAAGCCTAAATCCAAATTAAGGCTGGCTCGCTTCCAGAAATGGCTGGAACTGGCAAATTTAAATCATTTTCAAGTTGGAGCTGTTTTTTTCTGGGTTTTATGTCATCACTTATGAGTTAAAACTGAGGAAAAACCTGGTTGTAACTGATTTAACCTCTTTTTGCCTCCTGCCTTGGTCTAGAGTCTTTTTTCCGTATGTGTGACTTGTTTGTTGAGAACTAACCACTGATGGGATTATACAGTGTGTCGAGTCTCTGGAATTGCCCATCTAATAGAGCATGGGATTTTAAAGCTTCTGTTTTAAACCTTCATAGTGCATCAATTGCTGAAGTATCTAGAAGAAAGTGGTTCTTAAAACATTTTCTATAAAATAAATTATTTTTCCACTTTATGTTTTTATGCAATTCAGACATTAAATGACACTTGTAAAATTGACTGGCATTACCAACACATTGGGAGGCGTCATGCTTCTGGCTTAAGATCAGTAAAAGTTCCTTAGCACTTATGTTTTCTGAATTATTCCTGTGGTAGAGGGATAATTTATATACATAATGAGTTTACAGGTGAAATCACTCTGAAGCCCCAAATCAGTGCCTAACTTTATGCATGTGGATGGTTATTATGAACGTGGATGGTTATTATGAACTGTTCTGAGAGGCTCTGGAGAAGGGGGCCACGATCATATCATGGGAATCTGAGGAAACAGTTTACTTCAGTAAAATACAGGTGCCTGGTTAGGACCTGACCTTTTGAAGAGCTGTCCAAACATTTACTCACTCTCACAACACCCTTATGAAGTAGAGGATAAATATTATCTCAATTTTATGGAACAAGAAGGTGAGCACCAAGAGAGTCTGGATTAAAACTCAGGAATTTATGGCATGCAGTTGCTTGCTTAATCCATTAGACCACGGTGTTTGGTTTGTCAATAGTCCTGTGCTTTATAAACTAGACAAAACCTTTAAAATACCAATTAGTTTAGATAGGCGGGAGTTCAGTTCTCATTGCATAAAACAGAGATGAAGCCATTTCACATCATCATCATAGCCAAACTTGGTGAATTTGTTCCATATCTGTCTTAAAGCGAGGATTGCTGTCCTGGTTTCGGCTCTTGAAGGTAGTAGTGTATCAAACAAACCCCTTCTTCTGGAGGAAGGGGAGCTCAGAAAAAGGGATGGTATTTCCATGTTAAATGAAGTAGATCATCACTTTAGCCTTAATTTACCAGAGCGCATTGTTAGGGAAGCAATGCTGTACATGTAATTATCTTGGTGAACAGTTCTATTGTGTTTGCATACAATGAGTTTACGTTTGTTTATGCAGAATAGAATTTATAAAGCATTTCTATCATTTACAGCAAGTCCTTGTGCTGCTTTCTGTCACCCATCAGTTGAAACAAGGCTGAAAAGCACTGTCGAAATGACAAAGGCTACCACCATCATCTCTTGCAAACTGCAGTGGAACTGAAATGATACAGGACAAGAGGGCAAATGTTGAGAACTGGAAAAATAGAAAAACAGAGTAGCATGAAATGTCAAACCACATTTTTAAGGCGCTTTTTACTATATTTCCATAAATGCATGAGGGAATTATGTTGCAAATACTTGAAACTGTTTATTTTCATTTTTGGCTTGATTTTCTAGCATTGAAAAAACCATGTCTAATGATCTTGAGCATTCTTAAAGAAAAAAATTATATTTTACATAATGGTTTGCATGTGTGAGTTCCCTCTGGCAGGAGCACTATAATTAGCCTGTCGTCTCTCAGAGAAGAGACTATCTGTCTTAAAGATGCAACAGCAAGTCTTGGCTGCTAGAGCTAGGAGCAGAACATTGTGATTTTGTTAAAAGATAAACATTATCCCTTTTCACTTATTCATCTTTCTCCTCTTCCTGCTTCTCTGGCTCAAAGCTAGCCTGGAGAAGCAAAGGACAGCTGAGTACAGACAGTTTTCTTCCTTCTTCATTCAGCAAGCCATGGCGAAAGATCTTGGCTTCTTGACATCAATAACTTTGCTTCAGCTCAACTTGGAACTGTTTGGGCAGCCTTTCAAAAATAAAAAGGTACAATAAAAGGGGACTGAACTTCCTGTTTTACTCATAAAGTAGCAGATTCAGCTAAGGCACACTTTCCTTTGGGATTGTCCATATACTGCCTGGGAGAGTCGAGGATGTGGAATATTATTCCTTTGCACAACTTTATTGTAGCTATTAAAAGACAATCAACCAGAATAGGGTGGTGGCAGACAGTGTTGTGTGTTTCAGTCTTTTGCGGTCTTGTTACTAAAGGAGAGTAATTTTGGTAGAAAGGCTTTGCTGCTTTTGGGTAGCCATGTGTGTCCTTGATCAGAGGAGGGGGAAGGAGAGAAGGAAAACTCAAAACCACCACAGAGTCAGAAAAATGTAACTGGTTTGAGCTGGCATAGGAGTGCTGGTGTGCGTTAACTCTTGGTATTATCATGCCTGAGGTTTCATTTCCAGCATTGACAAAGAAAGCTGTAATACAGGAGATGATCACATAATGGCGTCTTTCCAGGCCCAACTGGTTACATTAGCAGGGACTGGGTAAGAAGGTGAGGTTTCCAGTGGGGACAGGAGTATATTGAATTTCATTTTGAAGACTGTCATGTACGTGTGCCAGTCCATCAGAGAATGTGTTGATATGCTGGTGAAAACTAACTGCAGTGGCAAGGACATTTCTCCAGGGATAATGATATACGGACCAGGTTCCTTGAACGTACCCATTGTCAAATTCTTTGACTTGTGCCATGTCCATTTATTCTGGAGCTTGCTTTGTGATCCTTCTGCTGTTGCTGTCCTTCTGCCCCGTTTCTCTCCTATGTTGTGTAATTTGTCTGAACAGTATAATTTTCTTTTCTTATTCCTTACAACCTTTCCCTCTCCACCCCTCTGCTTTCCTGATACTTTCCTTCGCCAAACAGTCAGAGATTTTCTCAATTCTGAGTTCCTATGTAAGCTATAATTTTATTCTATTATGAGTGAGCACTGCTACTGCAGGCCTGGAACTGATTACTGTTTGCATATATCCAGCATCACCAGCCAAAGAGTCAAAAGACCAAAGAGACTTCTCGGAACTTTACAAGGTTTTCAAAAGCACCTTGTTACTCTTTTCAGATTCCCCCTTTTGCTGGGAATTTCTCTTTTCTTTCAGTTGTATCTGGAATTCAAAGACCAAGTTCATCTTTTGAAAAGTTCTTGTAGATATTGGATACCTTCCCAAGGAGTCCAAAACCTAAAATCTCATTTTAAATTAGCACCTATTTCCAGTCTTGGACATCCCAAAAAGTCATTGATTAGATCAGCATGAACTCTGTCTGCTCTTTTCTGCAGTGAATTTCAGACTTCTGGATTGACAGACCTTTGCTGGGGAGGCTAAGAGCAAAGCTTTTGTGTGTTTTATGTTGGTACTTGGCCCTGCTTGGAACAAATATTTTCATTGTTTTTGTGACATTTCAGTACTTTAGTTCTTCATCCCAGAAAGGAGAAATCACAAAAATAAAAGAAATAAAAATTAAATCAGTCCCTTGGAAAGTTGAAAACATTCGAAGCAAAAAGAGGAGGGTATTTTTTTTTATGAAAACACTAAAGAGAGGTTTTTCCTCTTCTGAAAGCGCATGCTGAAATTTCTAGTGACTGTTTTTCCCTTTATAAAAGTTATATGCTACTATTGTGTTCTGAAAAGATGGGATAATTAGGAATTGTGATATAGAAGAGGTCATACTGGCCAATCTGATCGCTCTGCCTTTCAACTCCTGGAAATGAGGGCTTACAGGAAATATGATTTGAAAGATGGAGAAAACGGTGGTGAACTAAGACTGAAATAGTCAGTCACTTCCCTAAAGATCTCTGTAATAAATCTTGGTTTGCCGTGATCACCCATGCATTGACCTTTATACTCTCCAGGAAGTTTCCTCAACAAAAATAAAAAATATTTTGAAGTGACCATTGATCTAGCCATCTTCTTGCTGCTCTTTGCTCATTTCTTAGTAGTTTCTGTCCCACGCAGAAACACTTATTTCTGAGAATGGCACTGCTGGTCTGGCAGCCACAAAAAACAACTTTCTTAAGCGGTCGTGTGGAATTGCATGTCTCATTTTAAATCTCCTTTAGCATAAAATGCTTAATTGACCTATATCTCTGGACTGGGTAAATGGATGCAAGTTCTGAAGATGTATGCCTATTTTGCTTCTCTTGGACAGTATATTGAAGGTCATTGACCAGAAACAAAGAATTAAACCAACTATCCTAACTGTCTCTAAAATTTTGTGGAATAGCCGTTTCTGAATCTTGAATTCTGTTGTTTATTAGGTCAGATTTGTTGTCCTTTTCCCGTGTTAGTGTCTCCCCTTATCGTTTCCTGGCAGTTCTCCTAGAAGGCCTTTGTTTCTGCCTTGGTCTTTTCAGGATGAGCCAGGTGAATTAGTCTACAATATTTGTTATTTCCTAAACGTAAGGTACCACTGAAAAAAAGGAACTCTATTGACTGTATTACCCTCTGATCACTGCCATTGTTCTTCAGATTATGGATTAATATCCAGCTATTGTTCCACTAAATTAATTCCTCCAATTACTGTTCTCCTGAAATGATTTGCTAAATCTTGATTTTCTATTCTCTGCCGCTGCTGGCATGAGGTTCTTTAAAGTCAGGGGGAATTAGGCTGTGACTGCTTTGCAAATAGTACAAATAGGAGCAGATGTGTAGAAGACAAATGGTTGGTGCCTACCCAACGTGCACATGATGAGCATTTCAGTGGGGTTTACTTTCGCTCTAGCACTAGGTCTAGTCTGGCCCCGGTGACTGAATGCCTGTTAGTGGTTGGAGTGCATCTTTTGATTTGGTTTTATCCAAAAAGAGTCCAGTTAGTGTGCTCTGAAATCATGCCACGGTGCAAACTGATGTGCAGTAAGTGGGGATGAATGGGAGATTTGTTTCAAAACCGCACCCCTGATCCAAACTAAAATGCTTCCATAGATGTATCCTTTTGTACCTGACTCAGACATCTCAGTAAATCCAGTAATAGGCTTATCTGGATCAGCTGGTGCTTAAATATTTCTGTGCATGTGGCCAAAAGGCTTCTTAACATCCCAATTGGACATGTTCTTTTCACATTAATGTTACCATTATTGTGGAGACAGTCATAATTGCTGTTCTTATAACTTGTATTTATGTAGAAAAGTAATACCGGAGAAATTCAAGTTAGAAATAAGGCACAAGGAGATTAGCAGTGGAACAAACTACCAAGTGAAGTTCTGCATTGTCTACTTCTTGATGACTCCAAATGGAGGTCAAATGAATTTCTGGAAAATACGCTTTTGTTAAACTGGTTACTGGCCCAAAATAGGGGCAACTGGCTGAAATTCTGTGGTCTGTGGTATGCAGGAGGTCAGACTAGATGATCTAATTTTCCCTTCTGGCTTTAAGCTTTATGAATGTGAGCAATTCCCCTGATTACAGGACACTTCTGGCCATTGAAAACTGCAGGATTGAGCTCTCAGTTACCAGTAAAGAAGATTTGCTATTCTGCCATCAAATTAAGAAATTAATTTTAGGATATCACGTTGTTGTATCCTGGCTTATGATGCAAAGAGCTTTGTGCAAGCAAGGAAAAAACCCCACCACCTATAGCATGATTTAGATTAGGGCAACTGTGTATCGTAAACTTAGCCTTTGGTATCGCTTATCACAATTCAGATTCAAAGTCAGAGCTGAAATAGGACTTTGTTTTAGAGTTTCAGTGCCAGGAAGGTTAATGGGTTATTGACAGCTTTAGGAATGAAATGTCAGGGAGGAAATTAGAGCAAACATGTATCATGAGCCAGCACACAGCATGGCTGGTTTTAATAGACACGGCAGATCTTCTGTAGTAACGCCTCCATTAATAGTGCAGTTATCACTGTTTCCAGATGGTGTGATCATAAACACACAGAGCTTTTGCAGGGACCTATAATTTATCCTGATCCCTTCCTCCTCGGGATTCACCCAGAAGGAAGGCAAGTGGTACCACAGCCCACCCCAACTGTTTTCTTTTTTTTGCCAGGAAGTGTGGGGTGGGGGCAGGATTACATCTGGGGGTCTGTGGAGCCCACCAACAGAGACTGCTCCGAGTCTTTATTGAATGAGAGCATCCACTGCCGTTCTTAGCCGCTTCCTTCTCACTTCACTGTTTCGCTTGTACTGGTCTGGTCCATGCCCCATATGAGAAGGTAGGTTGCAGCTCCTTTGCACCCATTTTAGACCTTCAACCTGACTCTTCGTTTTTTCTTTTTGTCTTTAAATCAACATTTTATTAACTAAGTACACATCCTTTCTCAATGAGTTTCACTCAACCACTGCAAAATCATCATTAGAGATAAAAACTTGGAAAATTAGGAAACGGGAGATGTTTTTAACTGTATTCTTGACAAAGCATATTCCTTGAAAAATTTATAAACTGCTGTAGTCCTCACAGTAAGTATGGGTTTGAACACATTAGAGAAGTAGAAAAATAAGGGGTGTCTCCTACAGAAGAAAACTGCAGCAGCAAAAAGATATTTTTCTCTTCCTATCTACTAATATGAAGATGCAGCACTGTGAAAAAGCACGTCTCAAAATATACTGAAATGATACAATGTTCTTTTCAGAAATCTCAGTTCTTAATATTTCTAGGAAGTAGGAGATACTGATGGCAATTTTAAAAAATTTCCTCTTTGTAAATGCATTAAGAAATTTTTCACTTCTCAGTTTAGATCCCTGGGTTACCTAAGCAAGCATATATGTGAAAAAAGGTATCTACTTTTGGCCTTTAATTGTACAAAAAGGAACAACATGCATTACCAGTGTATTTCTTTGCCGTGTCTGTCTTATACACTTTGGAGGAAGGATTAGGAAAAGAAAGAAGGATCCAGCTTCTACTAAGCTCTGTTTGATTTTGAACTGTTTGGGTATTTCCAAAAGCCAACTCTGGCACCTTAAATCTTGCTTTCATCATGATGGTCATTCAAAATAGTTGGCTGAATTTTGGTTAGTATAGCAGCAGGTCTCTTCATATCTTGCTTTTTGGTATTTGTAAGTAAACACACATGATTTACAGAATATTTTATTTCAGTTATTTTGACTTTGCCTTTCACCTCTTTGACCTAGAAAATCTAGAGTGCTTTAATAACCAGTGTCCTTGTTAGAAAGTTATTACGTGGCTCTTTTTGGAAAGGCAAGTTGAATATGTGGCATAGCGTAAGGAATTTTGATGTAATTTGTTTAGAGAGGCTGTTGCTTGACAAACCTTTTCTGAACAGGCTACATGGTAACTGAGAAATTGGAAGTCTCAGGGCTGGACTGGATAGTGGACAATAGATGCTTTCACTTCTGTTGCCTGTTCAAATCCAATCCGTCAAAGATTGAGAATTGTTCCCTTTTCATACTGGGCAAGTGGCCTGTGAATAATTAGTTGGTTGACTCTGCCTGGTGCCTGATTAAAATTTGCCCACAAGACCAAAACACCACCCCATTTGCCACCCTGGCCAGTCACTTTAAAAGCCAAAGCTGAATCAGCAGCCATCGTTGCTATATTCTCTTCCAGATCAGGACAAAGATGTTTTATTGTGCAGTGTGGACATGCTTTTATATTGTTGTCCCCAGTTTTGTTCTCTGTAACACCTGTCATAGCAAAAAAAGGGTTGTTTCCTTGGGGATGGATGAATTTCATCCCCCTAAGGAGGGCCAGGATCAATGGTTCACCCCATCAGCAGCTCCCCTTGAGGAATGAATATCACCCCAAAACACACTCTGCTCCACAATATCTCTGCATTTGCTAAGAGCTATGTGAGACTAAGTAAGTCATGCATTTTCAGTTGACTCGTGCCCAGCTAAAGACAAAGGGAGGAAATATTACAGCAATTAAGTGACACCAATTTATCAAGGAAGAATAGAAGCTTACTAGAAATGACGGTTTGCGAGTTCATCCAGTCTCAGAGCAGGGCAAACCTAGGGGCCACCATTTCTGGGGCAGAAGCCGCAGCCTTTCACAAGGGGAATATTTCCACAAAGATGAAGTGGTTTTGAGCAATTTCTTCAATGGACTAGGCACAAGCATGCTTCTCTTTGACATGAAAGTGGCATGTGCCCTTTTTTTTTCCTTTTGCCTCTTGCTCTCTTTTCCTTAAGCAAACTGAATAATTACAGCAAAAAAAAAAAAGAAAACTGCATGCTTCATTTATATTTAATAACAAAGATTGAACTTAAACTCATGGGAAGTACGAAAACTCCCTCAGCTCTGCGCCCTGGATGCCCTGGATGCCAACTGCTGGCTACTCCAAATGGGTGTTTATGATCCTCCTGCTCCTATACCCAAGCACTGAATTTCTCTTGCATGCCCAATGCCCCCTTTGGTATTGCCAAAATTATTCTGTCCTACAACTATCACAAGCAGTAGATCCAGTTCTCTGTAGCTTCTGCAATGACTGCTAATACAGTTGTAGAGCCAAACCGGGTTGGGAGAGGATGAAGTAAGTTTTGGATGGAATTATATCAAGACAGAGAAGCCCTTCACTTCTTTACAGAGGAGATGATGTCAGTAAGAGACAAGGACCTGCAGAGATAAGGTTGGAAAGAAAAACGGCAGGAAGGGAGAGATGCTGGGCAAAAGTGAGTGAGAGTGATGACTTACGGAAAGATGGGAGAGTGGGCTGGGAAGCAGGGGGTGCATAAGCTGAACTGAGGGGCAAAGACAGAGATAAGTAGAAGGAAAGATTTAATTAAGGTTAAAGACAATACAGTTGGTAATAAAGAATTAGAAAAAAATGCTGTCATGAGGAACACAAAAAGGTGAACAGGAAAATATATGTTGAAAGAAGAAAATGAAAATATTTCAGGTTATTGGGGAATATCTTGTAGATTCTAAGAAATGAGTCAATGGTGGTGCACATTTTAGAAAACTGAGAAGGAAACAAGAATGAAAAGGCAAAGGAGAAAGAAGAAAACTTTAAGTAGATATTATTTAAGGTTTATTTCTGAGCCTACTTAAAGTTTCAACCACATGGTTCCTGGTGAGATGACCAGGAGTGAAATAGCTAAGATCACTAGTTGGCTTTCAAAATCTCAACATTAGAGTTTATTTTGTAGAAATGTTAGAAATTATATTACTATTATGCAATAATTTATAATAAATAATGGCAAAATATACAAACTAGTATCTATATATGTTACAAGTATTGGCTAGCGTGAAGAAATATAATGGTCCAGTTACAAATTAAATATAGACTAACATAGACGGTTCCGTGCCTTGTCTAAAACCAAAAGCATAGGGAAATAGGCAAAAAGGATTTTTTTTTTTAAACACAAATTATGTGGTTGTTTGGGTCCTTTTTTATTCTGAAGTTTACTGCTTTTGAGATAAGATAATTATGTGTTTTGGGAAAGGAGTGGTTGAGATGAGGAAATACCTCCATTTCACATTGAACTTTCAGAAGGTCACACCTGCATTCAAGACTCAAGTGTTAGAATAGCTCCGGCATCCAAAAAAAGTATTGGGATTTATGAAAGGACAAAACATCCTGAGTACACCTAGGGTGATGAACTCTTTTGAACCAGACTGTGAGCATGACAAAATGGTGCTTTGGAGCTCTAAAATCTTTTGAAGACGCGATTCCCATCGTAGGTGCTGAACATTTGGAAATACAACTCTGCTCTCTTAAAAGTCCAGCTGTGCTTCAAAGTCCATTTTAATTATAGCTCTTATTATCTATTGATAGGAGCAACACAAAATATGGGGCAACAGATCAATTCTTCACCCAAAGGCTATCTGTTATAAAGGTGTACCTGTGACCCTGTGTATATGACTATTTACCAATGCCTGAAAAATAGGTCTTAGCCCCACTGAGGTGCCTCAGATTCTTCTCCCCTTAAAATCATGATCTTGTGTGAAAGAGAATTTTCCTTCCTACCCAGAAGGATTTGAGGGAGAAGGTGTTGAACCCACCAGCTGATGCAGCATGATAATCTGCAGTAATCTCTACTAATTTAATCTATTTTTTTCCATTTCATCATCTTAGCATCCGAAGCCTAGTCTGGCTTTTCTTGACCACTTACCCCAGAGTATTTGCGCAGTACGCTGGTAAAATGGGAAGCTGAAGAGTCAAAATCCTCACCATAAATGGGCTACAATGCTGTGTATTCCTGCCCTGTACAATGAAAATCAGCTTGTTCATTTACAGTACGTGCTGATGGAGGCTTCTGTGCAGTATCATTTACAGCCATGTTGTCTTTGTAGATGCCTTCTACGATGTGAGAACACTGATGAGTGGAGGGGGAAGGGGCCGACCTTCCACTTACCATATGGAAAACATCTGTAACGGGCAGCATAGCTCTCGCTAAAGAAATGTGTTGCCGTTTCATAGTTTCTTCAAAGTGTTACATAGACAAAAGGTATCAACTTGAATTTTTACCAGGGTTGACTGTCCCAGCCTCTACAGCCGTTTACCGTAATACCAAAGTATTCTTTTAAACGAGACAGGCAGTAATGTCTTACACTGTCTCACACAAAAAGAATGTAACATCAACTGGAAAAGTATAGAGTAGTCAAAGTGCTCCAAAAATAAAACAAAAGAAACAATATCATGCCCTTTTATTGTGGCCCCTTAACTCTAGTCCTCTGAGAACAGCGCTGATTGATGTCGGTGATGCAACCTAAAAATTAATGTCAATTACCCAAAACAAAATGCACATAAGCAACGTTAAGGGTCTGATTTCAGTCCACAAAAGCCAGGAAATTCAGAGCTACTGGAGAGCCGAAAACCTGGATTTGACATTCCCATCTTACCAACAGCCATTCTGCTGGGGGGAAGAGGAGAAACAAAGAAAAAGGGAGTTACGCCATTACAATAAATAATGTGACTGAGACAACACGCTCTCTCTTTGCAGAAGTCCGGATCCACTGGGTCCCATTAGCTTTAAGACCAGGAACTGCAATGTGTTCTAGGTTTGGGGCTCAGTAACTCCCCTACCACCTTTCTGCTTTTTTTAATATAAACTCTTTTATTGCTTTAGTAACAATAACATTTAATGAGACCTAACTAACTCTTCATTTACAGTAATTATTTACTGTTTGTGTATTTCCAGCCATCGGAAGTCGGGGTGTTGCTGTCAGCATGATTAGTGCATGTTATGTATTTGATGCAATAATTGCGCATCCGAACGGGATCGACCCCGCACTCTTTGATAAATGAACATGCAGTAATCGAGCTGTTCTGGTGTCAGCATGCACACAAATCAAAATGTTCTAACATCAAAGAAGTACTTATGAAAAAACTTTCATACAGGATTTAAATATTCCTCAATGTTATTAAAAAAATATGGGCTGGGATATCATGAAAAGCCCTTGATGGAGTTACAAGCGGGTAATCCATCTCCCTATTCGTAAGCCTGTATTTAATGACTGAACAATGGCAATCAGCCAGAAGAATCTCATGGCCGGCCAGTTTGTTTTCAGACAAGTATCAGCTTTATAGATGTGCGTATAAATGTACGTCTCTGTGAAACTGGATACAAAATAAAAAGATGAGATGTGGTACTAAAGAAGAGAGAGTTTGATGTGATGGGTCAGACTGCCGAGATATTGTTAATGGCACTGGTCTGTCCTAGCATTTCAAAATAAGTTTCACTTAAGTAAAGTGTGCCATAGCAAGTAATGTGTATAACTGGGTCTGTGGAGAGGGAATGTAGCATGAAGGTTCAGAGTCCTCCCAGTTATTTCATTTTCTTCACAAAGTAAATATTATTGCCCCCCTCAGAAATGACCAAAAGGAAGTTTTAGGTCTAGGAAGGACATTTTGGAATTCCGCTATTCTCAGCAACCGTCCGGTGTCTCTGGGGTGGCCCATTTTGCCAAGGCTTTAGGCAGGAAAGGAACAGATGGACAGAAAGACATTTGGAAAGGTTATAGATAACGAGCCACACGTTAGAGACTAGAAGTCCATCTTGCCTTGTGAATCAGCTTTTCCAACATATGAATGTGAATATAATGTCATTTAAAAAATATAATGTAAAGAAAAGCCTGGCCTTCCTTGGGATCCCAAGTTTCTTGGTACATCCTTGCAGCTCATAACTTGCCAGAAGCTCTCTGAAGGTGCAACGAGGGCTCTTTTCTGTACAGGCTGCCTTATGCAGGAGCCTGCAAGGCTTTGAGCAGTCTTCGCATGCTAGCCAATGTGCCATTGGTGCTGTTAGTTCTCGTTAGAGCCTTGTCTAAATACGTGAAGGAGTCTGTCTGTCTTGCAGGAAGCCACTGTTAGGAACTGCTGGGGAGAGACCCAGGTCCTGGGGCAGCAGGACCAGTCCTTGCAGCATGAGTGGTGATAAGGAGGAGACTGTCCTCTTTACGTGTCCCCACTTGCTCATTTACAAATGAAGGCACCCACAGTCGAGCTCTTCATATGCTCGGCATGTTTCAGCGTTGAGATCCTAGTTGCAGGCTGTCAGTAGATAGTGAGCAGGGCCACTATCACACAGACCAAGTCAGGGGATCTGGTATTGTTCACAGATGACCAGATCATTCCTCTTACTGATTTTTTTCCTTCTCTTACTTGCTTTAACAAATCTGTTCTTCATACTACTTTCTTTTCCACATCCTCATGCTTAGATCTTGCTTGAATGGGATAAATGTGTCGTTACTTTGACATGGCTGGCCAGTACTGAAATGGGTTGTTATTTAAGGGAGGATCATCTTTCTCTGATTATCACCCATTACAAGTGTTAACTGTTCAAAGGAATTAACTGCTCTGCTTCATATTTTTTACAGGCACATTGCATTCTTTGCACAAGGACTAGGACCTCTTGCATACAACTAAAGAATAACCTCTAATTGCCTAAATTATAAATGCTTCCCGTCATCAAAAAATCAAGTAACTGTATCAATATATGCCTGGATTAAAGTTCAAATTAGGGATGGAGCTTTGTTTTGAAGGATAAGGGCATTTGGCTTTCATACTTTGTGGACCATTTTTTAAGTTTGTATTTGATCCTGGTCTTTAGAAGTTGATGAGGGACCAGAAAATGTATTTTGTTCGGGGCTACCTCTTGCATACAACTAAAGAATAACCTCTAATTGCCTAAATTATAAATGCTTCCCGTCATCAAAAAATCAAGTAACTGTATCAATATATGCCTGGATTAAAGTTCAAATTAGGGATGGAGCTTTGTTTTGAAGGATAAGGGCATTTGGCTTTCATACTTTGTGGACCATTTTTTAAGTTTGTATTTGATCCTGGTCTTTAGAAGTTGATGAGGGACCAGAAAATGTATTTTGATTCAGGGCTATTTCTAATATAAATGTCATAAAACTTGGTAGTGCATAATAATTTATTCTGCTGCTAACGTATTGTTTTAACTGGTTAAACTGCCTCAGCACTTGGATTTTTTTCTCCAGCGTGTTGCAGAAATACACGTGAAAGATCGATTGGATGCCATTCTTCAGCCTAATCCTAGGTAATTTATTCAGTTTTACCTGAGAGAAAGATCCAAATATATGTTCTTCTGTTTTTAATCAGAGCAACTACAATTGATTCAACTTTTGCCTGAATAAGGAGTAAAAACTGAGAGAGAGCCTCAAGATTTGGCTCTTATTCATTAACCTCAGGGCAGACTTCATTTTGTATGATTTTTAAGCTATTAAAATGTTGGTTGGCTTCCATTTGAGCTCAAATTCCTAATATCACCAAATAATTATGTGTAGATGATGAAATGAAAAAACAGGCATGTAGTCTCCAAACGCGGATTTCAGTCTGGGTGGCTGAAATGGCTCATAACATTCAATGCATGAAAATGGGGTGGATTGAATAAATTAGCAGAATCACAAAAGGAAACCACTATAGGAAATAGTTTTACACGTGTAATCACTGAAATACTCTAGTGAATGTGTCAATCTGTACTAAATAAATATATTTGTTTATAGACATGCTCTGTATTAGCTTCCACTCTTTCACAGCACTTTGCCAAACAAAATCCCACTAGAAGTAGGATGTTCGCACCCGAGTAGGAGTTTCTTGGATAAATATTTTTTCTATATTGAGACCAAAACCACTTCTACAAATTTCAGACTTTGATTGAAATAGTATATTTCTTTTGCTTTTTTTTTTTTCCCCCCCTTCCCATCTCCTCCACTGGCAACCACTGATGCATTACCTTAATTCCTCTTACCTCCCACCGCTCTGGTGAGCAGGCGCCCCGCTGCAGACAGAGTGCATCAGTCAGTAAGGAGCACGGCTAGAAGTGGCCGCACCCGAATGCCGCCACCAGCAAAGGGCCTCGGGGCCTGAGAAAATTTCTCTGTTTACAGACTGACTCTCTGCCCTGCGTTGTTGGTTGGGTTCTCATTTCCCCGGTGAAATGCAAAGGGAGAATAGAGATGCTATGTCCTCTGCAGAGAGCATTCACAGGATGTTTTCAGGGGGTGGAGGAAGAGAAGCGTGTTGTAAAATGTCATTAGATGCTCCTTTTCATTACAATTTCAACAGTTTCAAGAAAAAAAAGTAGGTAAATGGTCTTGTTTTGCCCAAATAATTCAATTTATTTCAAAGTAATACCCTCTCCTCCGAAACTGCCAGTTTCGGCATCCATTTCGGTACATCTGGCATTTTAGCCATTACAATGGAAGATATAATGTAATGAAAATAATAATTATGGAATAGCATACAGTGTTTTCAAAACACTATGTATTAAGTCTGTACTCAAGCAATCCTCAAAAAAGGTTTTCAGTGAGTGATAGTATTTCTGTTTCAAAGGCAGGGGAAATTGAAACACAGAGACATTAAGTGGTTTGTCTGAGGCCACACAGCAAGTAAGTGTCAGAGCTGGGAGCAGAGCCCAGCCCTGGCTCCTGCCCTTGTACTCAGACGACTGTGCCACACCATATTGTTTCCAAATAAATTCACTAAAAATCATATGCTGAGCTTGTGAGAAGTAGTGACATGGAGGGGGAATTTAACCTCTTCTGTCACTTCCTACAGAGAAAAAACTGAGCCTCTACAGCAGTAGAAGGAAACCTTAAAAAGACAAGAAAAGCCGTCCTTGGAGAGAGGGAGCCATCCAGGTTATTTCATGCTGAATTACTCTCAGGTTGAAGGAGTTTTTATTATTAGTGGTATATTTTCACATGGGAGTGCTGTGTCTGTGCAGTGCCCTGAGTCATAAACCAGAGGTTTCAGTATCTAACCATACCTAAAGTCTTTTCTTTGTATGTCTCAAGGCTTCTAGCTTTAACTTCATTCTCAGACATAATAAAGTTGCCCGCATACATTATTGCTGCCGTACAGCTAAAGCAGCGAGTTGAGACACATCAGAAGAGGAGACGTTGGCCTCTGAGCAACTCAAAGTGTTCTGACCAGTTTGACGTAAGGCAGTAAAATTATTAATGAACTAATTGCGATGCTCATGAGGAGATCGGGGATACTCGGGAACCACTGCATTTCCATTGCAGTGGGGGGATTAAGCTTTCCCAATTACACTGGGGTCCAGCAGGTCGTATCCATCAAGGTCTGGTGCCTTGTGGAGACCTGCTGTGCTTTGCCAGTAGCATATCATGGGTAGACAGTTATGGGCCGTTAGACCCACGGCAATAATAACTTGCTGGATTTCAGCTTGCTCCGCAGGAGAAGCAGCCTGCTCCCTTCGTCCAGGGAAGGGTGGTGATGGAGCCCAGCTACAGGTTTTGCAGCCTGGGGGAAGGAATTCCTCTCTCTGACTGTGAACCGAGAGCAGTGTGCGGGTGAAGTAGGGCTCAGAAGAGGAACTTCTATCAGTGTGCTAAGCAACGTTGCCTTTTCTCTGACAATTAAAAAGGGTTTCTTGCTCTCAGACAAATAAAGCCTATTAAAGTTGGTGGCAGTGATGGGAAGAACTTTGCGAAAATATGTTTGTTTTGCAAAGCTGGCTGCCAAGTATTGTTTTATAGTTCCATTTTTTCCTTCTTTCTCCACAGTACCCTCTGAGAAATTTAAAATAATCTCTCTCTCCCTACCAATGTTGTTCTTTTTTTCTTTTGGCAGATGTTGGTACCCCACTCCCACACCCAAGGTCTTGCTGCAACAGAAGCCATGATCCTTTTGCCTTGTTTTTCTTTCTTATAATATCAGCCCAGCCCTGAGAACAGTGTTTGCTAGTTAACTGCAGCATCGCGAATTTGGCCCAATGAGCTGAAGGACAGCAGTACAAGCCCTACATTTTGTTTTCCTTCCACTGGTGGTATTGCTTGAGGTGTCCGAGAAATACATTTGGTCCTTGTTTTTCAGAGATCCTACATTTCCATCAGCCTTGGGAATGTCATTATTCCCAGTGGCAGAGAGCAAGAATAAAAAAAGTTGGGTAGTTGAGATCTCGACTATGCTCTTTAACAGTCTTGGATGATACATCCTGGATGTATCCTGTTCCTGGACACAGCAACACAGTTTTATGTGATTATTGAAAAAGTTTACGCCATTGGTAGATAAAAGGTAAACCAAAGCCCAGAAATGACTTCGCTGGAAAGCATTTTGTTACCGGCTGTTGAAGGGTGGTTTACTGACGCAGTGCTTTTATCAGTGCGTGATGTTTGTGGTCGCCTATGTAAAGTGTGCTGGTGATCTTGGTCCCCTTCTGGAGGGCAGGTACTCACGGCGTGGAAGCCGCTGCTGTCGCTGGTGTCCCCCTGGATGGCTGAAGACTCAGGGAACAGACCTGAGGAATTAAGTTGTTTCCTTTGTGTTTCTTACACCTAACTGTGGTTTCTCAGGGGCTAGCTTCAGCGCAAATGTGGTTGTGCTTCCAGAGGGACCATTACTGTATGGATAAATAGATGCTGTAGCTTTCAGCACATTGGTCTGACCCCATCGTAAATGAAATCCGTGAGATTTCATGAATAAATACAACAGGGCAGATCACCCGGAGCATCGTACAAGTTCGTAATCTACTAAACCTAGGTGTTTATAGATATATATTTGGGATTTGTTATTCATTATTGACCATGTACTAGACATTATATACATAAAAAGTTCCCTCACCCTGTGAGTAATATCAGACATCTGTGCTTTGGCTACTGATTAAAGATGGGTTTGTAGAATTGGAGCCTTCAGTGCTATTGTTTTAAATTGGAGAGAGAATTATCCATTATATTCCTTTTGTAATGTGTATGTACTTTTAATAGGGAGAGTTTATATCCACACAAATTTCAGAAGCAACTAATTCTAAACAACATATGGATTTTCTTTTTTAAACAATGTTGCTTATACTTTGCCTCCTAAACTAATTATTATTTTAATCTCTAAATAAGCTGACACTTCTTTGCATGTGGTTTGTCTATGCAGGCTGGGAAAAATTAGAGGAGTAACCTTTTAATCACAGGGGTTTTAATGTAGATGTTTTTATGTACAAAGAGCTATGAATCTGTCCAGGATGACTTCTTTGATATTATGGCGGGGGGATAACATTTCAAAGTTAGCATTCCCCAAATAAAATGGAAAGAAGACACAGGGAGAAAGGGAGCAGATTTAAAATTAGAGAATCTTTGTGTTTTATGGGTTCCAGGTTATTTGGAATGGAATGAAAGTTAATGCTACATCCTTTTTTCCATCCTGCCAGCCAGTGTCTGATCCAAGAATGTCTCTTATTTAAAGGGCAGGGCTCCCTCCACTGTTCTTAAATAAAGGCTTTCACTGTCTGAGATCTAATCCTCCCTGATTTTCACAGTAACATTGTAAGACTGCATGAAGAGAACTATTTGATGAAAAAAAGTTTTGCATATGATTCCCCTATCATAAGCCTGTTGAAGTCATATGGTTTGATTTACATTTATGCAAATATCAGAGAATAGAGTAAAATTACCAAAGGAGGAAAGGACCGTGGCATGTCACAAACAAGATGTGCCTATCTGTATTTATATTTGCTAATGAAGTTCAGCCAGGACTTGCTCTTTGATTTTGATGTCTCTGTCTGCCATTCCACTTTATGCATTGTAGTTAAACCACTTGCCCACACACATACACGAGGACAAAAAGAAAGGGAGACTTCAAGTTTTAAAAATGCTGCTCTGTAACTTGCTTATACAGGACCTATAATTCAGGATTTATCATCGCTAAGTGATACAACAGACCTGTGGCATGACATTGTACCTTGGCTTTAATGTTAGCAGAACTGCAGACTTAAACCAATGGAGGTTTTGGCCCAATAAACTTTGGTGTCTACGATGCCCGCTGGAGATGTTTTACCCTAGACTTTCCAAATTTTATCCCAAATAAGAATTAAACATTGGCCCACTGAAAAATCACAGCTGTTTCTTTCTCTTGCCAAAATTATTCTTTCTCATCATGCTACAGCTGTGAAATTATGCACTAGTGTAAATTGTTAACTGGAAACCATTTCTAGCTAAGGTGCCTGTTCAGAAGTCTTAGTTTTCTAATCTGATATGTTACCTAATTGAGGTTTGGCTGGGACTTGTTTCTTTAAATCACAGCTTCAGTATATCTTGCGTTAATAAACACATTATTTTCTGCCCCTAAATTGGTCCTATGAACTCTTCCATTTCATGTGACCTACTGTGGGGACAGGAGTTTTGCTGCCCTCTTCATGGAGCGGTTCTTTGTGGTCCTTCATAATACACTACCTCGGGCTACCACTACAGGAGAGACATGGGACCAAAAAAGAGAGTAGAAAATGGATGATTTTTCATGAAATTTGAGGAGTTACTTGACCAAGGCCTCTTGTTCCAGATTGCCTTTTTTCAGCTGTTAGTTTTCCCTTCTTTCACCAAACTAAGGGCAAAACATGATCTTGCTTTTAGATGACTGACAGCAGTGCTCATCTTTTCTGCTTCATTGTACCTCCTTTCAGACTGTTAGGAAAAACCCCTACCTTCATTTATTAAATAATGATAGCATTCCCAGAGAAGATCTTTGTATCAGAATCCAATGTGCTTTGATAACTTGAAGGGGCAACCTTTTCAAGCTAGGGTTCCTATACTATAGGCAGATAGAGGATGCTTGAGAAGCCGTGAGAAGGTTCTTCACATGGTGCCTAGATGGGCTGGGGTCAGGACTGGGAAGTAGAGGAGTAAGCAGCAAAATCATCATGCCTCTCCCCTGAATGGGAGCACATGGCAAGAGTGGACTGGGCAAGATGAAGGTTATGTTTCTGTTGTCACTTTGGTCCAGCCTGCTTAGCCTCTGGTTGTGGATGGCAGCAATCTGTCCTTTCACCTTTAACAAGGTCAGAGAAGGGGATGCAGAATCTTGTCATATGATAGCAAGGAGCAAGAAGAGTTTCTGTGAGAGCCAGATTGGCCAAATAAGGTTATGTCAACTTTTTAGAGCATGGAATCTGTTCTAGGAAGGTGAACTGTGTAACTTGTGCCAAGCTAGGTGATTTCACATGTCTAAAAGGTGGTCCCTTGACCACCCGCGCACATAGCGGGTACAGTAACAGGCCTACGGACCTTCAACCATGGCAAAGAGTCAGCCCACAGCAGGAAAAATCAAAGCACAGGCTGGTAGACAGTAAATTTTGAGAGAGCACACAAAAATTTGGATGCAGTAGACACTTTTCCAAAAAGGGCTCCAGGAGGGACCGTGGGCTTATGTTATCTCCTGACTTTGGGCTATAGCAAGACGTATCCAGCAAAATGGATACAGCTATGGCTTGCCATTTTAGTCCCACATCAAGAGTCTGCATCATCCTCTATCTGTAATTCTGAGCCAAATAATCTTATTTCTTTTAAAAAATTGGATACTGCCAAAGTGGCATAAAGTACCCAAAAGTGTCATCCAAACCCTTTACATTATATCAAACCACATTAAAGGACTGCCACATACGTATACACTCTCTCTTGCAAGGGCACATAGACATGCAAGTTTTATAAAAAACATCTTTTTCTTTCTCTTCACAATTCTTGGCATGTAAAGATATGTCTTTTAGTATCATGAATTCAGCTGTATATATCTTATATCTTAATAGCATATATTGGTATAACTGAGAATGATGACTGTAAAATAGTTTTGGTATGCATTAAAAGCATTTTGGAGGTTAACCTTTATTATCTAGTAGTGTATCAAAATAAGAACGAAGTGTTATCTTGTTATGGAATGGGATGAATCAAACTCCCTCCTCTGAAATACTGATTTTCAAAACAGTTACCTTTAAGCTGAGGTTGAAGGTAAAGATTGTTTCTGGGTAAAATGCTTCAATTTATGGCTAAATTCCGTAATAAAATATGCATATATCAGAATCACTTTCTCTGGCTCGGGAAGGAAAAATGTGTTGTTTTCATTATTGCTGAACTTCAAAATGGCTTAAGGAATTTTGTTGGTCCTTTCCAAAGAAATTGAACTTCAGGCAGAGATTAAAGCAGAGGAAACTTCAGCCCAAGGGCAAATGTTTCAGAAAGTTTAAACTATGTGAAACAGGGAGTTAAGTAGGAAATAGTTTTCGATCCTAACTATAGCCACACTAGTTATGATATATTGCTAAATATAGACTGGTGGGTGTGTCCAACTTTCTGAAGGTGTTATCCTCCCTCCTCTGAAACCTGCTTCTAAAATGACCTTTTCAGGGATATAACTAACCGTATGATATTGCCCATGTTGGAAAATGTTAAACTTCATTATTTCCCAGGTGAGCCCAGCCAAGCCCAACTTTGCTTTGCAACCGAAATTCCTTTTGCAAAATTCAACCTTTTATCTTTCATGTGGATCCAACTTTATACTCGGGTTCATTTATCTTCAAGCAAACTGCACAATAGCCCTGAATACTTTTTGTTTATGTGTTAAAGGTTGTTACTTGGGTTATAAGCTCTGTAAAAATATCAGGGTCAAGGAGCTAAAAACATTACTTTTGCATCGACTTCAAAATGCCAGCCGTAATGGTTTGGGCAAGCTGCAGATCCAAACTCCCTTGGACTTGCTGCTTGTGGTTGTGGGAATACATTGGATCCTTTCAAAATTATTGGCTAGTCTGTTTTTGTGCGTTTCATGTTTGGGTATAGAGTCTTTGGATTTTTTTGTTTGTTTGTTTGTTTGCGGTGATACTGTCATGTCTGATGACTGGCTATATATCCCAGAGCTAATATTCTGCTCTTTGACTTCAATGCCATATGCTGCTAGATCTCTGTATTGGAGTATGGTGTTAATGTAAAGGATGCTGTAATGAACATCTTGTACATATTTCCTTTTGCATATTCAGTGTCCGTAAATGTCTCTCTGAATACATGCTTGCTGTTTTTGAAACTATTTCCGTACAGTTCAGTATAAATACTATTTATACACAAAGTTGTTTGAGGTTATCCTTTGCTCTTAGTGATACTCTTCTAATTCTAGTTTGAGAGAGGAGAAATTGATCTCGCTGAAATTAATTAGGAAATTGGTAGAGCCACTAAAAATGGTAGTTATATATGGCACTTCCTAAGTGCTTGAACTTAAGAGGTACAAAATAAATCTGACGAAGCACTAACTGTAATGAAGTAGATGACTGTATTTTCGTTTTCAAAACTGAATGACTGCTGAAGGTGAACCAAATAAAGCAAAAGTATTTAAACTACTTTCCTTTTTGAAGATATCATTAATATCACACAAAAAAAGCAGGTAGTTATATATGGCACTTCCTAAGTGCTTGAACTTAAGAGGTACAAAATAAATCTGACGAAGCACTAACTGTAATGAAGTAGATGACTGTATTTTCGTTTTCAAAACTGAATGACTGCTGAAGGTGAACCAAATAAAGCAAAAGTATTTAAACTACTTTCCTTTTTGAAGATATCATTAATATCACACAAAAAAAGCACTAAATTTTTAAACTGAGAATATCCCCTTAAAATATAGGGTTTCCAGTGTGCCTGGGGTAAAAAGGCATAGCTTCCTATATTGATTCAGAAAGAGATGTTAAAAATGCATGAAAGGTATTTTAGTGAGACAGTGTCACAGGATCTTTTAAAATTATTTTCTCAAATGCTGTTTAACTCTTGTGCTTCTTTACCATTGGAAACACTTGATCCCAGTTTACAATATATGGGATATCAAATTATTTTGTACTGATCAGAGGGTCTTTAAAATTGATTTGGTTTTGGGGGGGTGGGGGTTTTACCAGTGTCTGTTTACATAGCTTTAGACTCAGACTATAAATTAGGTTCAGAAAACTCTAATTATTCAGTAATTTATAGACTATTAAGATAGGTCAGAAATGATTCTTGAACACAGTGAATAGAGAACACATGCTCATAGAGGACAAACAGATTCAGCATAATAGTGTATTTTTGGCCTCATCTATTTTGCAGGCAATTAACAAAATAGGATGTTACATTTTTGCATATCTCTCGCTCTCCTGAAATAGGGTCGCTAACCACTTGTTAACCACACTGATTTTTTAATAGACAAAGTGGTTGCTTATAGCTTCCCCACCAGAAATGTTCAGATTAAGCACACTATTAGATTGCAGCCAGAATAGTCTACAAAACAGGAAGAAAGCCTTGCCTTTCTCTCTGCCTTCTTCCCTTGTTTAAGTTGATGTGATAATTCATTACAGATTTTTCTCTTTCTTTGACAGAGTGCCTACCGCAGAAACGGGATGACTTTTCTCGCCTGCTAATATGGATGTGGCTGCAGCAACAGGAAAGGCAGTGTTATATTAAGGTGATTTTCTCTTCCCCTCCATGGAAGGAAAAAAAATACAAGCTCCAATGTCTCTGTGTACCAGTGAGTGGGCTGGTTTGTTGTGACTATCTGCTGGCTGACTCCGTCTCTTTTTCCAGCCCCCTCAATCGTTATTCTTGTTTACTAGCTGGAACATTTAGCTAATTAATGGCAGGATGTTTGGGATAGCGTGTAGGTGGACAAGAATGCAGATCAGACAATGCTGAAGTTTGCAGGGGACTTGCTGCTGTCAGCCTCTTTCTGAAATGTGATGTCATTTTTATTTAAGTGTTT
The DNA here is from genome assembly GCF_000699145.1 of Aptenodytes forsteri. Lineage (NCBI taxonomy): Eukaryota > Metazoa > Chordata > Aves > Sphenisciformes > Spheniscidae > Aptenodytes > Aptenodytes forsteri. The sequence continues at coordinate 3,076,300 of NW_008796220.1, read as the reverse complement.
GGGAGTCTGTATGTTCTCCTGGAGATGTTTTTTTGTAAAGCAGGATGGGGCAGAAAGAGGCCAGAGATAGACTGGGTTATATAGGTTTATATAGGTTACGTTTAGGTTATGTAGGTTTTCCGTGTGTTTTTTACAAAAAGAAAAACTGTTTTCCACTATTTTCCACTATTATTTTCCACTTTTTTCCACTGATTTCTCTCAAACAATTTTTCAGTGTTCAGTTTAATCCAGTAAGGGGCTCTTTGATGAGAGTAATAGCAAGTTCAGATCCTAAGATATTCAGAGAAAAGTTCAGGTAAACTGTACTTTACCAGTTAGAGACTTGTCTTTTCGCAGACCCAAGGATATGCCAGGCGGTCAGCCCCAAATTCTCAATATTGCTACCTCTATTTTTATTCCATTCCTCTCCTAGGGCTCGAGCCATCGCTCTCCAAAATCAAGGAAAGCCTTTGCAGTGATTTGGCACTGGATTGGGCCCCTATTCAGAAAAATACATCCTAAAGTATTTAAATAACTGTGTCTGTCTCGGTGGTTCTAGGCAAAGGCTTAATGTTATGTACTTGCTCAGCGTTTGCTGCAGGAAGCAGATGTTGTCTCTGTTGTTGACAAAGGCAGCGTTACTGTTGGATTTGGTTAAAGAAGAAATGGGCTCTTTTTTGCCTTTTTTATATTTTAGTTCACGTTGTTTGTTTTCAGATTTATTTTTTAAATCTCAGTCCCTCCCTCTATGCTTCTTCCCGTCCCCTGCTCCTCCAGCCTTTGCTGGCCTCACAAACACATTCATTTCTTCCCATAAAAACTGTACAAATATAGAGCTAACCACGATGATGCTTGACCAGAGAAAAGGGCTGATGCTTCAGGCCGTCATCAGGATCTACAGGCATGTACTGCTTGTGTCCCTGTGGCACCCCATGGGCCCAGGGGTCTGCTTCGGCCGCTCTTAGCCCAGCCTTGAAATCTAACTTAAACCTCAAATTGAGACAGAGCACTCAAGAGATCGAGAGGAGATCAGCAAAATATTACTTTTACATAGTGCAGCCGACCTCCTCCTTTGTGCTTAGTATGTGAGGTCTTAATTTTTACTCCCACTGTATGCTCTTGCGGTCATTTGTAAGTGGTTTTGTTGCCCTGCTTTCCTGGACCTGCTTGCAAAAACCTTAAATATATATATATATATTTTAAATAAACAGAAAAATGTCTCTTCTCCTTTCAAACAAAATATTGTAAAAGTGAACTTTGTACATCAAATATTACTGCCATTCATAAATTGCTTTTTTCTTTTACCTGCTTAGGCTTCTGTTTCCTGGAGTTAATCTGTGTGTAAAGGGCTAAAAGTAATTTTTCCATTGCAGCGTATTAAACGGGAGGGGGGAAGTTTTCTGATGTTCCATCTGTGCTTCTTGAAATATATGATTAAACTTTTCTTTTTATCATCACTCTTATTTTTGTTGGCGTCCTTAATCATGGAAAATTATATGCTTGCTGTAAACATCCAGACTTTTTAAAAGGACACCAGCATTTATTGTATTTGGTTTCGATCTGCAGGGATATAGACAGAAGAAACCGTTTCAGGCACTGGGTACTGGAATCAAAATTCCTTCCGTAGCTGTATCTCTCCCAGATTTTACATTTTAAAATATGCATAAGCAGGAAAAATACTGGCACTTATTTTTTACTGGTCTACTTAAAGTCCCAGAGAATGAAGACTCAACATACATTTCTCTCAGAAATATGACAGATCATGTTTTTGTTGGTCTGCTGTATGTTTGTCTATCTTGAACAGTCTGACAGGCAATTATTTATAAAATCTGGGTTTGCTCAATAAACCCATATAATAACCTTTCACTTCTCTACATAAGGCAGTGAGCTGAATTTAGAGTAAAACAAGGTAGGTTATGTCTCCCTATCTTGGACTAACCCAGTTTATTCTCATTTTTGGGAAGCAATCGCTTTTTTTCTCATCTTCAGAGTTTTCTTTAACTCTGTTTAAAACAAAAATGAGACCACTAGGACTCGTGCTGCATACAGAACGCGTCTTAACACCACTTGACGTGCTGCAGAACCAGAGATGTATGTTTAAGCTGGTGCTACACATTTTACCTTAAACTTTTTCTTTATTATATGTATAAAAATCAGTTTGAGATTCAATTAACGGCTGTGAATTTCTTTGTGCTTGTGTAATTTCAACTTGTAAATCATTTTGATTCTTAGCAAGGATTTATAGTAACTGAATCAGATTATGCTGATTATTTAACATGTTATTAGTTACCTGAACAAGGGAAACAGAACCAGTTTCAGTAGGAATAAGACTGCATAACTAACGGAGTGTGGGTTTTGCTCACAGTTCAATGTCCACCTTGCTGTGTGGTTATATTGCCTAGTTTTTTTGGGTTTCCTTAGTCCAGCCGTCCACAAAACAGGGATAATAATTCAACTTGAAAATTGTCAGAGGTGAGGGAGGCACGACACAGATTTCTAATTGGGCTTCATCTCATTTCCTGACCTGTCCTTCCTCAGGCTTTCTTCGAGGAAATAAAGCCCTTTAAAAGGCTCTTGCCTTCATCTCGAAATCAGGAGAAGCTGACAGTGCTCCATATTTCTCCGGAGACACTCAAGACCTTGCAGAATTTGGCCCCCCTGGGTTTTCAGAATACACTTCTCTTTGTCAAGTGAAGATCTCGCTGGGGAAAAAAAAACCCTGTTTTCTGGCACTTCTTGAATTTAGATGAACCCTAGCGTTGTATTAACGTTCTGCCATCAGCCGTGTGTAGATCTCATAAAATGTTTTATAGCTTCCCGTCTAGCTCATACAGAATGTTTCATAGTACATAAACACTTCTACTAATAATTTAAGAATAAATAGATAGTGACATTAGTCACAAGTCTAACCTCTAGTTGAAACTTACACAGTTATAGGTGGTTTTTTTTTTTTCCTAAGTGAATCATCTTGTCTAAGGTTAGGCTTTTTATACCTCTACTATATATCTACACCGAGCGGCGGTGCAGCTAGGGAAACGCAGTGGTGGCATGCATTAAATCCAGGTCTTTATTCGGAGGGCACAGAGCCAGCGCAAAGCAACGGAGCCATCCCTGAAGGAATTGAATGTAAATTTGATGGTTTAAATAAGGCCAGATGCCTTAAAAAATTATTTTGAAAGCTGTATCTTTAATGTAGTACTTTTTTTTTTTCTGCTTAAGATAATGACATTGCCTTCACAAAATAATAAAATAGAGCTCTCATCTATTGTGGGGAGACAAAAATCAGATACTTTGACTCCTATAAATCACTGAATGTTGGCAACTGAAACAAACTTTTAGAAGGCAGATGACTGCAAATTTGAAGGAAACCTTCATATTTTACTGTTAAAAGCCTTTTAACTGTCTAGAGAGCACTCTGAGACACTACATTAATAGCCATTCTCAGTAACCAAGCTCCACTATACTTATATACTATTATTCCTAAACAAGATAGATTAGTAGTGGAAGAGAGCTGGAAAGATAAATAAGGAAAATCAAGAACTAAAATTATAATAATACAGTTTTATTTTACGTTTTATAGATGTCTTCTATATTTGTGATTGATAATTCATCTTAATTCCTGTCAGACAGAAATATTGGCACAAGAGTCTTATACTGTAGTATATCTGTGTATTTCTGGACTAGTTTTCATCCAGATGCTTTGCAGATTTTCTTACTGATTTTGTGAAGATGTGATCTGTCAATCTTTGGTACTTGTATGACTTTGATTACTGTAATATTTGAGTGCCTCACAGTCTTCCATGTACTTATGCCTGCAGCACCGCTTTGAAATAATAATGTGTTGTTATCTCCGTTTCTTCTGAGGCATGGAAAGGCTAAATGACTGGCCCCATGTTGGGAAACCTGGGATGATTCAGAAAACCTGGATTTCCCAAATCCATACTGATGCTCTCGGCTCTGAGTCATCTTCCCTCTGCAGTGGAAATGATAGGTGTATCAGCAAGCACATAACCCAGCCCCGCAGGTTAGGAGAGAAAGTGGCAAAAGCAGTATCCAACTGGATCTACGAGAGGCATTTGGGGAGGAAGAATGCATCACTCAATCTGGATCCAATCCAGGACTCAACGCTTTAAAACCTTCTGGCTGAAATGTGCCACAGCCGCTTAATGGCCTCATGCAGAAACATAAACGTTACATTTCCACCAAAACATGGACTGTGGGACACTTTCCCTCCTCCACACTCTGCTGGATTTCTGCATCAGGAATCACCACGAGGGATGTACTCATTAAAAAATCCTACTTTGGCAATGCCAGAATGTTCTTACCTTGATCTCCTCCCAACCTGCCTTTGCTTAGTACATCAGAGCTGCAAGAAATAGTAGGAGAAACACAATTAAGAAATGTAAATGCCCTCTTTTAAATGGGGCAACAGCTGCGATGGGTGTTCACAAAGATAAAGTAAAATGTTAACTTCTAATAAATGAACTGGGTCTGAATCTAATGAAGTGCAGCTGAAGTGTGGTGGCTGATCTTCAGCCTATAACTAGACCTGGAAGAAGAGAAGGTGTGAGATACCTGAAGCCATAGCGGGATTCGGGTAGTCAAGAGTCAATAAAGCAAGTTGGCTCAAACCAGTTCTGTTTAGCTCTCATTTCCATAAGTATTTAATTAACCTGCAAAATAAAAAAAAAACAAAGTATTTAATTAACCTGCAAAATAAAAAAAAACCAAACTATTGCATTTCTTGTACTGACATGATTTCTTCAGATCTGCAAATGAAATGGCATCAACTGTGCATCAAGCCTAGTTGAAAACAAATCTGAAGCGTCGCTGCAGAAGAAGAAAGGCGGCTTTTATAGGAGCAAGGCTCCAGCTGAGCTGCTCTTCCTGAGCTCCCTTGCTCAAATCATTGTGTATCTGCTGATCATCAGTGCTGAAATCTGCTGCGCATGCACCAATTTTTTTGTACCTTCAAGAAAATTATTTCAGTAGATTAGACATTATCTGTCTAGTGTTCTCCATGTCACCTTGACCTTACTTTACTATTAAAAGAATTTATATTCCTCTGTTTTGGAATGTTATCAACATTTTTCTAGTCTTAAATTTTTGCTGTTCAGCAGAATTTGGTGTAGATAGAACAGAAATAAATTGAAGCAATTAATAAGGGGTACTTTTAGTACCTGGGAAAGGGTGTCTTTGAAAGTCAGCTTCGTCATGGGAGGTGCTGCTCTTATTCATCCTCTCTGGGATGGTGGCAAAATTGATAGGTGGCTTCTGTAGGGCTTGAACTTGTACAACTAACAGTTGAGGTCAACCTTGAAGTCTCTCTCAAACTCATATGCATCCCACTTGTCTCCTTACTGTGCAAATTAGACACAAGCCCAAGAGGAAAAACATGATAGATTCTTCCGCTGGAAGGTCAAGAACCACAACGCTGAGTATTCCAAGGTAAGACAAAATAAAATAACCTTGGTCTGACAGGACTCAGCTAAACGTCACTTGAGAAAATTTTTTTTTTTCCCCATTTGACAGTTACTTCATGATTATTTCCACACTTAGGTGATCAGAACTTTCTCCTCGTGTTTGGCAGTGAAATAGTTAAGAATAGTTATTTCTCGAATGCGGTCAGGTTTCAGAGTCAATACAGTGGTAAACAGCTCTCTGTCTTTCTGCAGCTGTTGTTTTTGACTAGTGCATTAAGAACCTTTCACATTTTAAGGGCAAATTATTTTGGAGCAGAGTCTGAGTCGGTTACTTTTATTCATGGTAGCTGAATAGGTGTGGCTATCTAAGCTAGTCCACATTGCTCTGCAGATGTGTCCAGAAGAGAGAGAGTGTGTGAATATTGTCCCTGCAACAAAATCATCCAAGAAACGGCCAAAGCTCCATCCACACACGGGTTAATAGGAGCAGTATGAAGATTATTCCACCAGGACTCTGGAGTTTAAATATCTGTTAGTCTGTAAGCTCCAATCCGCCGTTAAACCTCTTTGCGTAGGTGTCTATGAAGCAGAGGACTATACCCTCATGTCTGTGAATGGGGCTTATGTAGGAAATCAGTGTTGCCTTGGGATCAAATGTACGCTACTGTCAAACGAAATGAGAAGGAGGAAAGGCTTGGCTGCGGACTGTGAGAGGAGGTGTGGCCATGCTTGCAGGTTACAGTCTTCCCATTGTTATGGTAGTGAAGATAAAATTTGGGATAAGCAGCCAAACTCTTGAACTTTTGGCCAAGGTCCAAACCTTCCCAGTTTTTGCCACAGCTAGTTTTTGTATGTGTTTTTTACGGTGTTGAAGTTGGGCTTGTAGATGATGCTCGATTCATTTTTATTTTGTTGAGGCTTGTTTTATTTGCACTTTGATATGTATTTGTGGTGCACACTCTGAAGGGATTTTGCATCTTAGTTGGTTTCTTTGGTGGTCCTAAAGGCAGGGCAAAATTAATGCAGCACTTAAAGAGACTGTTATTAAAACCTTATTCATAGGTGAGCAGGAGAGGCATAGAAAATGTATTTATTTATATGCATAAATATTAAATAAATATGAATATATATATTCATATTTTTTCAAGAAGACCGAATACCAAAAAACAGTCTGCTTTTACAAATCCAAAAGCAAACTTGACCCTGTTTTGATACCTCCCTCTCTCTGCAATGAAAGTAGATTTATCCTTGTAAAGATAAAGATTTTTACTTCAGGAAAATAATTTGATTGCAACCTTTGGTTTCTTTTCTGTCTGTATTACTCGTTTTTCTCTTGCACACGTTTAATGTCACACTGTGGATCTTTAAAAGATTGTGAAGCCTCGTGAAGTTTCAGAAAAATCATCTTTGACCTCCTGTATGAAGAAGGCATTTTTTGAATCTGGAGGTGTGTGGGGCTTTTAGGGTTTTTGGGGGAGTTTGTTGTGGGTTTTTCTTAAGTCCAAGAGAATATTGTTTGAGAGGGAGAGATCTCAAAGGGCTGGGAATAAGCCCTCAGTTTATACATTGAGGGCAACAGCAGGTATTTCTATAGCGCTTGAATGTTGAAGGAAGTTGTCAGAGCTGGACACTGCAGAGATACCTCATTGCTCCCTTAAATTGTGTCTGAAATTTCCTTATATTTTGTAATACATGAGGTGTGCTCTTGGCTGCCATTTCCTTCCTTGAGACTCCCAAAGGTAAGTGGATTGTGCCCTCTGGGGGCTCGCTACTGCTTTAACTTAGATTTAAGGGTGGTGGGTTTTTTCCTT
>NW_008796220.1:3001253-3068914 GCF_000699145.1 Aptenodytes forsteri | reverse complement strand
TTCTCTTCTCTTCTCTTCTCTTCTCTTCTCTTCTCTTCTCTTCTCTTCTCTTCTCTTCTCTTCTCTTCTCTTCTCTTCTCTTCTCTTCTCTTCTCTTCTCTTCTCTCTCTCTCTCTTTCCTCTCTTTCTTTCGCATAAAATATCACATTAATTTTTCCCCCCTCCTTGTGTCTTATGAAGGAAGAAATTTATGGCCTTTTTATATCAGGAAGTCTAGCTTTTCCTGACGTTTTATTGCTTTGAATATTTGAAACATTTCAATCCCAGACAATAAATATTACATGATTATTGTTTTCATATGGATAGGCTATTTCCCCCTGTTTTTCCTATCCAACTTTTTACTAGCAAGTGACACCCAAAAATTTATGGATACTAAAAACATTACTATTAAACTTTGCTGGGAAGGTCAAAGATAGTCCCTCAATTTACATGCAATATATAGGGAAAAAAAGTTAAAATAATAATCTCGTATGTTTTGAATCCTGTAGTGATAGAAACTTACCTCAGAAAAGAAGGTATCATTTTTTTCTTTCAAGAAAGTGCTCATATTATAGGTCAAGCCTTGTTTCCATTGAATTAAATGATAGCTTTTGAGGCTTAGGGGGAAAGAGCAGTGAACCCCAACTGAGTGTTTCCCAGATCAGCAACTGGTCACCTGTAGGTGCAGAGCTTAGGAGTTTACTTGACGTTGGTGGGATGGGTCATACCCTTTCGTAACTCAAAGTGTACATTTTCTGCTCACCCAGGACAGTATCTTGTTGCTGTCATGGTAAAGAGTGGGAACCGTGAAATCCAATCTGAGGTTACACTTTTTAACGCTTTCTATTTGGGAGAAGGCAGCTGGCTCCTTGCTGTACGTATGGAGCACCAGTTCTGCAGTGCGAGCCGTGGCGACCAAGTCTATCTTGCAGTCCCAGTTTTGATTTGACAGCCAGCAGATAAAGCAATATGTGAAACCTCTGGTCAAGCAGCTAAGGTTATAGGAATATGAGGCACAGGTTCTGCTCAGAAGCACTGGATTGTCTAATTTTTGTATAATGACACTTTTTCATGGATACCATGCAGGACCCTGCTGCCTGTGCTCCGTTAACTGTCATGTTATCAATGACTTCATATTGATCTCGATTGCAGAACTGGGTCCTAGAGAACCAATAAATCTCCCTCTTTCTGTCAGCTCCTGATTGAACGTTTCACCAAATTCAGTGGATGTCTATATAACTATGAAGGCAGTAACCCTGATGTGTTTCAGGAGAAGGCGAGCTGTCTGTGGAGACAGTAAATGTAAGTATGGGTCTTTGGAAGTTTATCTTCAGACATGCATCAGAGCACTCTCAGGTTGGATAAAAGTTTGGTATGAAGATAAGAAAACAGACAAGACCTGTCAAAGTTTTAAACTGCAGCCATACCCGTGACCTGGCCGTGCTTTCTCTCCTTGCCTTGTGCAGACAGAGGGAAACAGAGTCTAAATCCATTCAGAAGCACTAGTCAGTACTTGTTTAAAGTCTTTTTTAAGTGTTGTTGTGTCTTTACCCTCTCTTCTGTCTCATCCTCTTTTGGGAATGTTGAAAATAACATTCAGTTCTGTGCTGCCTTTGTCTGTCCTTTTCCATGTGGTAAACATGGACTTTTCCCTCCCTGTTTCTTACAGACTTTCAGCCAACTCAGCTTTTCCTGTTTACTTCCTTGTCAAAGGCATCATTGGTGATGTCACTCCAAGTCTAGAAATAAGGTTTTTGCTGCCTTTCCTAGCTGCCTGCTGCTCCATTTGGTATTATATTGTTTTTGCATCGTATCAGATTTGGCACATCTACTGATTCCATTTATTTATTTTTTAAGGAAAGCAGATGCTTTTTTCCCCCCTTACCAACACATGCTGAAGGTGAAGGCACTGAAATGGGTTTCTGGAGACCTGGACTCCCATCCAGACCTCTCAGTGCATCAATTAATTATAGCTGTATCATGGAAATGAATTTGTGGATCCAGTCTTTTTAAAATAATAATGATAACAAGGATAATGAGAAGCCCGTAGGCCCCAAAATTTAAACAAAAAGATGACGGTGTGGAAGCTGCAATAGCTCTGGGACTGAAAAACTGACCACCATAGATTTGCAAAACCTGTTTTCTTCTTGTTGCACAGACAGAGATGAATGCAGCAGAGTGGCTGCTTCATCAAGTGCTGTGTTTGTTTCTTCCGATTTGGAAACCCCAAATATTTTAGTGCCTCAGAAAGACACTGAGTCCGGATAAAGGCAGTTACTGGCTCAGAGTTCCCTCTGCAGTTTGAACACGATTGTTATATTCTACACAATAGAAAGCAAAAAAATTAAAGCGTGATCTCATGTAAACCCTCCATAGTTATCAACACAGGCTCTGATTTAATCTCTCCAAATCTGTGATTTGTTGCTGAAAGGTACCATACATAAGGTAATATTTGAGTTTTCTTGACTGATGTTATTTGTAAATCTACAATAACCTTGCCCTGAAAACACCAACTTCATGGCTGAAATCAGGATTTCAGGTTTTCATTTAAGAAAGGAAGAAAGCAGCCCTCCTGCTCTCAGAGCACCGCTTGGAAACGGGCCTGCACATAACCAATTTACTGAGGTCTGCCTGATGCCGTTGGCAGCTTGGAAGAATACCTCTGAGAGGAAGAAAGTAATCCATTTTTCTCAGCGAGGTATTAGCAAACACCTACTTCTCCTTGAACCCTACTCAGAAGTACCCTCGCATTGCAGGTGTATTTGCTGTCTTGCCACCATCAGTGCGTTTGCAAGGATCGGAAACGGATGGTGCCCTTAAGGGAAGGGGCAGCATCTGTCACCCAGCCGGCATGAAGGTGACTTGATAGTTGGTGCAATTAGAGCACGCTCTTAAAGGAAGACTGTAAATAGGAATGTTTTCCTGAATTGAAGTCTACGTGATCAGGAAAGAAGGAAAAAAAAAACAACAAGCCCATGGACATCTAGGAAGAAAAATAAGTTAATGGTCTGTTGTGTGATACTGAAGGTAATCAGCTGCACTGTTGGAGAGTGGTGATCTACAACCGTCAGTGAGTCTTGCTGGCTAGAGCTAATACCCTTACCCTTGGGTCCCTCACCGTTTTATTGCTGCTCTGTAACAGGATGTGCAACTGCTATGCATTAATACGTTATTACAGATTGGTTATTACAGATTGGCTAGTGTAAACTCCAGGTGTTGAGAACATGATTTATTCTATTAGTATAAAAAGGTGTTTTTCTATGGCCATATTAAAAATTATACTAACTGTTGGGCTTGCCACTGCACTGTGTGTGGCACATGCCGATTTAAACCTGTCATTTCCTCTAATTTAAGGATATGTCCTCAGAAGATCATTAATTTGGGGTGGAGTTGGGGATCATAGTGCAGCTGTGGCTTATTAACCCTCACCTGGCTGTTAATCCCTGCAAAGCACCTTCCCCAAAGACGTCTGCTACTACCATATAGTCACTGAAGTGAGAGACAAAATAAATTACATTTTTGTGTGTATTTTGTATTTAAATCTATTTTACATTACATTTTTAATTTAGAGTGAATTGTACCTATTATGTGATGTATGAACCCAGTAACTGATAGTGCTGTATTTGTAGTGAATTCACTATTTAGTGGACTGCACACCTCTAAAGAGCTATATAAGAGCCCACAACGTTTCCTCTGTGTTCCCCTGGGCTTATCCCAAAGCAGCACGTATTCCTGCAAGGGCCAACCCTGAGCCCCACTGGGACGAGCAGGCGTGGGCTCATATTCCTCCTAATTGGGCTCCCCTCTGCCAGTGCGAGGTTCAGGAGCCCTGGTTGCACATTAGACGAAGCAGCCAGAGATTCAGTCTCTGTGGCTTGTATGTTTTGTGTGTGTGTGAAGGCAGTGGACTGACTTCAGTCTGGCCCAGATGACTCCTAAAACCCCAAGATCACCCATGTAACGCCCTTGCTGAGAACCCCCGAACCATGTCTGTGCTGCCTCCCCTCCATATGTCTCTTTGGGGGATTTTACTTTCGCAGTCTCGGATGCTGTTGACTTTGCTGGGCTTTACACTCAGCCCCAGTAAGCCAAAGACCCAGCTTACTTTCCTAATGCAGCCCAGCAAATGTCAAAATTGTTCTTTTTGGGAAATCCACATCAGCTCATCTGCCAAATGCTGAAAGTGGAGGGGCTGGGTCAGGAACGTGGCATCAGCCACAGGGTGAGTTGCAATATCTGACACCATGCTACTTGGCTTTCCAGCACTTCATGCCTTGTGTCCACACAGCTTAGATACAAGTCCTTGCTCCAGAGCTGGTTTGAGATGACCTTGGGGAAAGCACAGAGAAAAGACCCGGGTCTGCACGTGACCCAGCCTTGTGCACTTGGCTTAACTGCTACTTTTTTCCCACCTGCCCTTTCAGTAGCATTGCACTGAAATGGCAGTGAACCTGAAATGAACCACAGTACCTCCTAGAAAAGCCCCAATCTTGCCTGCTGTAAAATCAGCTCGTATTTTTTAGGCATCTTGAGAGTGGATTAGCTCCGTATGCTGCACTGAGCTACCAGCAGCCTACACCCAAGTGATGCCGATGCACAAAGCCTGGCCAGAAGCACATCAAGCTTCAGGACGTCATTCAAACGCACACAGAAAGCCTGTAGCAGAGTTGCCTATCTTAAACAGGGTCCCTTATACCTGTTTTTCCTGGCAAAAGTTTACCCAGCCTGTGTTTAAAGACCCCCAAGGATGGAGATTTCACAGTCTTGAATCTACTGATGTTCTTGATCCTCATAAGTTTTTTTCCTATCTGGTTTGAATTTGTCTTTGCAGCAATGTAAGGACATTTCTTATCCTAACAGTGAGGATAGATTGTACCAGTGCACTTTGTAACAGCCTTTTCTGTACTCAAAGGCAGCTATATCCCACCAAGACTCTCTCTTTTGGCTAATAAAAGTAACTCGATCAATCTGTCCTCCCAGGTTGTGTTTTCTGGATTTCCAGCACCACTTTCTGTTTTGACAATGAGTCATTGATAACTGCTCTCTGGGTGCATAATTCTGCAGCCTTGTCCCCACTCTCTAGCAGTTTTATCTAGACCCATGTTTCCCTCACCTGATTAGGAAAGTGAATACGAGACAGTGTCAGAAGCCTGCAAGCGCCAATGATGAATCTATTGCTTTTTCCTTCGCCGTAAGGCTTGTTACCTGTCACAGAGATCCCACAACAAGAGTTCAAATGGCCACCAAAAGTCACACTTTGCATATTCAAGAGCAGACAAAGGATTTAGCAATTATTCAACCTGTTGGTGAACCGGGCGACAGAAGGATTGAGGTGCCAGAGTCCCGGAGAGGGGCACCCTGACCTGCAGCCAGACAGGCATCACGAGCAAGACGTGGACCGTGTCTCTCCAAAATCCCGTGCTCACACGGATACCGGTGGCCCTGTGACAAGTCGGTGAATGCTGGCGGGCAGCAGTTGCAACATCTGCTCTTCTTATTTACAGTGCGAATAACCTGTTGTCATCACGCTGATAATCAGGTATTTTCGCCTGACTTTGCTCAGCAGGTGAACTGAAATGATATCCTTTACAGTGAAGTTAAATTCATTTCTAGTGATTATCTAATGGCTCTTTTAATTTTATCTGGGTTTTCCTGCTTTGAGCGTGTTGTTACTACATGCGTGCGGAGAGCCAGAGTGCTCTCATCCGTGTGATCTTCCTACTGATCTGGATAAAAGCTTCATCAGTTTAAGTTCCAGGTTTTAATTTCCTGCATGCTACTCCTCACAAGGCCATAAAATAAAAGGAGCTTCATCCCTTGGAGCATGCATGGGAACGGGGCTCATGACTCCAGGACGTCATTTCCAGCTCTCTCTCCAACTTCATCAGTGTTACCATCACCTCTGCACGCCTCAGTGACCCCATCTGAAAAAATAATAACATCTTGCTCGGTTCATCCCTAGCTCTCAAGGCAGCTTTCAAAAGAAGAAGAAATCATCATCCCGATTTTATAGATGGAGAAACTGAGGCCCAGCAAAGGGAAACGACTACCGTTAGCTTCCCGCAAGGCACCATGCCCTCGGCCTCGCGGCTCCGTGCTCTGCTTGTCCACCAGACCAGACAAGTGCTGGAGTGGAAATAAATATTCCTCCTGATGACTGTGGTCTCTGTGGTCGGGGCTGAGGGTCGAAATGTTCGCACAAGGCCTGCACACAGAAACCACAGAATCCCCCACAGCTCCACTGCACTTTATTAAAAGTCACTGCTTCTGTGAAAAATGGGTTTTATAAGAGTTAGGTGCCTTAATTATAAAGTCATGTGCGTTTGAATGACTTCTTCCCTGCTAACCGTTTGTGACAGCCTACAAATGTGAAAAGTATTACCAAGCCTATTTTTAACGTGGCTATGGAGAGGCTGTAGTTGTGGAAAACCAAATCCTATAGGATCCTAATGAGAAAGACCAAAGATTCTTTAAATATGGTTAGCATTGTCTGAGTTTAGTAACGAAGCCGATGCTACCCAAAAGACAGGACATGCAGGAGCCTTGCGGTAGCAATCGTGTGTTAAATAAGTGATAGGAGCAAGTGATGCACAGGGCTAAATTTTTCCCTTGGAAGTGGCTGAACGGTCAGTGTATGGAGATAAAAAAATCATTTCAGAGGGGTGCTGGCCCATGTCAGCTGTGTGCAGGTTTTACATGTGTTTTCTGCAGAGCTGTAACCTCTCAAGAGTTTATTCCATCCCCATTCCTTACTAGACAAACTGCCATCAAATGGGGTATACACGGCATGGGGTCCAATGCTTTGTAGAACTGAGTCCTTGACACTGCTCCTCCGCGGGCTGTGGCAGACTCGAGGCCTGAAGCATCATCTTTATCACCAACTCTTGGCCGTAGGCTCCGCAGGGGAAGAAGAAAACACACAAGATCTCTCCGGCAGCCTTATTGCCTGCATCCAGTAACAAGGGTTTCAGCCCTTCTTATAACGGGGCTAGACACTAGAGAAGGAGAGCAGGCCAAAAGCAACGTTAATGTTAGAGCAGTAAGCGTCAAACGTGGTTTGAAAGGAAATGAAAATGATGAAAAGGAAATATTCCAAATAGGAGGAAGGAGAGACAGAGAATGCTGTTCTCTTTCAGTTAAAAGATAAAGAATAAGGTGTGGAAGATGGATAAAAAGATGACATACCTATGGATAAAAGTTTTATTGTGGGCTAGGTTTAAGATTCGTGGACAGAATTATGCGAATTTCCTCTGATCAAACATACAACTCTAGTTTTAGCTCTAGCCCTATGGTTCTTCCTCCATCCATGACTTCTCATGGGATTATAGAGACCTTAATCTTGGCATAAGGTCTTCCAAGAGTACTACTTCATCCCTGGATAAATCATTTTAGTGCTAAGCGGCAGTACAAAATTTACACCTTATTTCTAGTCAACTATGGTTTATCCTCATTTCTCCACCATTAAATTATGTCAATTTTGAGTGATAAATGAGTTATCTCCCCCTACCCCCGTATCATAAAAATCCTACGTGTATAACCTGTAATTAAGTTGCTTCTTAACCATTGCTTAAATAAATAAGAGACTATAGTTGTCTAGTCCAAGGCAGATTTTCCAGACTTAAGTTAATTGTCAGAAACCTGTGAACTCTTCTAATTTCATCAGCACTTTAAAAAAAAAAAATGTAGTCAGCAGAACTGGATATAGCTTTCCAAAAGTACTCTCACTCATACCATCGGCAACGGTAAAATCCCTTCCTTAGTGACTCTTAATGTTTGTATAGTCAAGGGTTGGTTTGCATGCATCTTGGCCATCGCTCGGCCTTGAGAGTCTCACTGGCTTTGTGGGTAGCGGTAAGCAATGGTGGGGGTCATCCTTGGAGGCCGCCAGATGCAGTGCAGCCACACCAATGCCATTAACTTCCCAGTCTGCCAAACAGCATGGACACACCTCAACTGCCTGTTAGAAACGGGCTCTGGACCAGACCAGTTCCCCAGTTGTTATTTGCGATGTATGCCACACGTACGTTTCTATGTATGTAGTTCACCCCTAGGTGTGTACAGCTACATTTATGAAGGCAGTATACCTGTGTGCCCAGGTACAAGATGAAAAGGTGGGTGTGCACATATGTACGTGCACATAGATCTGAATATATATATATATGCAACACGTGTGCACACACCAGCATGCTCTTTTTTAGAAATATTAATATTTATAAATTACTGTCAATTTAAACAAGTTAATTGTTTATTAAACATAATTAAACAAGTCAATTCAACAAGTTAAATTAACTATATTTTCTAAAAAATAGCAGATCTTAACTCCTAGCTGGCTTGACTAGGAAGAAATCTAGTATATCAAGCAATTAAGTCCCTATGGTTACTTCCTTTTTTAAAAAAAAGCCCTAAACCACAATATTGGCAATCCAAGGCTTCATGTGATTACCTGCTCACAGGTGCTTCAGGGACTACAACTTTTTTGGTGCAGAAGGCCAGCAAGGAGACTATGCAGCGATATGTCTGCTTATCTTCTGCAGCTCAGATGTAAGGAATGCTGGGGTCCAGAGCTGGCCTTCTGCAGAGGATGAGTTTTCCCTTGATCTTTGCTTAACAACAGAGCGGAAATCTGGGGTAGGATCGTTATTCCAAAGGACTGGATAATGTCTAGAAGAGAGATGCCTTCAGATCATTTATTCCCCTACCTTCTGATTCACCCAGAGACTAAAAGCAATTCCTTTGCTCCAGAGTGGATTGGCAGTGGGAGAGATGTGAAGCCTGTGAACCAAACAACCCGCTTCACTTTTTTTTTCCCCCCACTTAGGAAAAATAGGTGGATCTGGGTACCCAGTGTATTTCCTGCATGACCCTGCAATGAAACCTTTTTTATTGCTTACAGATCGGTGTGTTTGAACTGCCGTGAGCAATAGCAATGCATTCATAGACGTCTAAAGAAAGATATTCTTTGTGCAACATTTCTTCGTCTCTCATTTTTTTAGTTGTAAGACACTATAAAAGCTCCAGACTAAAAGCAATTTATTTAAAATTCTTTGAAGACAAAGATTGAATCTGATGGTCATGAGATCCTTCACACCATAGTAGAAAAAATAAGTGGTTTGTTTTCAAGTCTTTTTCATTTCTTTAGTTGGGTACCATGAATGTGCATCTGAAAAGAACTTTTTCTCTTTGTAACACAGGCTGAGGCCGAAGCACATCTTATCCCTTGAAATAGCCATTGTTATCAAGCTGTCAAGTCACTACCTGCAGTCAGACAGAGCAAAACTAAAAGGTTAGAACTTCATCTTACATATTAAATCTTTGGTTAACTTTCAGTGGGACCCTCTGTCTTTCCTCTACATTTTTGCATTGCCTTCATATATGTCTTTCACAATGCCAATGGCAAATTTATCAGAACATCCGCCGGGCTGCAATAAGCTCCAGGGGCTCCACAGCTAAAATTGCAAAGGAGCTTTTCATTCCTCTGCCAAGTCCACACGTGTAGGCATGGCATACATAGGCTTATCCAGTGCTGTTTATAAAAAAAAAAAAAAATCAATTTAAAAATATTTAAACTTCTTGGAAAAGTCAAAATTGAAGTTAAAAATAATGATGAATAATGGTATGGTAATGGTAACAGACTGTAAATGTACGTTGGGGGATATAAAACGCTCGAGCTGCTGCTATAAATCTAGGGAGAGCAAGTGACCTAATAAATGCAAATTTGTGCCTAATCTATCCCGCTCGCACTGCTTGTAGGGTTTGAACTTAAAATCCGCGGTGCTAAAAAGGATCATTGCTACTATTTAAGCTAAAAGAGTAGTTTTGATGCTAGATCTTTCCTAGTTTGTGGACAAGCCACTGAGGCACATCTGCACCTTCCTAGATACTCTTTAAACAGTGACAATTCAAAATATCCCTGGCACTGGCAAGACAAGCCCTGCCTCGGCTCAAGCCCTGGTCCTTCGCTGGTCCTATGCTGGAGCAGAAAACAGGTGGTATTTAAACCTCGCTGGCTTTTTGTTTCCACATATACATTTTGCTTGACGAAAACATGGAACAGTTTTCTCGTTGGCGTATTGAAATGTACTTATTTGGTGATTAAACCAAGCCCACAGTCACGAGGCTGTAACACATTAAGGCCTAGTATTGCAGTCTTGGTTAATTTTCACTGGTTTCTTTCACGAGAAATGTTGAACCCAGATTTTCACTGTAATCACGCTTGTCTGAATCAGGAGTCTGAGTCATGAGTTTGTCTGACATCTTTCTCATGGCAAAATCTGCAGTCCATCTGGAGACCTAAGGGCCCAGGGAGATTGAGTACTCAAGGGCGTGTAATTGGAAATAATAGGGAAATTTGGAAAAAGAGATGGGAGATCATGGTTTTTCTGATACATGACTTCCCTGGTCATGTATCTTTGTAGATTTTTTTTGTTTTTTAAACCTAATAGAAACTCCTTTCCAGTCTAAACTGTGGATGAGACAGAAAAAACTGCACCGTGAAGGTGAAGTGCTGGCCATAATAGATGTTGGCTGACTTAGAAACTGAGCCTGCGATTATAAGGTTGTGTTTACCATTGAGGGAATCAAATTCAAGCTGGTTGTGGCTCTTCACTGGAGGTGTCACTCTCTAGAGTGACTCTTAAATTTGAGAAACTGATCTGGAAATCTTAAATCTGGCTCCCTTATCCCTGCCGCAGGCTGTGAAGCTGCAACAAGGAGACACAACTGCCTTTCTCACAGCATTCCCTATATTCAAACATAGCACAGGAGAAACTTACCGCTCAGGAAAAAGATGTAAAAAAAATAATTTGGCAAAATAATTAACAGTGCATTGCAGAGAATGTGTCTGGTTGCAGAAACCAGCAGCTGTTATTTACACTTCCTTACCAATTTGCCTGCCACAATCTGCATCTCTTACGGGTATAAGAATTAAACGCCTTCAGTGTGTCCCTAGTATATCGTTTGACCAACTAAGATAATAATAACATGCTGAGATTTTTTTGTCGGAGGAGGACAGATGGTCAATCTGTGTTGATCTGCAGTCCCACATTTTTTACAAGAGACACTGTCACGGGGCCCAGCTCTAGATAAACACGAGAGCACGGAGCTCACAGTTCTACACAGGGAAGTCAAGTGAAGAGTGGAAGAGGAACAGGAGATAAATTGGCTGGTTTCAGGCAGGCAGGACACGGGTACCAGGTTGAGACGGGCACGGAGTCACGTTTCCTGACTTGTTGCGTTCTGCGCCATTGTGTCTTCAATGATGTAATACTTCCTGTGGCTCTTTCCGAAAATATTTTCATAAGCTTTGGGTGATGTGCACTCTGCTAAGGAATTGCCTAATACTGTGATCCCATGAGGGTTTGGAGCTTTAATGTTTTTAATCACTTCTAGCTGGATTAATTTCCTCAGATTCATATCATACAGAATCAGCTATTATTCGTTTATTCCTCATAACAGCTATGACGGCTACACATTCCTACCTACCTAACAAAATATCAGAGGAGTTTATTTTATTAGCTTTAGCTAATGGTTGTATACTGATCCCCGAGTAAGATGATATTACTGCAAAAGTAGAGAGTTTTGTGCTGAGCGAGTTTTTATGCACCTGTGTTTTCCCAAGAAATCTTAGAAAGTTTCGTTGTCCCACATTGCTCAGGTTTGGTCACATCATGAGCTTTCTATTTTTTGGCTACTTCTGGTTTCTTACTCCAGCCAAAATGAGGCTATAGGTGAAGTTTTAGTGTGGAGTTCATCCCACCCAGCATTCACACCTCAGCTCCTTGTCACAGACTCCCCTTCCAGCCAGCGGAGAGAAATAGATGTTTTTAGGGAGTGATCAGTCTGACCTATTTTAATTGTCTGCTTTAATATTAGATGAATTGCACCCTAACGACACCTGTTTCTTTGAACTGAGTACAAAAGGAGAATAAATGTAGTTGTCAACATTGCAGCTGTCTGCACTTGATCAGATGAATGCTGCCCTTCAAGCCATATTTAAACTTACTTATGATGGGATGCATCTGACAGATGATGAACGTCTATGTGCAACCTGGATGTCCAGGATCTCTTCATAATTAGAGCAAATGAACAGACTTTTTTTAGGGTGGAATCTATCCCACATAATGGCAAATATCTGAACTGGCTTAGTTGAACTGCTATTGACTACAGGAGGGAGCCCAGAATGACTAACATTTAATTCTGCAGTTGATATAAACACCTATAAAGTCACACGGGACTAAATCCATCCCAAGGAAAGACACCTGACTTTTTTATAGTGCAGGGCTTCCGCAACTCCCTCTGAGACAGAGGGCATTGAGCATGTTGGATAAACATGTTGCTTGTTTGCATGCGTAAAGATTGATCTGGGCTTTCAGTCACAGTTTTTTTCTTCTTTCCTTGCCTAATATGCTTTTGGTATTAATGCTAAAATTAAAAACACCCTAAAAATCTGAGAAAATAAAAATCCCCATCCCCCTACTCATAAGATTTGTTTCACAGAGCCAATACTCATGAAGAGTTTGTGAAGTCAGTATGTTACCAAATAGAAGAAGTATATTACATCTGCAAACTTTTTATGATTTATGGGATTTTTCATCCAGGGGCATTATCATCATAGTCATAAGAAGAATAAAGAATGGGGGGAATGAAGAGTGGGGGGGAAGAGTAAACCTTTGGCATTAACCTAGGGTCATCACCAGATTGATTCCTCCCTTCTAGACATCCAGGCCTGTGCAGAAAAACTGGAGGTAATTCTACCCTGTAATATGGGGTAGATTATCCCAAATTGCAACTGCATCCAACTATGCGTATAGGGCAAACATGTTGTACCTTTCTCTCTAGTAGACTGTGCCAGCCGTTCTTAGTGCCAAGGTAATGGACGTGCTGTTTCCAATTATTCCCCTTGTGATGAACCCATTATGATCTGGTTTGGGGGGGGCTGTAGCAATCCCAGACATTTGGGTCTGCTGTGATGAAAAAATTGTAATTTTTTTTAAACAGATGTAGGCCAAGATTTGAGTGCACCTGGGCCAGTTTACGGTTACAGATGAACACGGTGCGAAACGAAGTGATTTCAACCTGAAACCAGGCAAAACACATTGGCTTTGGCTGGCTTTGCTTTGAGTTATGGAGTTTGTAGGAAACCAAAACTCAGAAGGGGATAAGCCCACACAAACCAAAGCAAAAGGAGTGATTCGCATGAGTGCCCGCAAGCTGAACCTGCACAGTTGGGTGAGTTACTCCATGCCTCACCTCTCAGCAGCTTGGGTGTTCAGAGTCCCACGGCGGCCGGTGGTGCTGGAGAGGCACTCGGCTCTTTTCCTGATTGTGCCTAGGAGTTTTCCCCACTTTGATGTTTCATTGATCAGGATAAAAGAATACAACCATCTTCTCCAGAGATGAAGGAGCTTTTTGAGTTTCATTTTTCTCTATCCATGTCTCTGTTTCTCCTCACATTGCTGCTCTGATATTTGTAGCACTTGAGAGCTTGATTCTGGTCCCACACAGCCACGTAGCCATAAGCTGCAGAAACACTCTCACACTCTCTTGACTGTGCTGGTGCCAGCACAAGACAAAGGCATTTGTGTCTAAACTTTCACACAAGCCTTCTCTAGAGAACTCAGAAATACAACTGCTGCAGACTGATGCTAATTTAAGAAGTCCTTATATTCCACAAAATAACAAATCAAAACTCTTCTAACAATGATGAGTCCCACTCAGCGTAATGCTACTCCCAGTATTTCTGGTTTTGTCCACAGATCTGTTCATGCCTAAATGTGAAAATCTTTTTCATTATTCAAGTTCACTGTGAGCTTTGCTTTTGTTTGCAGCATCTCTGTAGCAAACATTAGCTAAGATATCTGTTTGTCAGATAATCAGGTTCGTTAAAAGCAATGTTTAATCGTTGTTTCCAGCTGCAACAAATTAAGTGAAGATACAATATGCAAAGGAGAAATTTCTTATGTATGCTACATAAAAATCAGGATAGAATTATGATGACTACAGCTAATGGAATAATTCACCACAAATAATTTATTCAAATGTAGCCTTTTTTCTGCTGAGGGAATAGCTCTGAGCTAAGTGCAGTTTCCTACACAGCACTTGCTTGGACAAATATCATTATGAACTTTTTTGCCCTCTGGCTTATTCACGAATAACAAAATTTGAGACGTGTTGGTCAAGACAGTCTCATGGTGCTATTCCTGCTCACTTCATTGAAATATTGCTGCAACTGCTTCCAGTACAAATATCCAGGTGCACACATTTAAGATTCTGTTCCTCTTGATGCTCTTCCATTCAACCCTGAAATGTTCGGTCCTGGCCCATTTAGGCCTGTGCAGTTCAATCACAGGAATGTCCAGATGGAAGCTGAACCCAATTAATTAAGAAGTAAATTCCAACAAATATTCGCTTAATGAAAAAAAATCCCAAACTCAGTAACATATATATGTGGAAGCTGCCGTACACCATACTTGTCATTGAACCAAAGTATGCAATGTCAGCTCAATCACCGATGTCCAAATTTTACTCCTTACTTTAAAAAGTAAGGTGAATTCCATTCTTAATTCATTTTGTTGTGATGGGCATAATCTTACGTTTCTTGCGGAACATAATCTTACGTTGTACATACGTACCAGATGGACTATAATACCGATCTTCTTTGCAAGGGAGGATTAACAGTACTGCAGCTACTTAACTGTGAAATTTCAAGTCTGATATCATCAATCATCAGTGTATTACAATGCATAGTACAGACGGGGCTGGTTGCCTATTATTGAAGTTGTCTGACACTTCCCATTACGAGACTCTGTTTTCAGTTGCTCAGAGCTTTGCCAAGCTTTAACCATTTGGATTTAATGCCGAGTGTCTGCCTCAGGCTGAATAATTTTAGAAAATGTCAGCCAAAATCAGAAAAATGCATAAAAATTCTGACAACCTTTATGTGAACTGCTCCTTTGCCCCCTGTACTTTGCAGGAAGGGTTTGACATCTGGCAGACAGACTGACCTTTGCGTCAAGGATGAAAATGCATTGAAAGTCTGTATGAAAACTCACAGAATCCCAAACTTGCTAGAGTCTCCACCTGCAAGGTGCAAGGCCCAGGCGAGACTTTGGTTTCACCCACAATGGACGTGCTTTTGCCTGGGCTGCTGTTGCTGTTGTGGGGTCCAAGTATGTTCTTCATCATCATCATTGAAAACAAAAAGAAAATCCTAACTTCTTCAGTCATTCTCAGGCCTGTACGTACCTCATATTGGCTCTACTTCATCTATCATTGTTCTCTTTTCATCCACATGGCTAAAGAGAAACATTTTTATTATTTGCACTATTAATCATTCAGGATGACCCATGTCTCATTTCCAGTTCTCACTTTATTCCTGCATTACTTGATTACTAATCTACAGCTACTGGCACTCCGTTCTGTTCCTTGTAAGCAGTCTATTAACTCGTAATAGTCAAGGTCGATGACCTAATTTCAGTCCTGACAATGAAACTCAGTGGAGCAGAATCCACTAATGGGACCTCTGTATTAGTTAGCATAGCACTTCCTAAAATGCTTAAAGTACCATTTATATTAACTGTCGTGAAGGCATTTGAAGTAAATGTGGGATGAAGAACAAGACATCATAGTAGTGAACCACTTAAGTGGCCTTCTTACAGACATCATTTTGGCTGGGGAAAAGGATGTCATCCTTTTGCCACGTGCAAAATTGTTGCACTCCAGAGATACCCCTTGATTTTCCGGATCATGCAACACACTTTCACATGAGGTTCAATATTTAAGTCAGCCCTTTCATGCAAATCTCTGAGCTGCACAAATTGCAAGTGAAGGAAGTAAAAGACTCCTAGCAGTCTGTTATGAAAAGGCTGATGATTACAGCTGAGATTCCTCCTGTATGAGAAAACCATCCCTTGGCCGACGGCACGGCTGCATCTTGAAACATCAAGCATGGTCTTTATGTAAATCTCAGTATTCTTCTGCTTGTTCTGCTGCAAAAACCATTCTCACTGGGACACAGAAGGAAATCCAGTGAGACAAGGTAATAGAGATGGAAGGCTGCTAATGGAAAGATTAGGTCTCTGGGCTGTCAGACTTGTCTCTCTTAAGCACATGTTTATGCTTTAAGTTTAATAATACAGCGTGCTTTTGTATGTGAATATATATCTATATATTGCATATGTATCTGAAGGTATGAATGGTAAGATGCTGTTCTGTGTAAGAAAGTTGCAACAGAGACTGGTTTCACATTTATATATGTTACATTACATTTCATTACATCTATATTACAATGTAAAAGGTTTCTCCCTTTCCCCAGAAAACACAATCTTAACATTCATGTACTCATGTACAACAAGCCTGTACGTACACAGGATCTTGGAGAGCAAGTTGTTTTGGATGTTACTAGAATTTTCTTACCCTGCAGATGGTTCCTGTGGCTCCTAGCTCTAGATAAAATGTGTCCTTTTCATTGAAATGAATGCTTTGATGCCGAACTCGAGTTCTGCTGAGGGACTCGGTGAGTCAGGGTTCTCAGTACTCCAGGTGTCCTTGTCCTTTTGTTCCATAAAAACATTTTTATATGTTCCTGTCACTGTACTTAAAAAACAACAGAAAAAAATGCAATCCATTGCCTATTCTACTTTACCAAGTGTTATTTGCCTGCACTTTGCAAACCCTGCTATTACTTGCCACAACCCATACTTGCTGCAACACAACTGCACTTAGAGACCAGGTCTCTCCATCGGTCTCTCTTCGTAGGAGTAAGAGTTTATTTACTGGTTTGTGCCTGATAACACTGGAACAGAAATAGCTTTGTGTATTTATTTTCTATGACAGTCTTTGCAGAGCTCTTCGGAGATCCCTTATAGTCCTTGAACATAATGGCAGGGGAGGGGAAGGAGTTGATCTTGCTTCAACTTCTTCCTCGTTGTCTTCCCACTTCTTTTTTTCCACCTTGAGGGGAAGAGAGAACACTAAATGAAGAGTTCATGCCTCCCACTACAAAGCCTTTACCTGATACGTGCTGTATCGGGTGGGTATTTGTGGAAGCAAAGCACGTCAGCGGAGTTTTCAAGACCACAGTCCTGAGAGGAAATGGCTGAGTTTACGTGTCCTGATTTTATTGTATATTCTTGGATAAGATGATAAATACTGACATAAGAACCCAGTAATTGAAGCATCGGGCTAAAATAGTTGTGCCCTCTGATCTAATCTTTCCCAGACAAATTTACCTTAACCTTTCTCTCCGCAATTATTTTCTCTGTGTAACCCTTTCAGATGAGATTTTACAAACCAAACTGTTATCCACTCTTCCGGTTAAGAAAAGTTTTCAGATACATCGTAGAAAAGCAGAAGGTGTTTAGTGCAAATGACAAAGTTTGGCCAGGCTGGAGCTGGTTTGTGTTGAATTCAACTTTTCATGTCCTCTCCTCAGGGAGAAAAGAAGTGTCGCTCGCACTTTTCTTTTCCCTGTAGTAGGACGTGGGCTGGGAGGAGATGAACCACATGGGACCTGAGCATATTCACAGTAGCCATGTCATGAAAATCAGGCTAAACTGTTTCAGCTCTTATAGAAGGGTTATATTTGTTTCTATATGTGTGCATTTTTGTAAATTTAAAAAAAAAGAGAAACTCTAAAATCCATATCTTTCTGTGTCTCAGGACAAAAATGGCTGAATTTACAATGAAAAATTGATACATTTAAGCATGGCCTAAAAACAGATCTTGTGTACTTTTAGTAAAAATGTTCGTAAGTCTCAGTCAGTTGCTCGGTTGCTTTCAAGATGTGGTCCTCTGGCTCACCCACAACCTATACTGCCCTACCTGGTTCAAAGCTGCATCAAATTATAAGAAACTTGCTGGAAAAATCCTATTTGATCCCCAATGCTATTTTGTTTTTAAGCAGATTTATTGGTTTTGATTCCGCTTGTTGCTACGTTCAGCTGTTAATGTGTGTTTTCGGATGAACAGGGAGACTTGGAGGCAAAAGAGAAATTCCTCCCGTTCTTTCTGCAGAATGGAACTAAACAAAAACCTGCTTGCAAAGTATGCAGGAAACTTCTAACTCAATATCTGTCCTTCGTACTTAGGGATCCCAGTGGTGGTTGCTGCCAGCGGGGAGCAAAAGTTGTCTGTTTTGCTGCTATCAATCAGTGGTCTTCCGCTAGCGGTGCAATGCACTTCTCACTCCAGCACTGCCCATCCTGTCTCCCTTGCAGCAGACCTTAAAATAAGAATTCCATCAGAATTATGGTAGGAAGTGATAGGTAAAGGGGCCATTTTCCATGACATTTGTATTAACGATAAGTGAATTAATCACAGTCAACACTGTGCAACAGTGTCAAAGACCATTGGCTAAAAGCCTAATCAGAAAACAATTTACAGCTGAGTAATAAAGCAGAGTAATTATTGCTTTGATACTACTGTCATTACTTGTGATATTACACTGAGAAGTATTTTGACTTCAGAGGGTTGCTGGCTGGCTGAGGCATGTCAGGATTTGATGTGAGCATGATAACCCCATGGGGGATCTATCAATCAGAACAGAGCAATGCCCAGGAGTTCCAAAAGACATTCAAGTTGGCCTGCTCGAGGCCCAGCAGTGTTTTTATGAAGGGAGGTGAAGTTGGGGAGATTGGAAGAGTCCTGTTTGCCTTCGTGTTTGACCAGACAAATAACTGGGACTGTGCTTGGAAGTGGCGAAAGAAAGCTCTGCAGGGACTGTGGGCTCATCCTAGCTGGAAATGAAGATTTTAGAAAAGTGAGGGGTGCAATCAAAGTCAGAGGTTGGGTTTGGTCCACTAAAATTGGGTTGCAGTCCCTGCTCGCTTGAGGAACGTTATCGATGTGAGTAGTCCCATTGAGAGTATGAGTATTTATGTAGCTGAGAGAAGCTAATGAAATGAACTCAAGTGAAAAAGGGATTGTTCACATGCCCAAGAATTGTATGACGAGGGCCCTAATCCAACCATTGTAGTTTAGGGATTTGCAAAATTACCTATTTTTGCTATTGCATCTATGTCAATATTGCTAACTCTTCACACGTTCCAGGCTTTCTCCTGAAATCTACCTTGTTTGCTCTGAATTTCTCCTTCCAGGACAGTCATAGCAACGTACTGACCTAATTCTCCAGGTTGTGCAGCTGCACACTCACTATTTTAAGAGACAAATGAATAACCGTCTCTCCATTCTCTGGTGCAAATTAACCAAAGCTTCTTCATGTCAATGAAGCAACATGAAGTTGTGAAAACTGCAAACCTGAGGCTAGACGTTAGCTGCAAAAACAAAAGGTAGCCATTGCATAGTACTTCTAAAAAGTATTGTGAACATACAGCATTTTCAGGTAGAAATGGTGATCTCGTTAAAAAAAGAACTATGGCTGGGATGAAAGGACTTTGTTGGTAATGTTCACTGGGGTACTGCAATACAGATCTTGCGATGCCTAAGGTCATCGCACTGTTCAAACTGATTTTTCTCAGAAGGGATGTTTTCTGCCTTTTCAGCTATTCATTTTTTATCAGGGTTATATTTTTGAAGGTGTCTGTAAGGTTGGCTGCTGGACAGCTGTATCACAAGGATTTCCCTCTGGTATAAAACACAGAGCTCTTCTGTATCAGTGTGGAATGCAGTAGCAAATCACTGTACAGTGGCCCATAAGGATACCAGCTACCCTTATAAACTTTTTATAACTTAGGAAAATAAACATGTGGTTTCAGGGCTCTGCATAGTCAGTACTAGCTGACTTGGAGCTTGCTTTACAAAACTAAGAAAGAAAATATTGGTAGAGCTAATAAATTTCTGAGGGAATCAGCAAATAGTATTCTGAAAGGTCTGAAACATTTGATGGTTTATGGATAACTTTGTATTTTATCTCCCGGAGCATCACCTAAGTTGAGCACTAAAGTGCAGTGTTTTCCATAACGAGTACCGTGATCTGGGAGTTCCTGCGGGACGCCAGCCTCACGTCAAGTTATCCACGGAAAGACCTGCTAATCCAGGGGATCCGATGTGCTCTCTGCAAGGCCAGCAGATACGTCTCTCTCATTTAGGGAGAAAATAACTGGTCGTAGCAACAGCAAGAAAGCAACCAGCTCTGTGGTACATCTGGTAACTCCTTTTATTTTAAATAGCCTTCTTTCTTTAAAAAACTCTACTAATTTAAAATTAGTAGCTGTTGGGGATGATCAGAATGGAAAGGTGCAGACTGTGATAATGGATATTTGCCACCTCTTTCCGGCAGGCTGTATTCATTGTTATTTTGCAACCCCTCTCTCGAGATGCCGTGTAAGCCAATTCCTCCCTGCCGGAAAAGTGTGCTTATGAGGCATCTTTGAAACATTGAGAGCAGGTAACAGGAATGTAAGAAGAACTCACACCCAGGTTGCGTGCCACCAACTCTACAAATTCTAAAAGTAAAAGAAGTAGAGAAAAATTAAACTGGTGTCCAGATAAACGAAAATGTGGGAGGCTCTAACTCCCTATCATTTCCATGGGCTATGAAGTGCCATCACCAACACAGACACTTTCAGTCTGTGTGCTAGGTGGCAGTTTCAAACCCTGTCTCCACACATGGCAGAATTTGCATTTGACAAATCTGTTATGTCTTATCTGTTCTGAGCTGCAGCCTTTGCACATGAAAGGACAAGCCATCCTGTGGCTTTTGGGAGGCTTTCCTGGTGACACCTTCACTCCTTATCTCAGGCAAATGTTGCAGTGTGTCCTGCTGTGACCTATCCTGTGTCTTTTGGTGAGTAAACTCCTTGCAGGTGGAGGTATTTTGGGTTAGGGTCCAAGACTGCTCATTGTGCGCGTGTGAACTGCTGCCTCTTGGTGGAGTCTCCCTGAACTCCTTCCATGCAACAGGTGTCAGGGTTGGACCCCAAGTCAGACGCATTTTAGGATCAGTCATCTGAAGGATATTATGGGTGCAGGTTGTATATTTACTTCTGCTTTCTGAATCCTCAGTCTAGGGTTTCTGATCCTAAATCTAAACCTTCCTTTTTCTCAGTAACTACCCTTCAGTTTGTGACCCAGTCTTCACCGACAAAGCACAATAACATGTCTTGGACAAATTCTGAAACAAGAAATGTGCCTCTTCCCTGCCCATCCGAAAGCCTGAGCTAACCAAAGGCATGACCCAGTCCCCTGGACACTCAAACACAACCATATTAAACAGTCTACACTCAACTGTTCTGTGGATCTTTCTTGCCCTGGAGACAAGAATGGCAAGGGACTGAAAAAAAAATATTTTACAGATGGGAAACTGAGGGACAGAAGGATTAAGTGACTTGCATACAGGCATACAGGCAGACTGTGGCAGAGCCAGGAATAAATCACAGAAGTCTGATTCCCAGTTTAGTCCCTTCACCACAAAACCACCCTTTCCTCACATCAGAGCATCCTTTGTCACCACAAGCTGAGGTAGCAAGCAGTGGGGACAGAAGAGCTGGAGGTCACAGTAGTAAGGACAGATGTTTACTCCGTTTAGGTACATTCACTTCTTGATAAGTCCATTAAAGACATCAGTGTTTTCACCTGAAGGTGAAAGGTTCTGCATTCTCACTGTCAGTCCTTTGGGTCTCTGTATATTTCTTTTGAAAAGCCAAAGCAGGAGAGTTACAAGAAAAATAACATTCATTAAAAAAGTAATAATAATAGAGCTACAGTACAACAAGGAGGTGAAATTAAGTTTGGATTTGTAGCCTGCAAACGGCTGTGTGAATGCTGAAACATTAACTCTGTTGTTTAGCTCAGATAAAATTGTTTTGGTGCCAGTAGAAAATACCTTTCTTCGGGAAGGTCTTCTGGGCTCTAATTTGGAAATTCCAAAAGACTCAAATGTATCCAGTTGTGCACTTGTAAAGAGGTGAGAGACCTGCCAATAAGTGATTTACAGTATGTTTTCCCATGTTTTACATTTTGGTAATTTCATGTTGCAACTCAATACCTAATAATGTAAAATCCAGCTCCTCCAACTAAGCCAGGAATGAACTCATGGAGGAGTGTCCCATAGGGAAGGGCATATACTACATTACATGTCTGTGTGCCAGCACCGGAGATGCAAAAACAGCTCCGTGGAGATTTGTCCTGTAAGGTCAGCCTCCAGAATTGAAAAGGTTGGCTGAATTCACCTCTTGCTACTGACTGACTGCAATTCCCAAGACTTAGACATCACCGCAGAGTCCGCCGAGGTCGGGCTGCTGAACCCTGGGCTCAGATGTGCCTTTAGATGAAACTGCCCGTGAACTAAAATTCAAGAGAAACCTGAAGGAAATTTGGAGAAAAGCTCAATTTGGAGAAGCTGGTCTGAGCACAATTCCTATGTCAGCATGTTCTGGAGAGCGCAGATCCACATCTGAACCATGAGATGGAATGTGAACTGACACCTTGAGCTGAATGTCCCCAAGGTCATGGATCTGCGCAGCAGCTTGTGCCTTGCTACGGACACAAGATCACATTTCAGGCACACCTTTGATTTTAAGATGTGTAGACAACGTGCAAAAAGTGACACAAAAATAATTTAAGGGCCAGAGAAAATGCGTTGCAGTGGAAGACTTAAAAGAGCTTGGTCTGTTAAGTTTGTGAAAAGCAAGGTTCTGAGGTGGCTTGCTTATGCCGGATGAATTATCTTCATAGAGATAAAATAGCAGTACTAAATATCTCCAAGTCAAGTACACAGAGCCATAACAAAAGTTGGTAACAAAACCTGCACCTGAACTCATATCCTGACAAGAAACAAGGCCTACATTTTTATCTGTTGGCATGATTAATCATTAGGAACAACTATCAATGCAAGTGGGGGATTTTTCATGTCTTTGGTCCTTTTAATCAGGACTGTGTGTCATCCTGAAAAAAATGGTCTACTTGAGCACACGGCATTGAAGTCACAGCAAGATGAGTGGAGGGTCATCTTTAAGGGTCTGTGTTAAGTAAATAGTTTCTTCTGGGCTTAGACTGCATGGATTTACTGCTCCTTCTGAAGCCTGAAAGACATAAACCAGACATTTCTTATCAAAACCTGTGTGTGAAGGGTGTAGTTTCTCTACCTTTCATGCTCTCTGACATCCTGAGGGTACCCAAAACTCTCTGCTCTTCTGTTGTCCAACTTGCCTGACTTTATGCAAAAGACTCTGAGGCCACTGAAGCTGATGACATATTTGTGACATCATCAAATGCATCACTATCATGACAGAACTGAAATGAGAATAGCTAGAGATTTGGCAACAAATGACAGGCTGCTAGGACAAGAACTGGGTGCGCAGGCTGCAAAGTCTCAGCAAGGAGAGGAAACAAGTCAGATACGGGATATTACTCTTGGTCTAGCACTACCTTATTGCAACATCATCTGTTTGACCAATCCAACCTGAACTGAGACAAATTCTTCGCAGCACAGGTATCTGTGCTAGAACCAGGCTTTCCAGCCAGGCTGGGCTCAGCTAAAAGGAAAGGAAAGAAAGAAAATAAAAGAAGGAAAGACCTGGAGCTCTGATTAAATTTATCATTCAAGAGGCAGAGAAGACAATTAAATTGCTGCTTGTGTTCAATGACTGCTAAATATTTTTCTTTGTCTGGGGAAATTTCAAATGAACCTCTGGCCCTTCCAGGTCCTAACATGACTTGTGCTGTTGCCATAGTTCAGTCATGCTGGAAACAGGCGTCATATGAATGTAATATTTGTATTCCCCAAGCTGTTGAGTGTTGTAGCCCTGCTGTGTGATGGCACTGTGCCAAGGTGTTGCCCTGGCATTCTAGATGACAAGCTGCATTGCTAGCTAGCACTTGTACTTCGGCTTCTGTTTACATCTCTCAGAGAACATTTTAGGCAGGTCGATGTTATTTAGCCCTGGTTTGCAGGGGACAAAAGCAAGTTGCAGTGATTTGTCCAAGGCCATATTGCAAATCAAGAAGAACGAGAGACTGAAAGAGACTTATCAGTTCCTACCTCTATGTCCTGTAGTTTTCGTCTTAGCCGTATCACACAGTCACACAGCTTAGTGTTAACTTCTTAAACTACCACCTTGTTATTTCTGGTTCATCCTCCCAGTGATCTTGCTGTTCCCCAGCCCTGTCACCCAGTGGGTTTCCATCCCATTAGGCAACAACAGATCTGACATTGCTAAAGGACTCAAGCATACGCGATGACAGGGAAGAGGTCATTTTGGGATGCAGCAACAGTGTTGTGCAAGTGGACGTTCTTTGTGATGGCAGGGGGTGGTGCTCAGTCTCCAGATCTCCCTATCTCCAGATCTCTGATTTGGAGCTACAACGGAGATGAGGCCTCTGCTCTGCTGAAGACTCTGTCTATGTGGCTAAGTAAAACAGGTCAGGTTGACGTGCTTTGCATCTTCATGTCCGTCCCACTCCCTGGTAGAACCAGTTCAACAAGGCGGCTATGACAAAATGGTTATTTCTAATAGTCCCTTCCTCATTGCCATGGACTACGCTATCATTTTGAACAATGTAGATGATCTTGGCAGGTTCTTGAGCTCATAGCTTAGCACTGTTTTATTTACTAGATACACCTTGCCTGTTTGACTCTGTGAAATAAGGATTGCAACACTGCCTTTCTCCCATTTTTCCTGTCTTTTCAACTGACTTGTCAAGCCCTCCGGAGGAAGGGTCTCCCAGTCGTCAGGTATACATACAACACTTAGCTGTGGTTTCAACTGCATCCTGTGGCAGGTGCTATTTGAGGGCATTTCTATCCCAGCAGCAGAACATGAGAAGGCGAATTAAGCGCTACCACCTTGGACTCCAGGAGCTCTCAGTGGAGTTCAGTATCTGGGCAGAGCTTACTCAGCAAGGGAGTTTAAAATTGCTTTTTGGCTAAGAAAGCAAATCCTTCAGTGTCAATCGGAAAATTGTATTTTTGATTTATTTTGTTTAGATAAGGGTTAAGACGACCAATTCAGAGCCCCTTTATGCTGTGATGTGGGTGGAAGTTTGTTCAGCCACTGAGATAGACCAGTTGCTCCCTTCCCCTCTCCTCACCACTTCACCCCCCCAACTTGCTCCCACCGCCTTTTTCTGAAACATATGGGCCTAATTCAGGTTGAAGACTAAAAAGTTTGCACAGCGCTGGTTAAAAATTATGGCTTCTTATAATGAAATCTTTGTCAATGGAAACTTGAAATAGCGGCTTGGCTTGTGACTTATGGGGAGACCGATGATGGAAATCAATTAATCATCCCATTTCCCAAAATCTGAACAGGAGGGCACACTTGAATCAGAAAGGGGCTCCAGTTTATGAGCTACTTGGACAGCTTCAAGACTTTCATTGAAAATCCCAGGAGCACGAGTGGGAACAAATATGTTAAGACTGAATGTTTTTCTTTGGGAAGAAGAACAGCAATAGAGATCCTCTGTTGAGGAACATTTGTTTTTGTTTGGGGGGGGTCGTTGCACTAGAGGTGAGCACTTTGCAATCTTGAGCAATAGGGTCTCAATTTTTAATAAAGGCCCACTGGGTAATTTTAATGAGGTCTGCTAATTCTTACCAGGGGGTAGTCGGCAGGGAGCTGTACACTGGCTCTACCTGTGCTGGGCCAGCTTGGTGGTGCACACCACCTCTGTGGCTGGAAGTCCTGGCAGGGCCCTGCAGCTGCTTGGTGCGAAACCAAAAAGAGTGGTAAAAAACATGGGATCTCCTTCAGGAATGTGTGAGACGTCATACGTCTGGGACCTTGGCAAGGCACGGGGCAAATTTATGTGAGGTCCAGATCCAGACTGGAGTCTACCATTTCAGTCGCCTGGGGCTACGATTATACTGTTCCACATCTGCTTATTAAAAGAAACCATACCATAATTAGAGCAATACATGTAATGGATTCTCTGGTTCAAAGGGTGAACTAAAGTGTTGGGGGGACAGGAGCATTGGTTTAGATAGGACCAAATTTGGAAGAGGGAGGATCAGTCTGGGTCATCTTAAAATGTTTCGCTTGACCTGAAATGACATGTTTTGCCTTTTCTGGAATTGCTTAACCCCTTTTTCTTCCTCTTTATATATCAGAACTTGGAAAACTTGGTTTAAATAATTTTAAAAATTAACCCATCCACACACCCTAAACCAGCAAAACAAGAAATCATGTAATAGATACTCCTAAAGCTATTTTATTAGCATCCCATGTATATTTCATACTCTATCTTGCCATAGGAAGGGGTACTCACCCATATGATTATGCTGTGATAGCCCAAACTAATGTGAAGCAAACACATTATTCTCTTTCAGAATATCCCAAATTTTCTGAGCTGCTGCAGAGGAGTTCAGTCCCCCCAGCTTTGCTTTAAAGTGGGACAGCTGCCCTCAAGTCCCCACTCATTTCACACAAGCAAGGCAGGTGACTGGGGCAGCCAAGAGAAGGAAGGGACAAGGAACCGGAGGAGCACTGGAGCAAAGGAGCTTGAAGAAATCTCACCATTTGGCACAAGGATGATTTCCTTTGTCATCCTGCTCGCTTCCTGCCAGTGGGTTGACTTTAATGAATAATGGGAGATGAACGATAATTTTGGTTTCTGCCTGGAGTGGGAACAGCTGACAAAGCATTTAATGGAAGCTGACAGTTAAGTACCCAGCCACAGCAGTAAAGTGTCAGACAAAGCATATGAAAATAAACAGCCCAAATGAAAGCTATTTCGAGCAGATTGCTGGCACACTTTCCCAACCCCAGGCAGGTTATCTGAGATGGTAATTGCTGCCAAAAAATTCCTCCTCCTCCTTTTTTTTTTTTTAATATACCTTATGAGACTTACCTCAAGGGACCATAGAGCATATTTATGGATACGCTTAACTTCAAAATAAGCAAAATCAATACCAGAAAAAGCAGAGCTGTTTTATGGAGCTTATACTAAGTTTGTTTGCATGTTTAAAAAAGTTGGTTGCTTAATAGCAGCTCATATATAGTGTCTGATTATATATATGTGTATTTATATATTTAAGAGGTAGAGACTGGGGTTAGCTAAAGGCTTGAAGGAAGCTACAGTGCCCAGTTGTCACTGCCTTTCTGTAAGAGCCCTAGCCAAAATGGTCTGAGGACATGATGAACTGCTCCAAAAGGGTCAGCATGAACCGTACAGCCAAGATTCCCATCCAGTATTTATGAACTAAAAACCTTGCCATCATGAGCTGTGCTTTGATGTCTTTTTTGCCCACAGTGCACGTTAGTTCTGCTTGTGTTGCTTTCAATCTTGCAGAACAGTTAATCAAAGCTGATGCAGGTTATTGAATGTTGCTTCATGTTTAAAAATAGGTTCATTGGCTTTGTGGCCAGAAGGGACTGCTCTGATCATCTCCTCTGACCTCCTGCATATAACACAAGCATGGGATAAGTACTGTTATATGAGGGCTAATGTACACAATGCCTTCATTTATTAGCTTTCTACCTCATTTATTAGCTTAGCTGTAAAAGCAGGTGACTGAGAGTCAGCATTCCTGGTCCTATTCTTGGCCAAAATGGGCTGTAAACCGGTTATAATAATATTTCCCTATCTGTGATGCTTAACTGATTCCTGCACAGAAAAGGCAACAAGCTTGTGGTGACTTAACAGTTACTGAAAAGAATAATCCTGTTACAGCAAAAATAATAATCTAAATACCGAAACCAATCTCCTCCCCAAATCCAGGCCTAAACAAAGATTAAAAAAAAATACTTGAAATTCTGAAATCTTGGCTGCATAAACCTAAATGTTTTAAAACACTGGAGTACGCATTTTCCATTTCCAAGCTTGACTCTGACCCCACATCCTTCTGTTCCATTGGTGTGATTCATCTGTAGAGACAAGCATTGCATAATTCATCACAAATCTTTACCATAGGTATAATTACAGTAAATCCTTTAGCTTGAACAGTGTGAAGCCTTCTCTAAGGTGAGCACAAGAGGTACTCATAGGTGGTGCTGCTCTTGTGTGGTTTGAAAGGTGGTAGCTACATGTTTTGTGGTGACATCTGTAATGGAAAAAACCCAGCAGAGCACTGCTGTGAAATATATAAGGAGACGGAGAAGAAGTGAATTATGGCACCACGCTCTTGAGGGAAGGCACTTGTGTTGGTTAGTGGACTGAAAGCAAGAGGTGGGAAGTGGTTTCCTAGCCATGTATAAGCCATTGGTATTTTTCCCATTTGCTTTGGAAATTAATACAGCACATGAAATTACAGTTCTCTGGTTCGCTGTAAAAGTGTTGGGGACAAATGGCTCTAGAGCTGTGGGCATTAGAGGAATATTAACTGCGTTTCTATGTCTATAAACTGACCTGCCAGTGTAATGTTCTAAAGTGTTTTATTACGATTACTTTTTGACAGGTTGGCCTTTGAAAGCTTAACTTTCTCTGAGCTATTTTTATGGAGAGTTTCCTAGAGGAAAAGGGCTACTAAACCCAGCCCTGTTTATACCCTGGCCCCTTCAGCTCACTCTGTAGTCCCTCTGCATACAACAGACTCCTGCAGGAGTTAAAGCTGGTAAGGGTAAAGGCCTGAAAGGACAATAAGATCATTTAACTCGAGTTTTGGAATATATGAAGCCCTTGAATTACATCCAAATCTCCTGCATTGAGCCCAATATATTGTGTTTCACTAAATCAGGTCTTCCAGGAAGACATCCTCTTTTGGTTTGAAGACATTAAGAGATGGAGAATCCACCACTTCCCTTTGGTAGTTTGTTCCAGTGGTTAACCACAATCACTGTTAGAAATTTGTACCTTATTTCTAATTGGAATTTCCCTGGCTTTCAGGTCTTGTTGTGCTTTTCCATTTTTGACTATAGAGCCTTTTAGTATCTGGTATTTCTTCACTCAGAGGTATTAATGTGCTACAATCATATCATCTCTTTCAGTCTCCTTGTCACTCAGCTCAACAGCTTGGGCTCTTGGGGTGGAATTCACTCCAAGTGGATTGGTTCTTCGGCGTCTAACGTTGAAGGCATCTCTGTGTTTGTCTTGGAGTTTCTTCAAAACTTCAGTCACACATATGCTCAGAAGTGCCTGTTCTGGCATGTGGCACCGCGCCAGGTTTAAGCAGTGAGCTTTCTATACTCTGCTGGAGAAGTCCAAAACAGTTAAATATGAGATTGGTGCCCACCTTTGGCACAGCAGTTTAAGGGGCAAAGCGCATACCTTGAAAATGGAAAACCTGGGTGCTCGGCTTGAGGGAACTAAACCTCATCTCCCATGTCCTGGGAATATCTCTAAGCACCAGGCTGTGGAGGAGCTCAAGTACAAATGTTCCTCTCTTGAATAAGTAACTAGGAGAGCATGGTCTGGCAGAGAGCAAGCAGAGCAGACTGTGCTAAGCACATACTGACACTTCCCCAGGTTACTCTTCCAAAATCCAACAATTTATGGCTCAAGAAGTTGCTTGTCTTTTTTTTTTAGTAATGCAAATGGGATTTCTTTTCCATGAAATCGTCCAATCTCTTCTTGATGTGAACTTTCAGCATCCACAGCATCCTGTTGGCAAGTCCTACAGCTTAGCTGTGTGTCCTCTGAAAAAACCACCTCCTCTTCTTTTGGGTTTGCCAACTGCTAACTTTGGTATTCCATCATTTTTGTATTGGAATAGACAGGGAACAATTAAGCCCACTCACTTTCTCCACGTCACTCATTTTATACAACTATATAAATCTCCCCTCAGTTGCCGAAGTTTGAAGATTTCTCATATTCTTTGGTCCTTCTTGCCACCATCCTCTCATCTGTTATAATCTGTTCAAGAACTGCACACGCTATTCAAGATGCAGGTGTGTCATGGATTTGTATTACTGTTATAACAGAGTCAGGTAATAACGTTTCTCTACTCCTAATAATTCCTAACATTCAATTTACTTTTTTGTATGTTACTAAGAATTCAGCAGCCATCTGAGCTGTCTAATGGGGTTAATTTCTGATCTCATTTCTGAATGGTAATAGCGAGCTCCAAGCCCATCATTTTATATGTGAAGTTAGAGTGTTTTTTCCCCATTGTGCATCACTGCCTTTACTTGTGTTCAGTTTCATCTGCTAGTTCAACACCAAGTCTCTCAGTGTAATAAACTCCTTCTGCAGTTCTTCACAGACAAGCTTGTCTGTTCTGAAATGCTGTGTCATCAGTGAATGTGACCACCTCACTATTAATTTCCTTTTCAGGATCATTTATGAATCTGTTGCCATCGCAGGTCTCTATGGCTCTCGCTGGTTACCCTCCTCCCCAGTGAAAATCCCTACCATTTCCTCATATGCATTATCCATTCCTCCTACCATTTTCCATACAAGGATCTTTGACTGATTATTTTCCTAAAAGCCTTGGGCTGAGAAAGGCCTCCAGTTCTCACTGAGAGTTTTTCATGCTCTGCTGTTGCTTGCCCAGAGCAGAGCTGAGCGCTTGTGCCTTACATTTCCTCCTGGGTGTCTATGCTGAAAGTGGAAAAGCTTGGCACTTAGCTTAAGCAGAGCAAAGTGCTTCAATTCCTGATGTCACTGGTAGACCAAGGCATAAAAGGCAATCAGACTGGATAACTCCTCACAGGTGCTCAGTGGCATGTAGCTCTTTCCATCCCAACCACATTTGAAATTGAGAGCATGATGACATTCACCATCACTCCCTGCCCAGGAGCAAAACACCTGCAATTCCTGTAGGCAGTATCTTAATGAAGCCTTTACCTGGGACAGGAGACAATCCCCATTTGCAAATATCGTCTGGATTCTTTGTTCCTGAACCCGTGCTTTCATATTCGGCTCATTTTTGAGCATTTTCCCTGAACTGACCTGGTTTATCAGTTGAGTTATTGGTCATATTCCTGTCCTCCTCTTAGTTAGCCCTCCACCGATCCTTAAACACATTTTCTTAGTAGTAATGTTAAATTTACTTCCAAAGCTCACTGACAGAAATGCTGAAATGTACCAAGCCTTGGAGCCCTCCCTACAGAGCCTCAGTGGGTCCCCCCATAGAATGAGGACTCCCCATTAATGACCCCTTTCTGGGGCTGTCAGTCAGCCAGTCACTCTCTTTATGCTCTACTGATATTATATTGTGCTAATCTTAAATCAGGATTTCAGTCCTATGCCCTCAGGAACACACACATTCTAGCTCTGCTTTGGCATTAACTTATTTCTGCCTATTCCCAGTTCTCCTCTCCGCCTCTGTTGCCTTAAAGGTCTTGCTGTTTTTACCCAAAGTCAATATTCTCCTGTCCTTTCCCACAGTGGTGACATACACATTGATGAAGCTGGATCTTATTTACACTCTCACCCCTTTATAATGTGCAAGCTTTGGCATTGATGCCTGCAGTAAGGCTAGTTCATACTACTGGAAAAGCAAAAAGAGGCCATAGTGCAAATGGACATCAGGTCTTAAAGCTTTTTTGCCTCAGGTTGTATTACAGTCAAGTGAGTCAGAGACATGGGAACTGCTAACTTTTTTCACTGGGGAGCGTTGTTAGTGACCTGCACAAGAAGCCAGAAAACTGTTATTACTTGAAATGTAAAATTAAAGAAAAAAAATTGCTCTTTTTCTCATTTCCCTGAACTGGACCACATGCTTCCCTGGAGGAAAATCATTGTTGAAATATGTTGACTGCAAAATTTTCTGTTAATCTGAATAGTCCTCTCTTGCTCTGAGCCGCAGGATGCAGGCAGAAACCTGTCCCATCTGTTCTGGAGTGATCTGTGCAAGCTGCAAGCGTGACCCTGCTGGAGACGGCGGATGGCTTAGCACACTGCCCTTACTTCTGTAGGATTGCACTGGTAGGACAGGTTGCACCAGAGAGTAGAAGATGGTGCCCAAGATCACGTGGTCAGCCTGGCGCTGCCAGCGGGGTCACACTGATTGGGACCCTACAGTAGCACCAATTCCACTGGTGGGTTGTGGCCACAAAGCTAACAGCCTGCTTGAGAACTTTGGGAGCTCTCACTGATGTTGGGCATGTCGCGGCCTGATGAGCCTTCTCATTACCAGACTCGTACCAGATCCACTTGAAGAAGATTTCTTCCACAAGCGCAGTGTGCCAAAGACGATCTCACAAGTGTTAATTCTCATCTTGGCATTCATCCCTGAAGGGTTTAAAGCATCCCTGAGAGAGCATCCCTTTCATTTTTCTCTCATTCCTTATTGCATAGAGTGCTTTGATATATTTCCCCTCTCCTACTCTCTCCCTCTCTCACCATATGTTAAAGATTTTTAGGAATGTACCTTTTCTGCAGCATCTTTTACTTCTAGATTTTAACGCAGTCCTGATGCATTTTCCATAAATCCCTGGCAATATGGCAAATCCAGCACGAAACTTGTTGGAAGCAAGAACTCATTGGAAGCAAGTTTTACATATGTGCACAGTCTTCCTTGTCTGGGCGCAAGAGCTACATGATTAACTGGATGAAGAAAAAATTTCTCTATACCCAATGTCAGCAATATTTTTGATTGAAGGTATTTTTTACACTAACAAGCCCTCGGTGTCTACCGTATTCAGCATAAAGGAGAATCGTGGCAAGGAGCAGAGTGGAAGAAATGTGCTAATTTGAAAAATCTGGCGATTTTTATCTATGGGAGAAAAAGATTTCTATGAAGGCTATTGGAAAAATAGTGAACATTTTTGTGAACATTTTTGTTTATATGAAAGTCTTTATCTGCTTTCCACTAGTTCCATCATCTGGCAAATGTTTTTCAGCAGCTTTCCCCATTCAGAGTTTTCTTTTTAAATCTCAAATTTCTCTTTTACACTTTTCCCCTGGCTCTGCAATCCTATTCTATTCTGTACCTGCTCTTCATTTTATAAAATATTCTGCTTTCTCAAGAAATTATTCAGCTTTGGGGGGGAGAGTGAAGGTTCCTTAGCTGTCTTACATCGGTCAGGCAGTCTGCTGAATAATAACATCCAGTAGCCACAAAATTTTGTCGCTTTTTTCTGCTGTGTCCTGTGGAGTGATTGGTGCATATTGTGGTCCCAGCACAGGAGAAATACTGACAGAAAGTAAGTGAAGACGTCATGTACGTTATCAGCTGAAATCCCAAACCTTGTGGATCCCGGTGTTGTGACTGAGTGTGGGACCTACACTTGTGGTGGACCTGGCTACGTTGCATGGCATGGGAACGTGTCCTGCAAAGGCTGCTGGTACCAAGAGGTGTTGGGGGAGGAGGGCATCAGAGTTAACATCCTAAGACCTCCTGTTTTTTCTAGTGTCTCTGCCCAATTTTGGTCCAGAACTGTGCCCAGGGAGCTCTGTTGTCCTGTTAATCCAGAGCAGAAGAAGAGAGGCAGAACTGGCCAGTGAGAGAGTGCATTCGCTTCACTTCTATCTATGCACAATTTCCAGTTCTTTTGCACTCTTCCAAGGAAGTCTGTCTAGAAGGCATGCCTTAGTCAAGACAAACAGGAATAAACACAGATTTCTACTATGAGATAAAGAGGTTTTCTGTTTTGTTCCCTGTTCTTTTCCTAATAATCCCTTGTGTTTTATCAGACTTTCTGATGACTGTTGAGCACTGCGTTAATGTTTTCAGAGAACTGTCCGCAAAACCCACTATCTCTGTGAACAGTCATAGGTAATTAAGACTATTGTAACATATGTATAATTAGGGTTATTTTTATCCCGTATTCATTACTTTGCATCTATCAACACTGAATTTCTTTCAGCGCCATGAGATCTCATCAACAATGAGTATCACTCAGTGTCATGAGATCCTATTGTCTGTAAACTCTGTTATTTCATGAGTCACTGTTTCCCAGATTTTATGAATACGTTGAACAACACTTATCTGCGTGGAACTTCATGTGACCTCCCTCTATTACATAAATTGACTCTTAATTCTGTATCTTTTTAGCCAGTTATTAAGTGGGAGAGATCTCAGTTTCTTTTTAAGCCTTTTGTGATCTAAGTACATTGCATTAACAAATACTAATATCACATTGTTTCCTTCAAAATATTCTACAAGATAGATGAACTATGACTTCCTTCTGCATATCTGGGTTCAGCCTCATGACTGGGAAATTATGAGAACAAAAGTATTAGAAAGGAGTCCTACATTTCTCCACATACCTCTCTTACTCATGACTTTGGGATCAATGCAAGCATCTCCTTACCAAGTAGGCTTGGGCATCACAGCCACACCACGCCACAGCCTAAACCCGTTAAAATTCAAGATGTGACAATGTGAAATAAAGAAGTAAAAAAAAAGTGGAAAAAAAAAAAAGTAGAAGAAAAGTCCTCTAAAATGAAGACTTGTAATAAAAATAGGCAGTACCTCAATACACTGGCACGATTTTTCAGCAAAATATTCATGCACACTGGGCAGAGAATGCACAAATAAAACAAAAGGTGGGTCTTGGGCGTTAGTTCAGAAAGATCCGCAAGCACATGTCAGGCTGTATCCTGGCTAGACTCCCCTGTTATAAAGTAGCCTCTTGTTAGCACAGCACGAAGAGTAATTGCACAGACAAACCTAAGGCATGGAGCAGCCGTGCGTAAATTATTTCTTTTAATATGTCACTGGAATTCCTAAAGGAAAGCTGGCTTTTTTTTATAATTTTGTTTCGTTTTGTTTCTCATTTATTTCTAGGAACTCTGGTTATGCAACAGACTGATGCGGAGTGGAGAGGGACTCTCTTATACTCAGCCCAGACTAATCCAGGCGCTGCGCTCTTCCTCTTTGCAGAAACACTAGAGGAGTTTCTATTCTCTTTTGTGCAGTCAGTGAATTCTCCGTGGGGATCTTCATCTATCTGGCAGGTCACATTACAGCTCTGCTCTTGTAACTGATCTGTCCATTGGTTTCTACAGAAGAAGTGTTATTGATGAATTACTGCACATGGCGCTGAGAGTTATGTTGCAGAGTTGTTACTTTTCAGCTAGGGAGCTTTCCTGGGAACTTTCCATGATGTGCTGGACGGCTA
The DNA here is from genome assembly GCF_000699145.1 of Aptenodytes forsteri. Taxonomy (NCBI): domain Eukaryota; kingdom Metazoa; phylum Chordata; class Aves; order Sphenisciformes; family Spheniscidae; genus Aptenodytes; species Aptenodytes forsteri. The sequence continues at coordinate 3,034,094 of NW_008796220.1, read as the reverse complement.
AAGAGTTTTGGACAATATGTAGCATACAGCTGCCATAAGTCATTATGACCAATAAACAGAGAGAGCAAAATGGATAGAAAAGCTGAAGATCAAAGATGCCAGCGGGACATGCATATCTGTGATTAGTGATGAATTTTACTACATTAGAGAAAGCTGGCTGACTTCAAAAGATGCTAGACCTCCTGGCAAGGCATAGAAATAAGCCCCCAAAGTCAGCATGTTATGACAATAGCAGTTTTGCTCAATGTGAGACAGCACGGATTGCGCTGCCAAATGCCAGCTAAATAGATTTATTTTCTCTGAGACCATTTTTTCTTTCCATTGAAGCCTTCTCTGTACTTTCCCGTGAGGTGTAGTTATAAGCAGAATTGGTAGCGTTGCCCTGGGGTAGGTCCATATTACAGCCCCCTTGCACACAGGTACAAACACCCAAGATTTAAAAAAAACCCCTAAACCCTGAGAAACTAAAACTCATATTTTACAGTTTGATTTGCGCCAAATGAAACATTGGATGTCACCAATTATGAAACTTTTAATTTTAGCAGTTTTCAATTATTTTTTTAACTTTAGTCTAATTTTCTCAAAACAATAACCTTAATTTTTCTTTTATGTCACCATATAGCTTTTCAGTAATTTCTTTCTTCAACATACTTTGAGCCAGGAGATTAACTGAAACCAATGTTTTTCCGTAGTGTTTTGGTTACTAGGAATTGTGTTTTTCCTATGAAAAATGGTTTAAAAGTTTCCAACCAACTCTAGTATTTAGGCTAAAATGATTCACAGTAATGTCCTGTAAAGGCTCCTGTGGAGCCTTAAAGCAAAGGCAGCATCAACAGAAGGAGTTCAACATTGCAGATAAGGGCTGGATGATGAAATGAAGTTCAAACGTCCAGTGCCTTCCTTATTCAATCTATTCATATGAAACTTTGTAAAAAAGGGGGATATTGGAAAAGATGACCACTAGCTTTTCAGAAGGTGGCAGAAAGGAGAGAACATCATCCACGGAGACACGACTGGATCCAGTTTTGGGGATACTGCTTGTCTCCTGTCCTCTGGAGGTATCATGTGGAGGGTGATGAGGACAGAGGCCTGTTTATCAAAATAGGAAAGGAAGAAGGTTTCCCACCCTACTGAAATGGCTTAGGAGGTGTGTTAACCCAAGCCAGAGGAGTAACAAATCTTGGCTCTGATTCCCAGCTTCCATAAAGTGCAAGGATGAATATTTGATTTTGAGCTTGGATTCAGCCAGTTTAGAGAGCAATTATCCATCCATGTTCTGTAATTCAGTTATGAACTGGTCTCCAAACTCTCCTTGCATTCAGGTCTGAGTTTCTATTTATTTGGATTACAAAGTCCATTTCTGCTATTGCTGTTTTGCCTTTGCCTCACACTGCAAACATCCAAGAAGCCTGAAGGTACTGGGAAAAGGGGGTTGATCCAATATCTTCTTAATTTAAGACGGGAAGCGTGTAAGCGGATGATCTATTAATACAACATTTATTAATACCCTTCTCACACACAGGAACCAAAAATCACAAGGCTTGCTTTGAAGCTGGGACTCTCTCACATGCATTGAAATGAGTTTCCAGCAAAGCGCAGGTGCATGCCATATGAGCAGAAGAAACCCTGGGACCGCGAGCAAGCAATTTGATGACTGCTGTGTGCTCAGTGCCCGGAGTAGATTCATGTCAAGGTGACACTTCCCTGGCTCGGCTCTCCCCTTGTCTCTTACTGAAGAGTTGTAGATATTTTACTCTTGAAGGCTCCTTTTCTTACTTTTTAGTGCCTGATAGATGTTGTTCCTAAACACTTTTGCAGGTGATTACTGTGGGGAATTAGTAGGCTTCTTATTCACACCTTTCTGTCCAGCCCCTCTTGACTTGCATAATTCATTAAGCCAGAGGAAACGAGGGATCTCACAAAGCGTGCTGAGGCCCCGGCCAGCCCCAAAGGGGCTTTTCAAGGTTTAATTTAATGATCGTTGTGGGAAATGCTTGTGTAGATGTTAAGCATTTTGATTCCCCTCTCATTCTTTCCCCTGTTAATAGGTGGTTGTGCCACTGAGACGTTCCCTAAGAGGACCATTAATGTGAAGTATGAACGTTGTTGCCTGTTGACATGCTGGCTAACAAGGATGAGACATCAGACTTAGGTTCCCAGAAGGGGTGCCTAAATTTTTGTGGTTTTCAAGCATTATAAATTTTGCTTTCTAGCACAGGCGAGGTTTGAATCCCTATCTGCAAACACCCATGTCCCAAGTGTCCCTTTTCGGTAGTGGGGACACCGGTAAAGGAAAATACAGATGCGAAAGAGGCCCTGAAGCCTTCAGGCATGTCAAGCTCTAACCAGTTTCTCCACACCTCCCCAAAGTGGATATATGGAGCCAAGATATGAATGAAGGAGCAAAGCTTTCTGGCTAAATGACATGGGTCCAGTGACACTGCTTCAATGCATGACATCAAACTCCTAGGCAATGTCTACACTACAGAATTACACGTTGCAAAGGAGCATTCCCAGGTGCTTTAATTTGCTTTTGATCCTCAGACCGGTCCCTTGCATGCGTTTGGCCTCGGCTCACTAGCATCCCTCCAAACAGTTTCCAGGCACAGTTCGGCAACCGGCACGGCCAGGGACCATTCCCAGTTGGCAGCTTGGATATAGCCGCTCTGTTTTGGAAAGCAGGAGAGTTTAATGAATGGATGCAGGCATTTCTGTGCCAGTTGGCCTCCAGGCTAGAGAGTGGTCCCGGCCGTGTTTAATTTTCTAAAACAGACATAGCCTCAGGTCTCCTTATCTCTGCCATTGACTTCCTGGGCAGTGAGGGCTTGGCTGTTTACCTATAAAAACGACTTTGTGAAAATGGAGCGTGCATGAAAGAATGGTTTCAAAGACTATTTATTATGAATATGGTTCTTTTTAACTTTACAAGTCATTCACAAACTGATCTTGGCTTCCTTGGATTGAGTTAGTGTTCAGAGATATTCACTGATCATTTACAGCAAAAAACATTCAGCCTCCGGTCTGTTCGCAAATGGTTTGTTTTCTTTGCTTCCTTTTTGCAGTGGGGGACCGGCCAGCTGAGAGATCTGCTTTTGTTTTCCCTCTCCTTGATTTGATGATTGAAGCTTTTCAAACAGAACGACAACATGCAGCAAATATCCACGATGAATTTCTAGATAAATAAACACTTGGGCCGAGGTTGTTTTGAAAGAACAGCAGTCTCAGTGCCTCCAAATGGCAAATAATAGAGTGAACTGAGCCCAGCCATTTTTTTCTGGAGTTGGAGGACTTCTGCTATCCCTCCTGTTAACCTGTGCTTCTCTGTTTTGTGGCTTTGCTTGGTGTTTCTGAAGCACTGTGAAAGACACAGGGCTGGTTAAGAGTCAGCCCAGGTCCCCATTGAGAAAAAGGAGACTCTTCCCATTGCCACGTTGCCGAGAAATGGGTTGAGGATTGCTCCTGGTCTGGGTGCTCATGGGGTGTGGGCTCAGGGAGGGTCAGCCCCTTGCAGGGAGGTCTATGTGAGGCGACCGCTCAGACTTTCCCAGGCGGGGACGGCTCAGGAGACGTGCTGGAGGCAGGCTTGCATCACGTAAGCATAGCTCTTGGCTCCATCGTTTGCTCATCTGTGGCTTTGCCTTCACTCACTTGTTTCCTTAGATGAGTTCCTCTGCCTGCTTATTTGTGTTAGGAAAATTATCGTTCTTGTATTTCGGTCTGTGTCGCTTCCTCTGGGCCTGTTTTGTTATTGCACAGAGGGATGTCTCTAATGAAGCGGACGGAAGGAGGAGGACTCGGGGCTTATTTTTATCCTATACATAGGAAGTTGGCCAGAACAGGGAAAAATAGAGCAGAAAGTCCTCAGAGCACTTCCACATCTCAGGCCTGGAGACAGCAATCCCCACAGACCTTGCTCAAATGTTCCATTGCTGCCCGGGGACGCTACCGAGGAGAACTTTCTCTGCAGTTTTGCTTGCTTGTTTTTGAAAGGGAAAGTGCGCGTTGCTTCCTGCCATAGGGACAGGGCTTGCTGCCCTGCCATTGCTGCTATCCGAGTTTCTTTTATTAATGAATTAAACCTCAGACCACCAGACTAACTGCAAAAAAAAGGGAATTTGTGTATATGTATTGGTGATGTGACAGCACCTAGGGGCCCTGGTGGAGCTGGCAGTTACATCACACATTTCTAAAGAGAGATGAGAGCTGGTCCGAGGAGTCTCAAACCCAAACTGAACAGAGAGGCTCAGGGTAGCAACAGAGGGCAGAAATGAAGAAAAATGTGATGGTTATCCTGCTACCACGGAGCAGAGAAAAGAGTAGGATGAAGCCAGACCTTGTGTTTTTTGGTTCAATGAGTGGTTCATTAGACCATGCTGTTGCCCTAGAAATTTTGGGGAAACTGAGGCACGTGTTTTATGACTAGATGTTTACCTTGCATTCACATTTTCTTTGTCCCATTAAATCTCCTTTCCAGAAGGACCGCAGGCCATCTTTTTGCTTTTTTTTTTTCTGGAGTGGTGATGTCCAAGGAGAGGAGCAACAGACCAGACAGCCGAGGCTCTCCCACGCAGCTTCCCCGGCACAGGCCGGCATCACCACTGAGCATCTCCCGCCTCTGCTGCTGGTCCTGTAACACAGCTGGGCTTCAAAAGAGGATGCTCCTCTCCCACGTGCTTCAAAGAGAAACCAAGAGTTGCAGAACAATTACTCCCACTCACAAGACGAGGGGAAATCCTCTTCTAACGGGGGATCATCCTGTTAAAATGAGGATGTCTGGCAATTTATGACTTGCTGCTTTAAACCCTCCTCCCCCTACCGAAGAAACACAGCAGACAGCAAAGCTGGAGGCAGATACAAGAGAGAGCTGACATTGGCAGCACTTGAAATATAGTGGGAGAGATGGGAAAACCCTTTCTTGCTGTCCTCATTAGCATGGCTTAATTAATACTTATAATCTTATCAAACAGAGGTTGCCATGCAGGAGGGATGTGCAGGCTGGAAATCAAAGCTTTAATAAATAGATATTTTAAGACTAAAAAGCACCACCGGATAATTTTGTCTGACTTCCTGTATAATTGATACCAGAGGTAGATCTTTTCAACTAAACAAAAGGTGGATTTAATGGGAAGATGTGATTCCTGTGATATTTTTTGGTAATAATTTTAACAAGAAAACTTTGAGTGGTTTATTTTGCAAAATCCAACTTATCTGCACATGATTGGCTTCCATTTTCATTTTCTACTCTAAGTGTCTTCTAAGCCCCAAAACCTGCATGCTCTGTAGGGCTTAGACTTCCATCTTCTTCATTTTTTTTCTGTTATTGACTCCAACTTTAAAAACAATATTCTCAGCCTGGGGCAAAGAAAGTGTTGGATTTTGACACTGTGGAACTCTTGCAACCTACATTAAATACTGCAAAAATTAATGTCTCTGCCATCAGTTTTGTTATTGTCTCTGACATTTTTATAGATATCCCAGCTCATTTCATTTGTCTTAGCCTTGGCCTGGGTCTTGGGAGTGGTGGCACCTCTTAATCTCAAGAATATCTTGGCATCTTGATGTCTCGTGTGGCAGTAAGACAGGTTCTCCTCCGAGGAATCAAGAGAAAACACAGTTTCAGCAGAAGGTCCTCTGTCACACGTGGAAGTTGAATGGCAGGCCGGCTTGCGTCAAGAGCTAGAAATAGGAAGACAATGATTCGTTTATACCAGGTTTTAAGTGGAGAGGAGAAATCCCATCTCAGGACCCACAGAGAAGCAGAAGGCAAAGACAGACAAAAGAGACAGACCTTGGTGTGGGCAGTGCAGCGTGGGGCAGCCCTGGAGGGAGAGTCAGAAGTAGAACAGATCACCCAAATTGCTACCATACCTGCTTCTTTACATGGAGCAACTCATCCAAACGTGAGCTAGTCCATTTCCAGTTTAGATTACTTCATACCCATTCATATTCTAGGTATTTCTAAGAAAGCATCACAGCCTGTGAAAGCTCAAGCTCACCCCAAATAGCTTTTGAATATAGAGAAGGTCACGGTTTTAATCCAGACCGAGTCCATCAATCTCAGAGGATTTTACACCAGCATCACCGAGACTTGAATTTGCACTGGGATGTTTAGCACAGGCCATTAACACAACAGATTTCTCGATGCTAAAGGGAGAGAGAATGACTGTGAATTATAAAGCCACATCCTTACTGGCGGCTATAAATTTGGATAAACCTCCTCCCCCAGTGCTCTGGATTCTTGCATGCTGTCTCCTCAGGCTGTTTCCCTCTCATTTGTGAAATATGTTACAGTAGCCAAATTACCAGGGGATGAATGACCTCAATAAATTCACTCATTCTGCTCTAAGAAAAGATACCATGCTGTGGAGAACAGAGTGAGAATGTATTTTTCTCCCCAAACTTGCAATTATTCCCATTGTGTGTCAATTTTATTGGCAGGTGATTTTTTCCTCCCTTGGTTGGCCCCAATTTGAATTTTTCCATTCTGCTTGCCACTGTAAATGCCTTTTCCAATTATTGTATTTTAGCTCATATCAATGAATTCTGTATGGGGGAAGAGAATAAAGCAGAGCAAGTCCTCAGCTGGTATATATCTGCCATGCTCAACACATTTCAAGAGATATCTCTGCTGCTCTGCCCAGCTCGGGATCCATGCAGCAGTGCTGTGAACACTGAACATAATCCTACCATATTTTTTGTAGACAGACTTGCTAAGCTGGTTATGCATGAGAGAAATTCTCCCCCAAGTTATTAGAGGAATGGCTGGATTTCATTGTTTCTTCTTTTGTGCAGCATGTACTTATAGAGCTACCCCTCCCATCTGGCAAAATTAAATATTTATTTCTGGGGAACAGAGCAAAATTTTTATACAGATACAAAATCAGCCCACCTTCATCTAAAATTCAGCAAAAGTACAGGCCCTGTCTTTCATTTTCCTCATAACTTGACTCAGTGCTCTAAGCAAAGAGCCTAGGGGCAATGGCATCCGAGAGGCTCCCAACAGCAACAACAGAAGTTCAAACCTCGCTGGGCAAAATATCCTAAGCTCCCTGGGGAAAGCCTCGGAGTGGCAGTAGAGGCAGAAAACAGCTGAGAAAATCCCTACCCCAAAGCCCTAAGCATTGTGTTTTTCACAAAACCTTGTCAATATTAATGTAGCTTCTCTTCCAACTGAGAACAAACAGAAAGGACTAAAGCTTTATTTCAGCATCCATCAGATAGCTCCAACCTTTCTGAGGCAACAGATGCACAAACCTGGTGCTGGCTGAGAACAGAGGACGTGCAATTTCCAAGAAAGAGGCAATTTAAAAAAACCAAACAAACTGATAACCAAAAATAAATTCATTAATTTTATAATCAGCTCCTAGCCATCCTAAAAAACCCATGAGCAGCATCTGTAGAGAAGTCAGCATTGCTCTGTTTCTACGCCAAGCGAATCACCACCACATCTGGAACTGACCCTTGCCTCACCCAGTTATAACCAAGTAAAACATGGGCATCCCGTCTGAACTACTTGTGGAGTCTTCCCCTGCAGCAGCTGGAGTAAGACTAACACTTGTTGGTGGAAGATCACGTCACACCATGACGCCCCAAGTGGTCCAAATGCCAAAATGACACAATGGAGAACCATGACCATAGGACCTGGAAACATTCCAGGTCAGGTTGGAGGGGGCTCTGAGCAACCTGTGATCTAGTCAGATGTCCCTGCCCACAGCAGGGGGGTTGGACTAGATGACCTTTAGAGGTCCCTTCCAACCCAAACTACTCTTTGATTCTATGATTCTATGCCCTTGGACATCTGAGAGTGATGAGTGGCTGGAGAAGGGGCTCACTGATGGATTTGATCCCACCATTGCGTACTGGAGGAGGAGGATCTGTGCTGTTTGCTTTCTCCCTGGCCAGTGATCTGGATTATGCAGCAGCTCCCATGCCAGCTGAAGAGCCTCAGACAAGGCTTGAGAGCAGTCCATGGGGCTTGAGAAACAGTTTGACCATTGCAGCTCAGACCAGATGGGGACAATAAGTCTTCATTTTATGCACTCTGCTTTTGTGTGAGAGCAAAGTGCATGAAAAGGCTCCTCCCTAAAAACTCTGAGCAGAATAATTTCTCCACGACTCAGCACCAACAGTCGGCAGTGTTGCAGTAGTGGAAAGTTCATTCCCTTTTGCTTACCATGAAGATCAGAAATGGAGGGAGAGAAACTAAAAGTCAATGGCACAACAGCCCCCCACATTTATTTCCCCTAAGATGAAGAACAAATGTGGGAAGTCTGATCCAGGAAAGTAAGAACCTCCCAGCAGGTACTGGAGCTTCAGTGAAGCTGCACCTCATTTCAGTTTGTGTTGGAGCTGTCACTGAGCAGGGCTGTGGTGGTGGCTGCAAGAGCGTTGCCCTTAGTTCTCAGAGGCAGAAACCCACAGAGAGGTCTTCACACTGGAGCGAGACACTCAGTCTTGCAACTACAGTTGCCCACAATTATTCTACTTGCTGGTAGACTTTTAGTTATCCTTGCACAATTTTCATTTCCCATCTGGTATTCTTGGTATTATCAATATTATTTTTTTCTCTCTCATCAGATGTAAGGCAAGCTACTCTTGCCAACACCTACATCAGCCTCCAACTTGATTCCTTCTCCCTCTGCCTCACCGACCTTGTCTACATCTGAATCATGGTCACAAAGGAAAGGATGATTTCAAAAATGCTTTGTTTGAAAAGGCCAAAGGCAAACTGGGAATACAGACACCTGTGTCCTGCCAGTGTTGGTGTGAAAAAGGAAAAAAAAGGTCGCTGATGTGGGAGTCCCATAAGAGTTGTTTCACCTTGCATTGTCACTGGTAAAAGAGAGTAGTGGCTTTGCTTTATCTTTGCTTTTATGACATCTGAAGGTTGGGAGAAAACAGGATACAATAGTAATAGAAAGCTAAAGCAATTGCTTTAGGGACAAATTCTTTCATAATGCCCTTAAAAATCTCAGTGACTGCAAAGTTTGCAGGAAAGGGTAATACCTTCTATTAGCTGATTTCAGCCGATAAAGTTGCGGGGAGGGAGAAAAAGAGCTTTGGGGCACATGAGCACTTCTTCAAATCTCTGTAGACTTTGAAATGTCATTGTTTCCTGATTTACCTCATGAAACATAAACTTTACTAAACATGGTACATTAACGACAAGGTGTGCAAATGTGCCTTTTCAACTCAGAAACAGAGTTGCTTCTGTTCCAGACAGAGCTACCTCTTTGGACCTAAGATGACAAATAATTCAAGTTTAAACATATGTAGTTGTTTGTAGGCCCCAAGACACTTTATGGCAAATTCGTTCCAGCTACTTTTCTCAATGTCCCCATACAAATAAGGCCTAAGTATCAAGGCTGGGAACAAGAGAGGAGACAGTTACGTACAGTCTGAGGATATGAAGCCACAGTGACTTTTGTATATACATAGACACATGTATGTATGCATGTATATATATAAATTAGGAACCCTGAAACTTAAATCCATATGCAGGAAAGTCTGCAAACGGACAGAAAGCTGAAGGCATTTTGGAAGAAAAAGATATTGCTGCCTGCCAGTGTGAATGCAAACTGCATATAGGTTTAGTATCTTACGCTTTGGGGGTTTGAGATTTTCAGCTGGGTAGTTTTAATCTAAATAGAAGTCAGGTGTTTTTCAAAAGGCTTTTTCTTTTAATGCACCAAAGTATTTTTCCAACAGAAAAGGACTGGCTTTTCAACCAGAATGGAAATTTTTGATTCGATCTGAAATTTTGTTTATTTTAGGAAAAAAAAAAAAGTAAAAACCAACCGTGGAAACATTCTCACTAAAAATGCTGGCTTTAGATCAAAAATCCTTTTGAGATTTTTTCAAATGAAATATTTCCCTTTAAAACTTTAGTTTTTAAAAGAACCTACTTATTTCTCTTAGAGTTTTTGATTGGGAAGGAAGAAAAGACTAAAGGCGGTAAAAGTAGAATCAACTTAGAAAACATTTGTAGGGAAAATTAAAAAATAAGCTTATGTTAAAATGATGATATCTTCAATTAAAAATAATTGCCATATTTTGACCAAACAGTAGAATATCTGGCCACATCTGACGGGGCTGGCAATACTGTGTAGGTGGCTCCAGGGGCTGCACCGCACTGGGGAAAAGTTGCACTGTCAATAAAACCGGCCATGGGCTGTTCACTTCCTACCTTCCCATATGTTGGGCTCATTAATGGAACATCAAATCCACAAATGTGGACATAAAGTCAGCCTCTACATGCTTAACTTCTGATACGAGCATCCGACCGCTGCTTAGGGTCTGTGTTTGAAAAGCAGGGCCATGTCCTGAGGGCTGTAAATCCATTCTTTTTTGATGGAAAACAAATCTCAGCGGGTTTCTTTCTTTCTTTTTTTTTTTTTTTTTCTTTTCCCCCCACAAAAGAGTCTTGTATTCTGCGCTGTGAGCCTGAATTGCAACGGGGAGGGGGAAGCTGCAAATCCAGCTCAAGGCTTGAAAGATTTCCACTGTCATTGCTAGAGCTCTGCGGAGTCAGAGCCCCTCGGTGCCAAGAACAAACACATCATCACCACCACATAATGCAAACACGATGCTCTTGTAATCTGCTGTGGGACACTGGGAATTTGCCTCCCGGGAGGAGAGGCAGGCAGGGAAAGCCCTGGAAATCTTTTTTGGTGACTAAAACCATGCTTTATTGCAAAGTGCGTGAAGGGCCGTCTCTCCTTTCCAGGCTGACTTCCCACCTGCAGTGCGTTGCTGATTTAATAAGGGCTGAAAGGGATTATCAAGTTGTGAAGTTGTTTGCATCCTACCGGGTTGTAATGAATGAAGGTTTTTGTTCGGCTCAGCCTAACTGAATGCTTCTTGGAGTGATCATAGCTGGGGAAAGGCTGTAAGTGACCGGCGTTTTTGGTACATGGTTACTACTTGTACATTACATGATGAAATGGTGGGTGCATAAACTCCTTGTTAGTTTTGTAGCGTGCTTCTTTCCCTTACTCCTGCCCCAACGCTTGCTTCAGGCTAAGTCCTTGCAATGTTTTTTCAGTCTGCTTTGGTAACTCAGCATTCAGTGAAAGAGAAAAACTCAGTGTCTTCAATTCCTGTAATTACTGAGCAACAGGAAAGTCCCCTCACAAGTCTCTGTGTTCACCTTCCTCCTGTAACTCTGCCCCAGGTTGCCTCACCCTTGGGGAGTTTGTATCAGTTGCAGTTCTGCTTACAAAACTAATGACAAGAAAGATGCTCATTCCCTGCCAATTTCCTGCAAGTCAGTCGCATCCCCTGCTGAGAAGGACAAAGAGTGCCACAGGCACGCTGGGGTAAAAGCCTCTTAATCCATCTCATTTTCAACCCAATAAAAGAGCGGAGCAACTCCACCCAACTAACAGACACAAAAAACACCTGCCCCTTTGGAGGCAGAGCTGTCTGAATGACAAGAATTTAAAACTCCCTTCTTCCTTGACTGGATGTTTTTATAAATCTGGCACCTGCATGAGGAGCAGGACTTGGTCCTCTCCTAGATGGTCTTCTCTCCCTCTTGAAAGGGCAAACCTGCCCTGTTACAGTCCTCTCCTCCCAGTGTGGCTGGGTTTTGCTCCCTTTCTTTATCCCAGTAGACTGTAGTTTTTCCCGGTCCCTCTCATGCTTCCTGTCCACCAGTGGACTTTGTCTTGAGATGCTGACCCAGTAGGTGAGGTGTCCTCTTGGCCATTCTCTGCGTCGGCGCAGTGGTACAAACATGAGCTTTACCAGATCAGGAGAAGATGCAGAGCCCCAGATCTCCTCTTCATCTAGGAGAGCCTAGCAAGTGCAATCTGTCTCAGTGTTTCTGCTCTTACTTGAAATTTCCTCCAGAATGCGTCATCCACCATTCAAGAGTCTGGAGCAGCTAATAACAAAAGTCTGATATCTTCCTAAACTCTCCCCTTGCTTCAAGAAAATAAGCAACCTCACTACCTGCTCTCTCATAGCTCTGGTTCTTATCTATATATCTCTCTATATATATCTTTTCTTGTCATAGCTTTCCACAGCCTCCCTCCATCAGCCATCCTATTCAGATATTTTTTCATTTCCTTCTCCCACTCCTGCCTCTGAGCACTTCTTCCTTCCCGCAGATAATGTTTGGGAAGGGATCTCAGCACACTCAATCAAGTACGGTGTTTACCCTAATCAACTTTAGTCCCCCAAGTCAGCCAACAGGTCTTTCCATACTGCTTCTACAGTTAATGAAGAGAGAAAACTCCTCCAAGGGCTGAGGGACCATCCCTAAGCCAAACTCCTCTGAAACCTTCAGAAGGGTCTGACTCTGTTCCTTGGGAACCCAGGAAGATTTGTTAAGTTGTCTGGCAAACAGATGACCCTTAAAGTGATACGGCTATATCAGAAAGACATCACCTTCTCCTATTTCAGATGCTGCCTAAGCACTCATTTCTCCTATGATGTTGTAAAATGGTATATATCAGTTACAGGAAGAAAAAGAGAGTAAGTAAGTCAGGAGTTCATGGTGGGTTTTGTATTCTCTAGTCTAACACAGCAAAAGAAAAGGGCTATCCAGGCCAAATTAGCTTAATATCATAGGAACACAGAATAATTCCAGTTGGAAGGGACCTCAAGAGGTCTCCTCAAAGCAGGATCAGCCATGAGGTAAGACCAGGTTACTCAAGGTTTCACATTAGAAAAGCTCAGTGGTTTAGGTGCTTCACTTGGAGGAAGGTGAAGAAGAAGGAGGCATATACAGTTCCCACTGCAATTCTGGGCTCCCATTTGTTGGAAATAGGGAGGTGGGGTGGGAGGGGGTAGTTTTCCTGTAGGCGTGTGGTCCACAATGGAGTCCAGGCTCCAGTAGCTGCAAACATCTGAGATAATCAGGTGGAAAAAGTCACCGCTGGGGGTGTTACTTGATTGCTGTCAGAGCTGCCCTGATGGTGACTGCATCCCATTCCAGGACCAGCTGCACTGGAAAGTCAGAGGTAACATCAACTAACGTGAACTGAGCTTTTCTTGACATTTATGTGCGTGGAGAGGTCCCATTTTAGAGTGAACTGGTTTCTTAGCAGCCAGTTCTCCCCTCCCCCAGACTTTGTTCCTGACTCATGTTTACCAGCTGGGGAAAACATGACAAAATAGTGAAAAAAAAAAAGAGATCTGCTTTGAGCATTAAACTTCATTGCTGAAAGACTAGAAACTACTGTTTGGCCTGCCAAGGCTTTAATTGTCAACTTATGTAAGAAAGGCTCTTATTTAGTCCCTGTTTGCGTTCACCAGGGGGTTCATAAAACAATTATAAGAATCTAGTGATAATCTTCTTTCAGCCTTTATACTCCAGTCAGCCCAAAATATCAATCCAGTAGATGATTGCTCGTATGTGAGGTCACTGAGCCACTGACTGGCTGTATGACTCTCTGACTTTATTATTATTAATTGTTTTTATTAGTTACTGCTACTACAGGGCATGTGAGTCATTCACCCAGTCCACAGTCCTTAATAGCTTCATTGTATTATCCTGATCAAAGTTGGTCCTTTCTGTTTCCCTTTCATGTGATCTTCAAAGTCATCTTTGGATGGACTGAAAAATAAAAATCTCAAAGGCAGTTTTAGGCTGAAATAAAAATCGACAGCTCCACATTTTTGATAGTTCAAAGATTAAAATCTTATGGTGTTAGACTGTCATCTTGTGAACAGTCTAAGACAGGCGTGAGACAACCACAGATCCTGGCTGGAAGCAAATCAATGGACTCTCCCCACTAGATTGGGGAGCTCAAAGATAGTGAATGACAGATTTGGTACTTCAGGTTAGCTTGAAATCATTACACATACTGGATATTAAATTATACACTTCAGTGCTAACTGGTTGCTGAAAATCCTGTCTTGTGTGCAAATGAAAAGGATAAGACTTTAGACTGTTTCATATTCTTTTTTGCAGCTTTAATACTGCTTGACTGCAAGTTGTATTTCATGCAATATCCCTGTCATTTTAAAGACAAGCTCTTGTAGATCAGATCTTTATATAAGACATTGGTTCAGGCCTGAATCTGGAAAGTTCCAGCTCTTGCAGGACAGTGTGATATTTCATCCTTTGATTTTGATTGCTATGCAGGCAGGAGAAAAAGGAACATTTTACCAATGCTCTATTATTTGCTAAAGAACTGAAGCATGTGCTAAAGTCTTGTTGAAGACCAGGATAATCTAGAGATTCTGAGGTCTCAGCTGAAACATGTGCTTAAGTATTTTATTAAACGTGATGGTCTGCCTGGCGTTCTGAGTTGATGCTGGCATGAAATTCGTGTCACAGAGACAAAGCAGTCAGATTAAACTCCCTGCCTCATAAGCTTGTACCCCAGACTTGTAGGCAGCATGGTATCAAAATGATGATGGTTGAATTTCTACTTCACTGCTCTTTAAATCCAGTGTCACGACAAGTTGAGAACAGAGGGAATGCAATAAAAGAGACTAAATAACAGGAAAAGTCAAATGGTGTTTCTTTTTTGTCCTATGGGCTGTCTTTTCAATATAACTCTGGATGGAAATATGACTCTCTTATGGGATTTGCAATTATGTCATAAAGAAATAAAATACTCTTAATTAAAAATATTTGTCAGATTCAAATATTTCTAGAGGACAAAATCTGGAATTTAGGGCTTTTTGTCTGAATATGGAATTAGCCTGGAAAACAAAAAATATTTTCATATCAAGAAACCGGCAGAAGATTCTGTTACTCATTGCTTCCAAGATCAGAGCAATTTCCTCTGCTGTGGGAGAGGAGTAATTTATACTTACTTTGTATGCAGTGGTGAGAGAACAGAGCTTAATATAGTGGTAATAAGATAAGCTGTTAAAAGCTTTTACATAGAAACCAGCAACTTGGAATGGGGTTTTCACCACTGGTACTGAAAATGGGCCCATGGGGTCATTTGCCCAGGGGTAATGGGCCCAAATGGGGTGTCTTTGCTAGAGGTCTACATACATTATAATTTGAACAGAACTAATTGTTTTGGCTTCTAAGCAGAACTGCTTTTTTCTCTCAAGTTAAATAGTGGCCAATTTGTAAAGTGTCCCTGTACCAAACAAAAAAGCAGAAATACTACTTTGTCATATTTGCATATAAAGCACAATTTAGCGCAAAGAGAGAGATGGTAGAGGGACGTAGTATGACACTTTGAAAGAAAGTTGTGCCGGGACTTTGCAACTCTCTTCTACGTTACAGATTTCCCCTTTAGGTGCCTAAGCTCCAGCTGAGTTCAGTGAGAGTTTAGCCATTTAAATTCCTCTGTGGATTGGACACCAAGTTATCACTTTATAGCTTAGATGAATTAGATATTTTAGTGTTTCTGAGAAGGGTTCCAAATTGGCATTTTTTTTGCTGATCTCACTGGAGGTCCAAGAATGACTGAGCCTAGAGACAGGAGTAATTGGCAGTTGTAACTTGGAGACTGGGATTTCACAAGGTTGGAACAAAGGTGCTGTGCAGCATCATCTTTTGGTTATGATTTGGCAGATTTAAGGACTGTGGGAAGAGGTGTTCTCAATAACAGTGAGCAGAACTGCTAACATAGCCTTTAAACATCGCAGCTCAAAGATCAATTTGGCTTTGGCCTTTGCCAAAGCTACTTCTTAACAACTGACTTGAAAACTGCAAGGATGAACTGTCTTTTTTCCTCCCTGTGGGGCAACCACATTTTGACATTGCGGTTCCTAAATGACCGGCGAATAATTTCATATGCTGGAAATGAAGAAAAGGGAAGGGAAGGAAAGAAAATAAAAGATGCAATCTTTTCTTTTCCTCCCCCCAAGTTAATGAGTTTTTTATAAATGTGTAAGCATGTCACTATTCCAAGCCACATCAAATCACTCCTAAAATCTGTATTTTAAAAACTGGAATGTGTATAATATGAATGGCTTAAGGAATAAAATGCAAAAAGATGTTGATGATGCTGGATTACCAGCCAGCTGGAGAATTAAAAAAGAGAGAGAGAGAGTGATGAAGAGAAGAACAAAAAAGCCCATGTTTCACTGGCCAAGTCAACAACCGTGTTTTTTCAATCACTCCTCATTATGGAAAAGTGTACTCAGGTTGTCCTGGAATCCGAGTTCACTGTTTTTAAGGAGTCACATCAGGAAAAAAAAACATGATGCAGTGCAGAGTGTATGACGGGGAACATCTGGATACCAAACTACTGGAGCTGCCATGTTTTGCAGAGGGATGGCTCTGAGGATGAAATGGAATGAACTGTAACAAATATGAGATTTTGCTGGCAGCTTTAATTTATTTAAATGCATCCCTGGCTTTTGAGCAATTTCTTTGTTTTGGATAATATTTAAACATGTCAAAAATCCTCTCTCCTTCCTGCCCTTCATTACACATGACAGGGAGTGGATTGCTCTGGCCATCTGTAGAGTAGGAATGAGCAGAGCTACATCTGGATGGGCTGGGGATCATATCAACGCTGACAGCAAGCCCCGAGCAGTTAACTCGAAACCTGCCTTTCCCTGGATGAGCTGAGACAGTGTCGCAGTTTTTGCCAGGATTGTGTGAAGTAATGTTGGAGCCTTGTAGTCAAACATGTCTAGAGCGTGTTTGGGGGCCCTCCCTAAAGTTAGGCACCTCTGCCAATCCGGCGTGTGTCTATGAGTTGCATTTGATAATAACATTTGGCATTTATTTTGTGTCATCTTGAGCATATGAAGCCATTCTTGAGGCTTCGCTGTAGCCCTAGTGTGACTATAAAAGCTTCAAGGGAGAATACAAAAATACATGTGGCAGTGTTTAGAAGAGGGAAGAGCTAATAATGGGGTGGACAACTTGGAGGTCCAGAGGCACACGCAGCTTGTGCCAAAGCTGTACCATGCTGGCGTAGAGTGCTGGCAAGCCCCAAAACCCCACCTGGGAAGAAGCAAGGCAAAGGGTGGGCTGATGAAGCTGCTGCCACTGACCCCAATGAGGACCGAGCCGAGCCTTGTCCCCAGGGCGTGGTGAGATGATGGCTAGGAAGCCACCACCATCCCCTGCCTGTCAACTGCTGCCAGAGGTCTCTCCCCCTTGGCTCTCTGATGTATGGGTATACGTCCCGTGGCTGTCAGCCATATGTTGCTCATGGGGATCAGGAAAGATGGTAGGTGGGCATTTGTGTGGGAGAAGCAGCTGCAATGTTTTTTTCCCTTTGAAGCTGTTTCCATCTCAGGAGGTATGCTTGGTTCCTCCTTTTACATCTAATATATTAGGGAAAAGGATAGCGCCACTCAACTGCAAGAGGAAATCTCTGGGTTTGGCCTGAATTGCTACACACAGTCAGCGAAGCCTTTCTTCTTTAGCATGTCAGTGTCCTTTCCTGAATTTGATGGTGTACGGAAGTACTTTTTGTGATCTTTTCTAAAGAGAAAATCTTGACTGCAACTACAAAGCTGAAAGACATGTCTTTTGGGGTGGGAATCTGGAAAGAAAAGGTTGGGGAATGTTTTCAGATCTGCCCATAAAAACAATCTGTTCCATGTTTGTTATTGTGTTGTATTGTATTGTATTGTATTTTATTTTCATTCATTTTATTCTATTGAACTTAGTGGTCTTCAAGCTGTAGGATTTATGGTGTGTGACTGACAGTAAGAGATGACCATATGAGATGCTGACCCATTGGCCTGAACTGACCTGACCTGACTTGTGGACAAAGAAATTGTCTCTTTCTCCATGCCTGCACACGCAGACCTTGACCCAGCTGGTGAGCCTGCTTAGCAAGAGGCCGATTAGTCATAAATGCTGGCTTTCATTATGTGGATATTTCTTCTTTTGAAACGAGACCCAGGCTGCCAACTCATAGCATTTCGTGGGATAATTTCACCCAGCATCGAGTGGGCAGCAGTGCTCCGTCATTGCAGCAGGGATGGCTGTGCAGCGATGATGGTGCTGGAAAGCCCTCGCTGGTTCCCTGACTCATGGTTTGCATGAACTTCAGCTTGTCCTGAGCTGCTTTTCGCCGAGGGAGAGGAAATGTGCTGCTCAACGTAGCTCAGGCTCCACTTCCAAACATCATCACGAGGGTGAAAAGGGCAGGCGGGGATCATGGCCAACGCTCTGACAACCGCGGGATAAATAGCAGCGAAAGAGCTGCTGATGGACAGCAGGACAAATTAAGTCAGCCAGCACTGGCTTTGCTGTGGGGAAAGGTCAGCACCTCCGACAGAGTTTTGATCGCTGCAAAAACTACCCAGCACCGAGTCTTGGCTGTGCCGGAGGTGCCGAGAGGGTCTGAGCATCCCAGCCTGGGGCTGGCTGTCATGGGGCGGCAGGAGCCACACCGGGCATCCTGGGGGCTTATCCCCCGTGGCTGGGCATGCTGACTTGCCTGCCACAGTCCTGCGGCTCCTCGCTGCTCTTATCTGCACCCTGTCTAGCAGCCACAGCAATGCCTGAGTCAGGAAATTTCTGAATGCATAGATTACACCTAAAGGGTTTCATGAAAGAAAGAGAAAAAAAAAACCTGAGCTCTCCCTTTGCTGAGGCCAAACTGTTGTCAGCTTGAAGAAAATGTTTTCTCTTTGTGTTTGGACAGTTTAACAGATTTATTTTCCCCTCTTTTCCCTCCCCCTCCTTGGATGAAAGTTGCAGGGATTTCCACAAAATGCATTTGGAGGAGCCAAGGCTTCAACACCAGCAGTTTTTAGTCAGACCGTTGGAATGATCAATAAATCGGCACCGACTGATCTCAGAGTCTGAGGATGTCTACAAGGCACAAGCAGCTCTTTTAGGTAAGCTGGAGCAAGTGAGTAAGTCCAGTAGCTCTGGAGCCAAACCCTAAAGTGGATGCAAAATCATATGGGGAGCCAGTGCTGTGATTTTCAGTACAAGGGTGATGTAATGATTGAGTACAGTTCAAGTAAGTAATCTAGTCATCTGTTCGCAATTTTGAATTATGGCTGATGCAGTCTCTGCCTGAAAGCCAGCAAAAAGAGAGTGAGAATTACAGTTATTGAGTCAAGCCAAAGGCAGGGATCAGCATCTTGGCATCAGCTTGGGGAAGTGGTGGGGGTGGGGGGGTGCGCAATTTCGAATGCAACTCGGGGTCTAGCACGCGCCTGAAATTTTGGAGACAGTTGGGATCTGAACAAAAGATGGTAGAGGACAGTGCACTGCGTAGTAGGGACACCTATGTCTGATCATTGCCCAAAGAAGAGAGGCTTCAATCCTGAGCACAAGTAACCAAATCTGAATCCATACCACCCAAGACAACTACTTTGAACACATACTCATCTGTGGTGTTTGAATTCCACTTAAGAAAATTTAGAGCCATCCAGGGCCTGACCTTTAGCAAACCACAAAGGCAACCCATAAACCACAAGGCTGGAATCAGCTAGAGAGGACAAGTAAATCCAACATATTAGCATAGACTTTCAACTGCAGCTGTTAACCAGGGATATTACAAATGGGAGACGTACCAGTAGCATCTATGTAAGATCTGAGAGTGTAAAGCTGGATTCGGTAAGGGCTCCACTGAGGTCATCACTAAAAGGGGGAATAACACAGCACGATGTTTAATAATAGTAAGTGGCTGACTTCACTGCCAGGCGGAAACAAAATATTTTTAAGTGTCACAAAACATAAAAACACGACATGATTCATCTTAAAACAAACAGTTCCTCTTGTGAATCTTAGAGCGGAGGATACATGGAAATTCCCAAGATGAGACCATCTCCAGAGCGCCATTTTTTGAGCAAAAATCACATTTTGTGAGCTAAGCTTTGTAGGGCCTGGTCAGCTGAAGACCTGTTGGGACTGGGATACTAAAGGATGTACTTCTAATTGGGAAACTAAATCTCCCCTCAGAATCAATACCAGAGTAGTTTCTTTTTTTACAAGGTGGATGCCTTTCCCATACGGCATACGTCTGAGGGTTTATCCACTAATCATGGAAGATCTTTGGACATGAAGCAAAACTGTAACAAATAATCCATCGCACTAGTCATTTATATCAAACCTGCAGTCTCCGCTGAAGGTTATATTTTTCCCACTCTGAGTTCTAAGCTGACTACAAAGAATAAGAAGATAAAAACCACTCTCTTGAAATTTTTTCATAGAAACACTATACTTCAAAATATTTCAACTGTTTGTCAAATAGTGTTATGCATAATTAAGCCCTGAGGTATCTGCCTGTCTTCCATGGGAGAAATGATGCATTGCACCTTTTGTATGGATATCTGGTGACCTCTTATTCGTGCTAGGGAGGAAGCGATTACTCAAAGCTCTGATGTGTTTGTAACGATCTTTTGTGTTTGCTGTGGCTGCTTTATCTGGCTCGTCAGAGACTTACACGTATCTTAAAAGTCTCACAGTGATTCAGTGGAATTATGTTGACTTCATAGACTTATTTGTATATTTTAAGGGTATTTGGGTCGATAGGTATAAGACCAGCTGTGGCATTTACCCCTGTAATTGAGTTCAGTAATTGAAATACATATTCCTGAAAAGCATCTTGCTTGATTTGAAAATGTTATTCCTTCTGCTGTATACTCGATGGTCTTTTTTGGAATTTCTGAGAGCATTCTAGGAACAATAACCTGCACCTATTTGTCCAATTATTTGCATTAAGACTAGTCACTCCACAAGTACCTGCACTAGTTAAGCCTGGTTTCCAAAGGGATTGTATCTCATGTTGATTGGCTTTTAAACTCAATTGCACTGAGGATGCGTGTGAACTAATCCTGCATTAGACATCAGAAAATCCATACTACAACAAACCGGTGATGTGAGATGTAGGTTTTCTGATGTCTTCTAAGTCAGGAATGCTGGCTGAAGCCTTTGCACAGTTGGCACATCTAGATCTACCATCCTCTACAAGGAGTCTCGGGTATCTAATAAAAGCTGGGCTCACAATGCAGTCTTTTCTTCTTCGGCAGAATTAAGAGGCCTTTCTTTCTCCACTTAGCCACCTATTTTTATTTTTAAAAATTACAAGAATGTAACACATTTAAAACCTCTAACTTGCCGTAAAGTTTTGTTTAAATGTTAAAAACCCTCAATGTGCAGATTGTCAGGTAGGGAAACACAGACAATGACTCAGTATGTCTGAGCGAGCCTCTTTCCCTAAGGAAGGATTGTTTTTGTCTGAGGAAAACTCTCATGGCAATAGTGATGATATTTTGCAGCCTGGTAGGTCCGCATCTGGAAGGTTGTTACTGCAATTGTAGGTACCTGGATCCAAGCCCCAGTTTTGAGGTGGAAGCTCACATAGCGCTGCCTTGCACTTCAGTTTTCTTTTTGGTATCTGAAATGTGGCAGCCCTCACCCATTTTACTAATTAAATGAATTTTATCCCCTTAAAAAGTCTCTGGTTGCTCTTAATCCCCATTATGAAAACTCTGGATATTCTCTTTATCATTCTAAACTCTTGGTCTCACTGCATTTGGCTCCTTGTCCAGAGCCAGAGCAAAACAAGCTTAAAAGAGCAAGAGGATCTCTTAGGGGATGAATCTTCCCTGCTTTGACATAAGCCAGGAGTAACTCTGTTCAACGTCTGTTTCAAAGACTTCTTGGTAAGACCATACAATCTAAAAATACCAGGGACCAAGATAAATCTGGACAGATTTTAACTGGGATCGGGGTGGAGTGGTTGTAACCTTTCCAGCAGTGTGGAGGTGGAGGCTTAAGACCCCAGCTTGGCCACTTGATGTGATCTGGAAGGTTATTTTACCACTTGGGATCAAATACATCCCAGATATTTTCATCTGTCCTTTCTAAGCATTTATACCGCATTCATTCCCAGTGACCTGAGTGCTGCTAATGTAGCTCCTGTGTGTTTTGTTTCCTTCAAAAGCAAGGCTGTGATGCTTGCCTTTCTCCTGAAGACAGAGGTTGGAGGGCAGAGGGGTTGAAGTTCATTATTTCATGTTGGTACACAGCCACCAAATAACACCTTGTTGAAACAATACTTATATCATATGAAAAGTCCCTTTTTCATGTACACTCTACTTAAACAGAAGATAATTTCTGAAAGAATAACACCGATATAACAGCGTTTCTCTACCAAGTTGTGCAGTCCTGCTCCTCCAAGTACTTTCTCTGATTCATGTCAGCTGGGATCTGGGCGGTGAGCTTGCATTATGCCTTGGAAAGAGGGCAAATTCTATGATTTTTTACAGGCACTGGCTACTTCGGTCTATCTCAGTGTTTAAATCTTGTCCCCAACATATCTGCGTGACTTTTTCAGGAGCTTTTTGACTCAAATTACTCAGTTGTATTGACAATTTTCTCTCCTTTCCCCTCCAGCTACCCCATTGAAAGAAAACCCTAATTTCCCCACAGCAAACCTCACTGTCAACATGTTATGCATTGTTCTGCTTCAGGGTGACCAAAAAACAAGTCAGAGGCAAATCTGACTAATCTCCCCTGAAACTGTGAAATCAGTGAAAAAAATTTCAGTTGGGTACAATTTCAGCATTGTACCCATGGGCCAACCACAGTTTTTAACAGCCTTCAGAGCTACCCAAAGATAGCGTTGCAGTCATTAATGTCACTGATATTGTTGCCTGAAATAGTTGCTTTATGCTGCAGTGGACAATTAATTCCTTCTTATCCCATTGTTTTCAGAGCTACTGTGTTTGGGACGTTCCAGGACTGCTGCAAATTGGTTCAATTCTTTTCTGACATGTCACTCACTAAATGTTCAGGGAGCGTTTCCCTAATCCTGTCCAGATGAGCTGTGGATTCCAAGAGGTTTCTATTTTTGGATGTAGGCTTCTGCCTATATGCTACTGTTGGGCTCAAGTTCATTCAGAGGAATCACATTAGCGGGTATGCAGATTTATTTCTTTGCTTCTGCTGAATGTGAGCTGAAATTGTTTGGTTTTGCCAATTGCCTTTCCTGTGCAGGGGGATCAATGTCCTTCCTTTGCATTTTTCATAAATTGGAGTTCCGTTCTGATGAATCAGAGCTTGATTTTTTTTAGGTTTTCATAGGGGCTGCTTCCTCCTGCCACCACTTAATTCAGTGGGAATTTTTATTATTCCCAGTTCTTTAACAGCAGCATCTTGGGACCTCAAATGGGATTGGAAACTCTCTGTATTCACTGGGTAACACACTGAAAGAGGCAGTTTCTGCTTCGGAAATTAGAATTTCAAAAGAAAAGGCAGATATGAAATAGGAGAAAAATAATACATCCTCCTTAATACAGGTGGACACAGAGACCTGGGTTGACTGATATACCCAATGTCACCCAGAAAGTCTGCTGCACAGCTTCCTACTGGACATTTTCCAAGTCTCAGTGTGACACCTGGCCTCAACCTTTCTTGTGTCTGTGCATAAATTTCAGGCTTAAAATTAAGCATTATGATCCAGCAATATGAAATATGAACTGAACCAAACTCAAATGGAAATATCGGCCAATGAAGTTTAGTTTGATTGACATGTTCTAACACAATACCCTGCACTCAGTGATATACATAGCACCACTGGTTTGTCTCCATAAGCAGAGCCGTTTTGCAAAATTTTAGCCAAAAATATTCCTAGAGTAATGTCTCTAGAAAGACATTGTTATGCTGCCTTGAAAAAAAAATCTAAACAGCTATTTTGTTGAACCTCTAGTAGACTCGGTCTGTGAAGCAAAAATTTGGAACAGGAGGACTGGGATGCCCTGAAGTCAGAGTTTGGCTTTGGCAGTTCTGGTGAAAATCCATCCAAGTTTGGCAAACGTGTCTGAAAATCTCATTTTGGGGCTGCTCAGCTATTCAGTAGAGACTTACTAGGATTGAGGCGCTTGGTTTTTCCAGAGTGCCTCTGCACTGACCACCATAGCCCAGCCCAGAGCTACAATGGAAGACCGTGATTTTCTCACCAGCTGCACCTCCCATATGGAGTCCATCTCAGTGTCATGTGGAAGAGCTGAAAGATCGTAGTTACTATGCTTTAAATACTCACCATCCTAGTATCATACAGAGCACAGGGGAAGGAAGCAGCCTCACAGTAATTCACCTTAATCTGATGGTGAGGATCCTGCCAACATAATGAGGGAAGAGACTGGAAGGAGGGCTTGCAGGACTTGTAGAAAAGTTGTGTGGAGTACAGTGGGATGGAGCTCAAGGCTTTGCGATAAGAGTGGCAACCAGAAAAGGTGGGGGTGACCGGGGTGAAGAAGTGTGATGGGGTCAGTAGAAGGCTCTCTGCTTGGTGTTATAGAGGAAAACAAAGCTCTGTGATGGATATAATTGTCCCTGAATTATTCTGTGTGCTTCGGCTGCTGCGACTGATTGGTTTCCTCTGATGCATAGCATCAGGTTTTATTTATTTCAGGGTCAGAGAGTGAATACTTCACACTCCTGTAGTCCCTTCCGTGATAGCCATCACACTGGTTTCCAAATATTTCATTGGGGCAACGAAAAACCTGCCTCAAATTAGACCACCATTTCAGATGCCCAGTTACTGGTATCTGTGGCCTGCTTTTGCAGGGATTATAGAAGGCCAATTTAAATCCTATTAGGAATTTAAAATAATTTCAGCAGCTTCAGAAAATCTCTTAAAGTTTTGAATAGTTAATGTTTTGGGTACTTTTAAAGTTATCTAAATCTTATTTTATGTCCTTTTAGTGAACAAAAGAAATCACAAAATGTGCACATGCGGTACCAATCCAAATCAAGGCCTAGAACAAATTACAGTACTCTTTGCCTGTCAATTTGGAGCCTGAGGATAAGGACGAGAATCCCAACATACTCTCGTTCATATTGGATGTTTCACCTAAATCATCAGGCCTCCGACTCATCAGCCAGAAAAGTAGAAAAAGGGAGAATGAGGAAAGATGACCCGGATCTTCCTCATCTCCCTTGTGACTCTGATGTAATCTCAAGGTGTTCCAGGCCAGGGAGGAAAAGCAGATATTTTTTCATTACAGCAATTGTTTTAAGACCAAATGAATCTCTTACATGCACTGCTCTCCATTCTGGCTGAGAAAACCTTCTCAAGGCACGATGTCAAGAAACAAGAATGTGAATTAAGTAGAAATTTTAGGAGAAAGTTAGAAGGCAGAAGACAGTGTAGTAGAGGATGTGGCCCAGAAATGGGAATCTGACCCCTAGTTCTGTTCTCAGGTCTCCCAGCCCCTTGCTTGGTGCACATCACTTTCATCCCTTCAGTCACCAGTTCTTATGGAGCCCACAAACTATAGGATAAGAATGTGAATAGTGTTTGGGAATAACAAAAAAATAAACATTGAAAACCCGTGCAAATCTGGGTAGACCTGGGTGAAACTTCTTTAGCAGAACTTTTCTTTTCGAGGAGACTGGGGAGCCATATTCCAATAGATGCTGAACTTTAGTATTCTTTCCATTAACTGCATCAGAAGCCAGGCTCTGGCCTTTTTTGGGTGATAGATGGCCTGAAGAACCCTTTTCTCTGTTAACATAGATGCCTCAGAGATGCCTTGTGGCTCATCATCAGTTAAGATGCTGAAGTCAATTCCCCACTGCAGAAGACCACCTTAAATCAACATTGTAAGTGAATCTTAGATGGCAACTCTTGGAATGTGGTAGAAAATGTTACTAAATTGTTTATGTTTCTTCAACTCAAAGCAAATTTGTAAAAGCAGCAGAGATTCATTCAAACTCCAGGACACTAAATATTTGTGAACAATCAGAATTACAGTATTTTCCAAATGTCTTCAGCATAGGAAAAAGCAGGTTGGAGGAAGGGTGGGAATAGGAAGACTTGCACAAATACACATGTGCCAGTGATGCCTTTTTAGAGGAACTGGGTTCCTCAGCGTGAGACGTTTGCTCTTCTCCATCAGCAGTTTCTCTTCCTCCTTGCTTAGTTTAGGAAATGAGTCTCCAAAGTTTTGTTTTCTTTTCTTCCAGAAATCAGACAATTAAATCATAAGCACATGGTCAACGAAACGAGTTGCTGACATGCAAGTACAGATGAGCCGGCTGGACCTCCATCCTTAGAACTGTCTTACAAGGTGGTTCAGTGGGACCTACTGGGATATTTTAGCTGTGACCTGATATACTACTTCTGTATTAAGGCCTGACCCTTTTCACTAAGGCTTGACTGGTTATACTTCTAAATTATTAGGAGAGTCCCAGCAGGGCTTAGGCCAACTATTACTCACCCAGACAATTCCCAAGACACAGCTCAAGACTTGACAAAGGCCAAAACCCTCTCCCAGCTGGCCGCTCTACGTCTAACCACAGTTGCTTTCAGATTGTTCAGCCATCCAGTATGGGTCCATCTCAGCACATACAGAAAAAGCATAGTGATGATATTCACAAGGCCTTTACAATCCACCTCCCTTCCTTGAAGCCCATGGGTCCTCATAGCTCAAGATATTGAGATCACACCTAAACCCCAGTCCTTTCTCTGAGATGATTGCTACCTCTAGCACAACTTACAGGCTATTTCCAACTGGTTGAAAAGCAGGCTCTCAGATGTGCACTTCCCTTTTGTATTACTGGCTGTAGTTGCTAGGTGAGTGGAATATGTTTAAATTGTTTAATCAAGTGCCTTCCTAAGGATGTAGGTCTCCTTGTTATTTAGTGGAGATGGAGTTACTTCCAGAAAGCACCATTCGGGGCAGGTGCTGAAACTGGACGCTCAGCTTCATCCTTGAAAGTAGGGTGACTTCTCATGGACTATAGGAACCATTTGGGAAGGACAACCACGCAGAGTAGACAGCTACAGTAGCCATTTTATACTGTGCTGTATAAATACTGCCCAAACAGTGGGTCTGGGGAAAGCCGAGCTCAGCACATCTGCTGGTAGATGTGGTAGATCTGGTATTTCCCATGCTCACTGCACCCAAACAAGACTGCAAATATATATGTATATAAACAACTAATTGTACATGAGCTCATTCTAGGATGGAGGGCTGGACTACATATTCGATGAATGGTAGGTCAGGCCTATTTTTCCAATGAAGTCTTGAACCTCTGCCAGCTCATACCACTTGAGAATCTGGCTCCTTATTTTGTATATTAACTTTACTTAATTGGTAGATTTTCCATGCTTAATAATTATAAGCAGGAGTGCTTCTTTATGCTTGTTTAAGCAGGGAAGGAACTGATTCAAAGAAAAGACATTTTAAGAATGGCCTAACTGCAGTCCCGTATAAAAATCAGACGTTTGTGTCTACCATGTGAGCTAGTGGAGCACGGAGGAGGGGGGCATTCAAGAGCAGTTAGGCAGTATTTGCAGCCTGTGCATCAGTGGGAGATGAGGTCAGGTCTCTACATATCACACCTACACCCTTTTTGCCCATGCCACATCTGTATCTGAGTGACCAGAAATGAATGTAGGTGGGAGTAAAGCCATAAGGAAAATTTTGAGACCAGAAATAAGTAAGTGTCCTTTCTGAGCCAGTGTCTTTGTGTGGGCTGCGTATTGCATATGTATTTTCTGAGGCAGACTCAGATTCCTTTGAGCTTGGCATATTCTGGTTAAGATGAACTCAGCATCCAAATGTTGACACGAAAGCTGACTACACCATATACCATGGCCCCATGCCACCTCCAGCTGGCCCGGGGCCGTGCTGGCATTAGCTTTGGTTACTTGATTTAAGACGGTTATAGAAGAGGGAAGGGCAAAGGGTGCCCGAGTTGGGTTAACCTGGCATCCCAGCTGGAGGAAATGGCCTGCGTTCTTCTGCAGAATAAGGAGAGAGGGATGAGTAGAGGGAAATAAAATAAATAAAGCAAGCCAATGGTGTCATTAAAAAGAGGATGTATCACGTTTACCGTGAGAGCATGTGACTCAGACATCCAGACATGAACATTCCTGCAAAGCCCCAAATACACACATGGAACCGAATTTTTCTGGCTTCCCAGAATAGCTTAATTTTATGATTCCATGACTCATTAAAAAAAGCAAAGTCGCTAGACGTGCTGCATCAAGACCCAGTAAACACCAGTTACTGGTGTGGACACACGGGGACAAAGGAACAGGTGAGGGATGGATGGAGGGATGGAGGGGATAGCGAAGGAACAAGACTCTCAGCGTCTTGCCCCTTTCTCCTTCTAGTGGTTTTGTAAACATGTTTCTCTGTCTTCCTTTCTTTCTTTTTTTTTTAAGATTGGAGTGGAGGGGTTAACAGAGGTCATGTTAGTTTAAAAAATTATGGTTAACCTTACAAGCTGGGTTGCCTTAGGTCACGGTGATACAAATCCCCTCCCTTCTCCTGTGCAGCGGTGGTTCACAGAAATTCCTCTAACTCCGGGAAGGACGGGGCCTGCCAAGGCTATGAGCAATGCAGAACAGACTTACCTGTTTTTATGCACTGCTTAACTAATTATTTAAAAAGAAACAGCCAAGTTGGAACAACTATCTTTTTCTTTGAGGAGGAACATTTTCCCCTTTTCCTTTTTCCCCACGTCCCCCTTCTCCCCTCCTCCCTCCCCTTGGTTTTTTTTTCCCCTCCGTTGCTTGGCTTGGCGTTTGAAACAGGTTCTCGATATCTGACACCTCTTGAAAGTGTAGTTTGGCAAACAGGAATCGAGTTCGTCTCCAAAAGGGCCCTGCACAGGGCTCGCTGTGAAAACACCTGGGTGTCTCTTATGCCTCTAAGAACCAGTCCTGCTTCTGTAGAAATAACAGCCACCCTCTCCCTTTCCCCAGCCCCTGCTCTCCCTTCAAAATAAATAAAAAAAGAATTAAAATGCTGGCACTGTTTCTGTAAAAAACAGGTGGTTCAAGGGCGCTGCAGAAGGGGATGAAGGCCATCTCAACAGCAGTGTGCAAAAATCCTGCGCAGAGAGGGTTTTGATTGCATCACGTACATCTGCAATTCGTTTTCCCAAGCTCAGGACAAATTAAGAATCTCCCAGCAATTAGGGGAGAAAGCTTCAAAGTGCAATCAGCAGTTCTTAAAAGAATATGTGCTGGGCTTTGAGGGAGGCTAATCCTGCTGCCTGCACTGGGCTCCTCTCTGCAGCGTGCATTTTCCAAGGCCAAACTTTTGGCCTGCTTTTCAGTCACACCATATAAAATAACAAACACACAGTCTAAGGAAAACAATTTTTAAGACACAGTGGAACCCACTTTAATGAAGAAAACTGTTAAATGCATAAAACCCCCATGTGCCAATGGATAAATTTGCTGGAAGTGTGAACTGTTAAACCAACAAAATTGTTAACACATCATACTGCTGGGCAAAAAAATAAAATAAAAAAATATAAAAAGGGAGTGAAACGGTTTTCTAACATGCAACCCACTTTGCCTTTATTGTTCACATTCCTGCTGACACAAAGTTTCCTGATTTGTCCCCTGGGCCCAGAAATATGGCAAAACCGGGAACATTAATTGTATTTGCCCCCTTTAAACTGCCCTCCCTGCTTTTTTAGCTCACAGTGGCCAAGAATAGCTTCATGGAATGGGGAGAGTTTGCCCTTTTTTATTCAGGGTGATGAGTGAACAAGTTCACGTGGATTTTTTTTTTTTTTAAACTGGTATAAAACTTTAAACTATGCCTGAACATCTTTTTCCTGTATGTGGGGTGAAAATCAGGACTAGTTTTGTGTTAGCGTCTTCTTAAAATTCTGAAGTCCCTCCATATTCTTGGTTTTCTTTGAGGTGGATGCTGAAATGAGGCTGTTCCTGTGGCGTTGCTGCTCCCTCTGAAGACCTGTAGCTCTCACCGAGTAAAAGCCTGATCTCGTGAGAGCCCCAAAGGCAACTGCTTTGATGAGCATCCAACCCTGCAGCCGTGCTGGCATGGTGGAACCTGGATCCCTGCCTCACTCCGAAACACAAGAAACTAAAAAACAGGCCATTGAACTTATCTTCATCCGATTCCTGAATTACATGCTGTTCACAGCTTTCATTTCCGCAGTAAAAATTTTCCACCAAAACGTGATTTCCACAAAAGGTGGACTTTTGTGACAAATGAAGATTTTCCCTGGGGAAAAGAAAAAAAAATGTGCACCAAACCAAATATTTACTGAGCACTGAATGTTTTTATCAAAAACTTCTCCAAAACTCGAAGAAGGGTCTGCAGAACTGAATAGGTTGAGATTTCTTGTTTTGATATTTCCTGTAATGAGAAAACAAGAAAAAAAAGCATAGCAAATTCAAATGAAAATTTAGAAGTTAATAAAAATACTCATAAGGAAAAAATAGTTCAAAATATTAATTTCCATTTCATAAAGGAATTCTTAAAATTGTAGCATCTGCATGGGGCAGCCATTCAGCTAAGGTCTGTGCTGCTGTTTGCCTGTCCCAGGGGCCTTTTAGGTGCTTCTCTATGAATACAGGTATGAAAGTGCATTTATGATGACTAAACTCCAACCGTGAACTGTGACAATGAGGAGTTTATTCCTGTGGTTCAGAATGTTCTCATTTTCTTCACTTTTACGTGTCCCATGCAAAATAACACGAGGTCGTGCCTGGCTTGAGGATGGCTCCTCTTTTTCTTGGCACTTGCTGATTTTGCTTCTTGGACTGAGGTTTGTAAAGAAATTCCAGTCCCTGAGGGCCACTAAATATGTATTGCATTGCAGAGTCTCCACAGGGCAGGTTTGCACCTCCAATGTTCTTCGACCTCTTGCTCCTGAGGAGGCTCAGTGGCTGTGTCATGTACTTAAGACCACTTTAGACACCAGATAAACTTAAACCAGTCAGGTTTTGTTGTAGTTAAGCAAAAGAGTTAAGTTCTTGGTTACAAAAAAGAAAGCAAACTGCGACAGAATATTATAAACCTTTAAACCCGACAATGGCCTCTTCACTGTTACGCTTTTAGTGGATCCCTGGGGACATTTCTCAGCAGCTAAAGGTCAGACCAACTGCCCCTCACCTGGAAAGTGTAGTGTTCTGGGGTGCACCGAGATCTGGTTCTCTTATTCCAGTTGCAGCTGAAGACCACCAGGGTGCCACTGTGACAAAATTGTCACAAGCAATGCATAGGCTGCTGTTACACTCTCCACTCCTCCATTGCCAAGATGAATTTTTTAAACTCTCTTGCTAATTAATTTATGTGACAGCAGTTTTAGTCTGTCCTGATGTTTATGAGGCTGCAGACAAAGTGTTGTTTCAGAGTCATTTAAGCCTGACTTTGAAATGAGCCCTTTGAGATGTGTGGGTGCTCATGGGAGCTCTCTTTCTGCAAAGAAACCATGAGAATATCCTGCTCCCTGATGCCAGGCTGGCTGCAGTGTCTCTCATCTAACATCAGCAACCAAAAAGTCAAGTGTCTAGTCTAGTTACTTGCTCCAGCCCTCCTTTGTCAGTGGAGGGAGATGGAGGGCTACTCATCCCCATCTTGAAGGATGAATCCTATCTTTACTGTTGAGTTATGGCCTTCTTCAAGGTTTCAACAGAACATATGGTTTCCTACCATTGGAAATGTTATCTATGTAACATTTTTTATTATTTTTTTTATTTTATTATTATTACCCAATCATCTGAGGTATACTCGTGCATTTCCACAGAGACCACCCACGACTGCTGCTCCCCCATCTCCCCACAGGATGGGGAGAGCTTAAATTCTTTTCTTTTATCATTTATAATGTCTTGGGCTGCCATGGGGGCTTCAAAGCAGTAGCTGTGTGATCCACTGAGGTCATCTTTCTACTCCATGAGTCAAAGTCCTCTTTGTACAAAATGGGGGTAATCATAGAAATTCTGGGCTAGAAAGAACATCGAACTATTCCCCTGCTTTGTGGTAGGGTCAGGAAATCTGGCTTATTCCTGACAGATGTCTGTATAATCTGTTCTTAAAGCCCTCCAAAGCTTTCCATTGTAAATCACTTTGAGATCTAAAGGTGAAAAATGCTATGTAAGACCTGAATATTGTTATTATTATTAACAGTGTTGTTGTTCGGAGGACAGCTTAGCAGCACACTCCCAGATGGCACTTTAAAAAAGAGCCCAGAAGGAATGAGTTATAGCAAGTTGCACCAGTCCTGGTGGAAGTGCTGAGCCAGCACTGCTGGTGCTCCTGCCTGCTGCTGGTTTATTCTGAAATGAAACTCTGCAGTGTTTGCCTGTGTTCACACAGAGGCCAAGGACTGCCAATGGTTATCATATTACAAGGTTGGATTGCTCTACTAAAGCCACTGGTGCCATTCCTGAATGATGTCCATTATGAAGAGTACTGGATATTGCTTACTTGGTCCCTTTTGCAGGTGCCACGTGCAGCATGCACAGAATAGCACGTGCTTCTCCCTTCAGTAACATAGAATCGGACTGCCAATGGTTATCATATTACAATTTTGGATTGCTCTACTAAAGCCACTGGTGCCATTCCTGAATGATGTCCATTATGAAGAGTACTGGATATTGCTTACTTGGTCCCTTTTGCAGGTGCCACGTGCAGCATGCACAGAATAGCACGTGCTTCTCCCTTCAGTAACATAGAATCGGAATCATTTATAGGCTGGAAAAGACCTTTAAAATCATCGAGTCCAACCATAAACCTAACACTGCCAAGTTCACCACTAAACCATGTCCCTAAGTGCCATATCTACACATCTTTTAAATACTTCCAGGGATGGTGACTCAACCACTTCCCTGGGCAGCCTGGTCCAGTGCCTGACAACACTTTCAGTGAAGACATTTTTCCTCATGTCCAATCTAAACATCCCCTGATGCAACTTGAGGCTGTTTCCTCTCATCCTATCACTTGCTACTTGGGAAAAGAGACCAACACCCACCTTGCTACAACCTTTTTTCAGGTAGTTGTAAAGAGCGATAACATGGTTCATGACGCTCCGTTGAACTGGCTATGTAACTGGGAAAGCTGGTAGTTGTGTATCTACTCCACAGCATATAGACTCATAGACTCATTGAATCATAGAATCATAGAATCATTAAGGTTGGAAAAGACCTCTAAGATCATCGAGTCCAACCATCAACCCAACACCACCATGCCCACTAAACCATGTCC
>NW_008796220.1:3000054-3000305 GCF_000699145.1 Aptenodytes forsteri | reverse complement strand
GGCTGTTTCCTCTCATCCTATCACTTGCTACTTGGGAAAAGAGACCAACACCCACCTTGCTACAACCTTTTTTCAGGTAGTTGTAAAGAGCGATAACATGGTTCATGACGCTCCGTTGAACTGGCTATGTAACTGGGAAAGCTGGTAGTTGTGTATCTACTCCACAGCATATAGACTCATAGACTCATCGAATCATAGAATCATAGAATCATTAAGGTTGGAAAAGACCTCTAAGATCATCGAGTCCAACC
>NW_008796220.1:2998050-2999382 GCF_000699145.1 Aptenodytes forsteri | reverse complement strand
GCACTTGGCCTTGTTGAACCTCACACAATTGGCCTCAGCCCATCGATCCAGCCTGTCCAGGTCCCTCTGCAGAGCCTTCCTACCCTATATATGTGTGCTGATCCTGCACTCCCACTGGTCTTGGCTCCAACAAGTGATCCTGAAATAAAATTGCCCCCCAGCTCCCAACCAGACTTACCCTCTGTTCATTTAGTTTCCAACGCGGCCCAGAAAAGCATATGTATATTCAAGTATAGGTCTAGCATTAAAAGTACCCTGGGCAGGGGGTGAGCTATTGGCCCCTCCATCTTTGTCTTCTACCTACTAGATACCCCATTTAACCTCATGGTTTTCCTCCTCCCCAGTTGCCCTTGGTGCCACCCCAACCATACCCAACTCTGTTTAGACAAATAAATGAAACCATTCTGGGAGGCTGAAGGTGGCCAGCATTTGGCCTAAGGGTCCCAGCCTTTCCACTCAAAGCTTGAGGATTTTGAGTAGAAGACATTGAATTTAAATATAGTCTTGGAGAAGTTTCCTTTCTAGCTAGTAAATCTAACACTGCCCAGACAGAGGTTCAGGCACGGAGACTCAGGTGCAGTCCCTGGCACCTGTAGGTGATACCTAACACCTCCTCAAGCTTGCACAAGCCAGAGACTGTTCCTGATATGTAGTTTGGATGTGGCTGTCCTGTTTGAGAGATTAAAAAAGATGAATAACATGGTTGTGCCTAGGCCCATTAGACTCCAAACTAGAGAACAGATCCATTTACTGTTTCAGTCCCTAGCTATATAAGAAATTAAAGAGTGTACATCCCAGAACAGTTTGCCTAGCTTTTATTCTTATAGAAAAAATGTATGGATTCATATTCCTCTTACCATATTATGTAGAATAACACAATATATCCACAGAAAGAAGTTCATTCCCTTTTGAATTCTGGAGGAGGGAAGGAGAAGAGATGTTACATAATTTTAACCAAATCTATTTGATCAAGTTCATGACAAAATCTGTGAGACTTTCCTTAAGAGAAATTAGGGTGCTGTGTCTAAATTTAACCTCATAAACAACTCCCTACACAATACTGGTGTGGCACCCAGAGCTGCAGATCCAAGGCAGGACTGCAGCCAAGGCACATTGCATTCACCGTGGCACCCAGAGTGAGCACTCTCCCCTTGGCAGCAGGAGCACAAAACCTAGCTCTCTGTTTCATGGGGAGGGACCTGGACAGGCTGGATCGACGGGCCCAGGCCAACTGTATGAGGTTCAACAAGGACAAGTGCCGGGTCCTGCACTTGGGTCACAACAACCCCATGCAGCGCTACAGGCTTGGGGAAGAGTGGCTGGAAAGCTGCC
>NW_008796220.1:2960045-2997450 GCF_000699145.1 Aptenodytes forsteri | reverse complement strand
TGGTGTTGGGTTGACGGTTGGACTCGATGATCTTAGAGGTCTTTTCCAACCTTAATGATTCTATGATTCTATGATTCTATGATTCTATGATTCTATGTGAGCTACCACATTCTTGTCATGGATCACCTTTGTGTATCCTGGTGAATAAGTTTAATCTGGCTCTGCTTCTTGCATTTGTGCCGAGCAACATAGTAGCTTGTCTCCTGGTCCGTGCCTGGGACTACAGCAACAAAGACACTGCCATATTTTGGTCTGGGAGTGACCAGGTATTTGGCACACCTGGGAGAGAGGATCCTTGCTCTGCCTGCACATTTATTTCAGTAGACGGACAATCTCCCCACATGGTTAAACTTGTACAACATCCCTAGCCAAACGCCAAATCACCCTCCTGTGCTCATGCTCCTGTATCTGCTGCGGGGCTGTGCACTATCAGAAAGTTGCCTGGCTTTCAGTATTCTTGCACTTATGGTACAGTAACTGGTTTAGAAAATACGCCTGTATATAAAAACAGTCATATATGTGACAGAATCCTCTAAAACAATGACCAAGTGTCTGTTACCTTCACATTTCTATAGGTGAAATCATCGGTTGATTAGAGCTGGCAAAAACTACTCCCCAGGCATCTAGTCTGTATTCTCCTTTCTTTAGCTGGGGAGTGTTGTACCTCAGTTACCAACCTTCGAAGAGGAAAAAATTTGGAGCTTAATTCCTCCCTGGCTTAAACCTTTGTATTTTTTTGGCTGTAGATTTATGTTCCAAGAACTTGGATTTACATAAAGACGTATCTATTTGCACATAATTTGCAAGAGTTCCTTTTAGCCTATAATTGTGCTAAATACGGTTGTGGAGGCCACAGCATACCTAAAGTATTGCCGAATGGATTTTTAAGAGTAATTTTTTTCAAAAGTGTGCTAAAATAGAAAGATCGGAGGGGGAAAAAAAAGAGAGACGAAAGATGGCCTTGTGGTTAAAATCCTGGCCTGCAATTCAAGAAATCTGGGTTCAATTTCCAGCTCTGCCACTTACTTCCTGCGTGACCTTGGGCAAGTTGGATAATCTCAGTGTGCCTCAGTTCATGGGCATGCTAATAATGTTGCCTTTGTCTCTTGTGCTGCCTAGAGCATGAACGCACCACGTGTTTGTTTGCACAGCGCTTAGCACAACTGGGACCTGGTCTCGGCTCAGCCTTCTTGCTCTACTGTAATGGTAACAATAATAGCAATAATGTTTTCCCTCAAGATTATGTGTTGAAAAAACAGAGCAGGTAGTATAAAGGGGTTTCTTTTAGGATCTTCAGTGGGCGCAATCAAAAGGAAGGAGCTTCCTTTCTTCTGCCACGGGAGCCTATTGGTGACACCATCACGCACACCTCTGCTGAACCTGAGAACCCAACAGAGGCTGTTGGATACTAGTCGTGTCTTTTAACACCTCGCTGCAGGGTGTAAGAGGTTGTAAGAGTCAAGTGTAGTCTACAAAATCCTACAAAATAGTATGGAGTTACAAAATAGTATGGAGTTGTGTGCTCTTAGGGCAGCTATGACTTCAGCCCTATCTCATTGAGTGTCATTATTCTCCTTCTCTCCACCCAAGTAGGTCTCACTAATGTGTGCTCAAAATAAAACAGCCTGAGTGTTTTGCTTCCCAGAGTAAACAGGTTGAAAACAGCGGGGCTAAATACGGCTGTTAGCATGGAGTACCTTATCCAGATGTGACTGGTTAAGCTTTGTGATGCCAAATTATGAGATTAGTGTTGTGGATTTAGATCACTGGCTGATTAGTCTAAGAATAACTTCAGTTTCTGAGCTCCGTCTTCGTTACCTGAGTTTTTGGAATAAGTGTCAGGGATCTGGAAAAAACCTTAAAATAACAAATAAAAAGCTCACTTAAAGAAAACATGTGCTGTGCGTCCTGACAGTCTGTCATCTGTCTAGCCTGTGTCGTTAGGAAAATCACTTTTCTTGTGAAGGAGAGGAAGGAGACTAGTCAAAGTCCCTATGTAAAGAAAAGGAGCTGAACGAAATTAAGTAGCTTCTGTGAGCTACCGGGGACGTGCACTGCTACAAAATGAGGCCAAGACTGTGAAAAAGGATCAGTGCCTTTGGGTGCTTATCTTGTGGCAGCTTGGAGAAGTCCTGATTTTTAGGAATTGGATGTTCAGCGCCATGTGAAAAGCAGGGCAAGGTGGACCACCAAAATGACAGCGTTTGTGACACAAAAGCCTGGAGGATGACTTAGCAAAACGACATTTCATTGTTGACACACTCAGTTACGTGTATTTAACCTTCCTTTTCCATCCTATTGCTATGGATGAATGAAAGCTAACTTTGATCTTCCGGCTGCCTTTCTGGAGTCTGGTTAGAGGGTACCTGGGGAAGATGGACAGTTTGACCTGGGCACCAGCTTTAAGAAATTATTGCAGTAGGGACTTGTTAAGACTGCAATACAAAGTAATACAGAGAAAGCTGTGAGAGGTTTTGAGCAGCTCTTGCCCTGCAGACATGGAGCCTCTTTGCAGCCCAACTGTCCCTGCGGCCGGTGGGGGCTCCATTTGATTTTACGTGGACAGGGTACTGTTCACCACACCTTTCTAAGTATTTTTCAGGATTTCATTCACAATGTTTCCTTCCCTTCCAAAACATCTTCCTAAGATTTTTCAGACATTCAGGCAAAATATTTTGGCCTCACTGAAAAGCTTTGAAAACGTTTTTGGTTTATAGATAACCTGGAACATCTTGTCAAAGCAGGTATGTCCTCCTCCACTTCATTTGGAAGGGAAATCCCCATATTTTTGATTAAAAATATAAATTTTAACCCAAAATTTCTACCACTAAAATTTCCCAGTATTTTGAAGATCAGCGATACAGTATAATTTTACAAGATCAGGCTTTCAGTGTTATAGCATAGTTTCATAGCCACATATCTTCTGGGTACTGCACAGATATAAATACAAAATAATTTATACCAAAATAACTTTACAGTGGACTATAATGTCAGATGTATACCTCTCCATGTTGCTGTATGGAAAAAGAAGGTACTTGCTTATATGAAAAAAAAAGGAAAAGACTTTGATAGTGCATAAAAAGTCCTTCTCCCCCTCCCCCCGCCCCGTCTTATTTTCCTTTAACAGTCTTGTGGGGAGACACAAGACACCAAGTAAAACCCAAAACTTTCAAGAGATGTGTTGTTTTTTAGGTTTCCAGTGTCTTGTTAAATCTCAAAATTAAGAATGAGATACTTGGTTACTTTTTCAAGGAAATTACTTTTAGAATTATTCACATATGTCATTTTCACTAATTTCCGTGTCCAAACTTTTAGGATTATACACATGCGTAATTTTTACTAATTTCCATGTCTAAACTTTTTGCAGACTCATTAGACTTTAGTCCTTTCACAGGTATGGAAAAAATATCATGCTCAGGAATTCTTCTTAATAACATTA
Source organism: Aptenodytes forsteri (assembly GCF_000699145.1). Lineage (NCBI taxonomy): Eukaryota > Metazoa > Chordata > Aves > Sphenisciformes > Spheniscidae > Aptenodytes > Aptenodytes forsteri. The sequence goes on along the minus strand of NW_008796220.1, from coordinate 2,994,011 downwards.
ACTTTGTAACTCATGCAGTTTTGGGACTTAGAATGTTTCTTCACCTGAGGTTTTTGTTGGTTATTCCAAATTTACTGCCAGAAACTTGACACTTACTCTAGAAACGTTTGTCCAAGATGGGTTCCAGAGATTAAAGACTGGGTTTACTTGAGTAGTGTGAATTTAAGACTATGAACTACTTTCTCTGTTAAAATTCTTATTTGCAAGTTCAATTTATGCTCATGGGCTTGATTTACAGCAGAAGTAATTAAAAAAAGAAACGGTTCATTAACTAATACAGAAAGAAGTATGGTAGAGAGGTTGAAAATTTATGTAATCTTAATTTCTGTGCTAACAGATACAAGTTTAATCTACATTACAGTCTTGACAACTCTGAAATTGTATCGTACTGGTATGAAAATGTGGAAATCCAGATCAGTCCTTTGATCCAGCAATTACTGATAATTGTGGCTTTTAATCAGGGAGAGGGGAAAGCTAGCAGCAGTCTTGGGGTTTGGACACCATAGTAAGGCATTTTGGAGTGGAAATTTTCTTATTTAATGTTAGATGGCTACAAAGTAGACATGTACAGCTGAGCTAATAATGCATAGGCTCTTGGGAAATCAGTAGCAATGGAAGTGCTTTTTTAAGACATGATTCTTCCAACCTGTTTTAGATGCCCACTTTCAGATGAGAATCATGTGCTAAAGTCATGTCCTTTGGTCAAATAGGACCATGGTCACTGAGCCGGTTGAAAATTTTTCAGCTGAATTTTCCTTTCAGAAAATGGCAAATTTCTGTTATTAATGTTAGCATGATTCTTCATAGAGCAAATGGGAAGGTAATAAAAAATAAAAATACAATGGGGAGATGCGTAATATATAGATATGTGTAGGTACAGCTGTTTATAAATGTGATTATGCGTGCCTGTTCATACACAGATGTGCTGAAATTAAAATGAAAGATTTATGGAATGACAGAAGCCCAATGCTTTGATTGACCTGATGTATTTAGAGGGAAGAAGGGAAAATGGCAGTGCAGAAAAGGGATTTGCTCCCTGTGGAAATTTTGACTCAGTTTGTAAGGAGATGCCCGGGCTCTGATGGCATAGGTACCCTGGTTCCCATGCCTGCCTAAATCCCACTTCTGCCTCCAACTTGCTGGATGATCTGATTCTAGAAGTAGCAGTTTTAAAAATGGCACTGTTTTCTGTACCTTTTTGGGGCTGCCAGATATGGTTCACCTTCAAGACTGAATCACCCTGAGCAAGCAGTCATTTTGCTAACGTCCTTATTTTGGTTTCACTTCACCTACAGATACCACCCCAGCCAATAATGATCTTTTGTGTCCTCAGCCGACGCTGCTCACGTCGGCGAGCGCGAGCTCAGCTCCGAGAGCTGTAGGCACGCAGTCAATTATCATCATTACTATAAAAAAAAAAAAAAAATTTCTCCTGGAGCAAAAGTGTTTCTCCAGCTTGCCTTCAAACAGCGGCTCGAAAGCCTCTCCAGCCCCGAAGTAAGAAAGAGTTATGTCTGGAATATTTCACTCCGTCTTTGAGAGAACAACTCTGTGTATTCCTCAGTGTGTGAGCGCTGGATGAATGGCAACAGCAGTTCAAACTGTTTATTCCTTTCTTAGCAATAATGTTTAGGTTCATGAAAGCCTTCCAAGATATATAGAATTCCTCATGCTGAGTAAGGGCTCCTTCACTTATTGCTGCTGCTACACACTATGGACCATTCTTATTATACCTCCCTCCCCATTCATACCACTATAGTTAGGGGACTCTCAATGTTGTCATTATAAGCCCCTTATTTATCAGGGTGTATAATTCAGCTGTAAAAAATTTGCCCTGGGCTGAAACTTGGCACATGAAGGCCAGAGAGAGGATTTTTGTGTTGATTATTTTTTTAAAGCAAGTTTTTAAAATAAAATAAAATAAAATAAAATAAAATCCGTTCAGCCATATTATGTTGTAAAAAGTGCAGGAAAAAATAGAAGTTAGTGGTTTCAGATGCTTTTTTCAGGCCTCTCCTGTGTAACTCAAAGCCAGCTTTGTTTTTTAAACTGAAATTTTCCAGGCTATTAGTCCATAATGTGAACTTGTGCCTTTCAGGTTTCTCTTTAAACACAGGCACACACGAAAAGAAGAGCTGAGTTATTTCAATTAGGAACGGGGGCTGCTGTAATTTATTTTACATGTACTTTTTCACAAGGATTTTTTTTTTTTTCTCCTTCTGGAAGGCACATGGGTGCACACCACCTGAATAAGCGTTGGGTTGAGCCCCTCTGCCCTTGACTGCTGGTGTCCGTGTCTCTTTGCTGTGGGTCCGTTGGATCTCCAGAGAGCGCTGAATTGGATGCTGCTCCGTTAGTGAATCCACCACTTCTCCACACTGAATAAATGTTAAGGCAGGACTGGGCTTCCCAATGGGTGGTTTCCTCAGGGCTCAAGCAGGTCTAAAATTTAGTCTGAAGGAGCCGGCGCATTTGGATTTAACCTTCAGGTCTCTTGGATCCCAGTCCGTTGTCTTGGCCACAGATCCATCATCCTGTTCCTGAGGTGGGTTGGATGATATTTGATTTAAATTCTGGTTGGCAAAGCCCATGAACGTGAAGGTTTCAAGCCTGTTGACTCTTGAGGAAACTGTGGCCTGGAGTTCAGATCCTGTATTAAATCACAAGTTAAGATGCTTTGGGTGGCCTGTGCCTACTCTCCAGCTTGTTAACGGTTACAAAACCGCAGCATGATGGCAGACTGTCTTTACAACATGGCTAGGGCTGGATTAGCAATGGAGAAGGGCTATGCAGAGGCAGAATTGCCTGCAAACAACTCATGCCTGTACAGAACAAATTTATCAAGTGTTCTTAAATGTTAAGTTTCCCCAGTAGTTTTTTTCTCAAGGGAAAAAAGGTCCCTAAGATATAAAAGACCTGGTGAGAACTGGCCTTTTGTTCCATTAAAAGCAAAACAAAAAAGAGTTATCACTTTCTTTCCATTTCTAAAAAATATGTGCATTTCTCAAAGAAGAATTTAGACTGGTTTCTTAATTTTATTTTGATGGCAAAATTTTATTTTGGTGGCAAACCCCAGGCTTTTATACTTTTAGAATAATTATTATTAGTGAAAGTCTTTCGTAGAAGATCTGTACAAGAAAAAAAATTAAAATAAAGTAATATGGACCCCATACGCAGAGATAAAGTTATGAAATGATACAGCACTACCTCTCCAAGTGACTCCACCAGGTTTTCCTCTTGATGGCAAAGTGTCTGTTGGTGGGTGAATGAGGGGACGCTTATCAAGGTGAGCAGCTTGAGATACCGTAAGGAGCAGGTTAAAATGGCAGACCCCAAGCAAGGGCCTACAAAGCCTGGCCGCAAAGTTATTAGTGCCCTTACTCTGCACATCTTCTGCTGGTGCAGCTTTAGAAAAGAGACTCACCAGCAGTGTGAGGCGTGAAGGGCTGGTGTCTCATACACCCAGTCATCACCGGGACATTGTTTTAGCAAATGTCTATTTATATGAGTGACCAAAGGTAATGCACTAATTCTTTGCTTGACTCTGGCAGACTGTTTATCCAGCATTAGGATGTCCTGCAAGCCCAGTGCCTTCTCTCCGAAGAGGGCAATCCTCTCTGCTAGTTCAGTAGCTCTGAGGTCAGGATGCAAGCTGAACCATCACTCCTTTTTTCACAGCTGGAGAAACTTGGGTGATTTGCCCAGAGGCAGAAAAAAAGCAAATGGAAGTGCTTGGTAGATAACATATCTTTTATTTGTGTGTGCGAGTCTATGTAGAGGGAGTGGGGAGGAATTGGTTGCACTTGCCCTTTAACATGTTGTGGTCCCCAGCCAGGCTTTCATGGCTCCCGTCAAAGCCCACAGCTCCGTATGTTACCATGAATTTTGGGTTTCCAAGCCAGACATGACCTTGAAGTTCCACGGAGTGGAAAGCAGTTATCCCTAACCCTCGTCTCACCTGCTGGCATGGTCTGCATGTGGGGTTTTCTGTTCACAGTGCATGGCCATAGGATGACAAGCCTGGACTCATAAGCTCCACGATTTTTTAGGGTGCAATTTCAACATTCCTCAAGTTCAAATTTGCTCATTTGTAATTCTTTTAGCTAATTAACACTGGCTCCGGGCAGGCTTTGGGGTTTTTCTTTTTTTTTTTTTCTTTTTTTTTTTTCCTCCTGGTTAATTCAGTGCTTGTAACGGGGTCTTGTAGGCAGGGAATACCACACACACAGGCACGGGCATCCCTCATGCACCATTCCTGCAGACAAGGAAGCCGAAATGAAGCTGCCTAGAAAGCCTGTCATCACGGCTTGCTAACCAGCTGGAAGCCGTCCTGCTGAGCAAGGGGAAGAGCCACCCCTCCAAGAGAGTGGAAGCCCAGCCCCAGCCCCGGCCCATCCTTGCGGGTGAAGCGAAGCCCACGGGGAGGACCTGGAGGCTGTTTTTGGTGTGTGACGGCACTCAGAACCCAAGCCATAACAGCAGCACTTTGAAAACAGAAAAGAAACCAAAGTGTCTAATATTGGGTCAAGCCAACATCTATAAATCAACGTCTGTGAATTTATAAACTGTTCGTAAATTTAAGTGCTTTTTGGAGAGCTGTTTGTTATTATGTCAGGGCTGGGAAGGGGGGTGAGGGAAAGTACTTATATTCACTCACTGTCTCCCGCTCCGGACTTGCTCGTACATTGTTTGAGGAGGAAGAAGGAGCAGAAGTTGTCTGGGCGAGGGGAGGCATTAGGGGGATGCTGCTCTTGTGCCCCAGAAGCATTTGGTGCAAGACGAGCAGAAAGGACCAACCGGGTTGAAACCACGTTTGTGCCTCTCAAACTCCCCATCTGTCCTTTGGCTGCTTTAGCCCTCCACCAGCTAACGCAGCTTTAAAACAGCCAGAGAGACTTGCAGCAGGAGGGCCTCAGCCGCTACCTCCCTCTTCCCCCCTGTGCCTCTGGGAGGGCGCAGAGGCACAAAATCATCTCAGCAGCTCTGCAGCCCCTCTTCCACCACTCTCTGAGATGTGGTGACAGTCCCCAGTGACTATTCCTGCAGCACACCTCGCTCCGAGGCACGTTGTAAAGCGGTGCGGTCAACAGGGAATGCGATGCCACTGCTGTCAATGGGAACTGGTAAACAGCTTTGAGGGGGGAAGAAAAAAACCAAAACCCTCTGTAATCTTGCTCCACCCCGGCTGAAACTTTTTCTGAGGTTCTGCTATATTTGGATAACTTTTCCTCCCACCTCTATTCATTTTTATTCCTTTCACCGCCTGCTGTTTCCACAGCCAGGATAGGGCACAAAAGTGTCCTGAAAGGAGTTGTCCCAACCTGGCGGGAAGCAGGAAGTATTGGAAAGCCTAAGAGGGTGTGAAAAATTTTGGAGGTTACGTTCACAAAATAAGACATTGTTCTGGTACGTTGCTGCTCATTCAGGTATCTCAACACTTTGCACGCATGAATGAGTTAAGCCTTATAAAACACCTGTAGGGAAATGGTATCCTCCATTTTATAGGTGATGAAATGGAAGTACTGAGGGAGCTGAGGCCAGATTTCAAACCTGAATGCCTCCAGTTAAGCTTCTAAGTCCAAAACAAGGCATTGAAATAAGCATTCACAATCTATGGGGTCATGCTGATATGAAGGGAACGGCTGTGTGCTTAGTGCTCTCCAAACCCAATCTCCCTGTTGAGCAACCTATTTCTGAAAACTTCGGCCTGGGCTCTTACATGAAAGCCGTGCAGTCAGTGGAGACAAGCACTGGACACCGAACGGTTTAAGTCTAACATACAGGTGTGTGTTTGAATGTTCTCCAAACCATGCAAGCCTCTTTAGTGAAATAAAAATCCCCTTGGAAGCCCACCTTGCTTCTGAACTGCATAAAAATACCCCGGGAAGAACCACCTTCCTGGAAGCCCAAAGCTCATGGATAGGCAGAGTAGACATCAGTGTATTTTCTGAAGAAGTTAATCAGAACATTTTCAGAGCTCTAAAAAATGGTTTTGGCACTGGTTAAGTAGCCCTCAGCAAAGATTTGAGGTTAGTTATCTACTTCACTTGAATATGACTTGAGTCGAAGCTCCTCATTTCTGTATTTCATGTCCTGAGTTGACCTCCCTGATTTCTGAGATACTCCGAAGCATAACAACTTTTCCTGTTCTTGCATGTTGCAGGAATAACTTGTCATGGCCTGTTTGCCAGTATTTACAATGTTTCTTCATGTTATAATGATCGTGTGATCTGGTAAATTTGATTCTTTCATTTCTGTAGTGCATGTTGTCAGCCTCTCTCAGAAAATTAGCTGTCTCCATATGAAGGGACTAATCCATTTGAAGGAGTTAAACATTTTACTGTTGTCATATTTATGGTGACTCTCTTAGCTCTTTTGTGAGGCTGCCAGGCAAGATTGTACTTAATGAATTTCAAATGTGTGGATTGGACATCCTATCCAAACATGCTGCTTGCAGGCTCAGGTAGATGTTGCTCCTTCGGTGGTATATAACACTTGTGGTTCTGGTTTCGAGGTTTTAAACCAAGTCTTTTCCCCACAGGAAGCACCACAAGGACCAGCTCTAATCATTTTGGACCAAAACCACTTGAGGGCTTGAAGTGCCCTCAAAAGAGCCTATGCTTACTTCTGAAGACGTTTGTGAGGGTCTAGAGGCAGGACATTGTAGGGAAGAGGTATTTCATGAAATAATACAACCTGTGCCTACTTTCATCTGCCTGTAATACCCTCACTGCTGAGTCAGTGATCCATTATATATAGTAAACGTATAAGCACTTGCAACCTTGCATTGGATCACAATTCCCATCCCTGTCGCAGGGTGCAGGGCACTCTCCCTGGGCAATGCCATTCATCCTGTCATTGCACTCCTGGGTTATCCAGTGGCTTTTCTTTGGGAAATAGCAAAGGTTACACACACAGGAATAATCTCTTCCACTTTCAGAAGCAGTTAGACTTAAAGAGGAGATGACCCTGAGTGTAGAGAGATTGTTTTGTAGAGCCTGTCTCTGTAATGCTGTGATAGGGAAGGCAGCAGCTAAGGAATCCATACACAAAATATGCACTCAGTGGTCTTTGATGAAATGATATTGATGGGGACCTACCCAGTGTTCTGGCTTGCCAACGTTAAATGGAGTCCAGATGAGATGAACAGGGTGGTTCGCTCAACTTGGAGCACACTGCTTGCAGACTCAGGCAGATGTGGCTGTTTTACCATAGTTGTATCTTCTCTTAACCAGGAAGATGCAAAACACTATTCTCATTTAAAATTAAAAAAAAAGGAAAAGGGGAAAATTCCGGCATGCTTATCTGACTCATGGTGCTCTGGAGACACTGGGGCCATATATCCATATGTTTCAAGATGCAGAAGCAAAACACTGCTTACACATCATCTGAAGAAAGGCAGCCTGGCAGCAGAGGAAAGGCAGTACTGCAACCCTGACGGCTGGGATTAGGCCTTCCTGATAGACTCAGAATAGACTTTGCTGCTGACTTAACTAGTAACACATGACAGAGCATGAATTTTCATGGAATAGCTGCTCAGAAAATGAGTAGGAAGTGGCTCAAAGCAAAGTCAGGGAGACAGCTATTTTCAGGGATTGCCTTCTGACAGCATTGTCTAGTGAACCCAGACAAAGGACTTAACATGAGTGAAAAAAAGCGTCCAAGTCCTGGCTCCAAAGTGCAATTCTGTGTAGTCCCGTTTGCTAGGCACACTTGGTCCCAGCTTCCGCTGGAATAAAAGGTGAGTCAAAGGAAAATGGTGTCCAGAAGTTCAGAGCAACCCAGACGGCCCTAACCACATGACAGGCCCAGAGGGAAGTTTTAAACCACCCACACAACAGCTTGCACAGCTTGCCAAAAAGTCAGATCCTTCGGCTGGGGGAAAAATAGCTTGCATCTGGATTCTGTGTTTGAAGCCCATGGTAGAGGAAGAAGAGAATGAGGAGGAGGAGTGGGAAATGTGTTCTGCACAGACCAGATTGCAGCTTGATTTGAAGCATAAAAGGAAGGAGTTTATTTTTCTAATAGTAATAAGTCATTTCTCCCTATAAGCGTAGTACAACCTTCTACGAGTGGCAGATCAGCCAAGAACAGAATTAGGGCCATTCCTAGCACGGTTTCAGGCCAGCCTGCCTTTGTTTATTTTAAAAATAAAGCGCAGCTCAGTGTTTATTTGAATGGGTAGAGAATAGAAGGAGAACTTCATCAGCTCCTTATCATGTGGGCTAAAAGTGAATCCTTGGCAGCCGAACCCAATGTGAAGGGACTGGCTGCGAAACAAGCCAGTGTGCTTGGGTTAACGGTCAGGTATCTGCATTTTGGAAAGGCAAAGCTGACCAAATAATAAGGTATTGACTTTTGAGCTGGAGGACCAAAGTGATGCTCACGTTTGTGGCATTGACATAGTGCATGATCCTGAGTAAGTCATGACTCTCAATCTTTTTTTTTTCTGTATGTCAGTTGAGAGGCAGTGATGTTTGTCTTTGAAAATTCTTGAGGACAAGGTATCCACATTGCTGGCTCTAGCTGTAGTTTGGCCACAGGGGTTAAATCTGGACTAGAAAAATCAAATGATATCAAGCCTTGGCCTGAGCACTGCCACTTGGTTGTTTGTGCCTTTAGATTGTTGGAATTGTCCCTGGCAAACTTTTGGCCCGGACCAAAGTTGCTGTTACCAATTTCCAGCCATGGTCAGGGAGTTAGCCCAGGCCAGGGTCTGCTGCCCATAGACATTTTGGATATGGTTACCCCGTTTGGGAGACTTAGAGAGTTGAGAGTTGGAGCAAAGGTACGGCCACACTGTCCCAGTTGTTCTCAACAGTGGGGAATGGACCGTAGCCCTGTTTAGTTATTAGAACTGATGTAGTCAAAATGTTCATAGAGTGGTTAGAAAGATGAAGCCTTGGGTTATTTGCTGGTGGGTTGAGCTGTGGGGTGCCTGAGGTTGTGGCTGCTAGGTCTGGAGGACGTGAAGTGAGGGCATGGGCCTGCGCTGGCATATGGAGCTGCAGCAGGAATTTTATCCTGAAAATTGGCCTATGCTGTTTTTTGTGCATCGGTAATGTGGCATGTAGGCTGGCACATGTGTAGGCTTGGTGGCATAGCCAGAGCTTGTGGGGTGCAAGGCAAAATGTGATTTTTCACTCCTTTCTTGGTACCTGTCCCATGCTCACATAAGACAAAACAGAGCCAGGGCTTTGGGCACCAGATGACTGCTGCAGGAGGACGATGCATGGTGGAGCAGAAGATGAGGTGTTCTGCTTGTGGCTTTGTCATCAGGTCCCTCTGACCTCAGGCAAATTACTTAACCTCATTGCTTCCATTTCCCTTGCTGCCACATGGGGATAATAATACCATCACAGGATGGTTGTGAGCATTAATTAGCATATGTAGAGCACTTTGAAGATGAAAAGCTTTTAATGACTGCTGGGGATTATTAAAGCCGTTCACGTTCAGTAAGTGTCATTAAAAAGAAACCAAATCTGAATGCTCTGCACTGAACCTCATCAGATCCTGGGGCTTGAATACTGGTGGAAGGACGCCTATACCACACTATGTAATTCCTCAGTAAATTGCCCAGGGGCTGAATTTATCACTGGAAACCACAATCCTGAGAGCTAACCAGAAGAACCAAGCGTCATCTGCTGTGACTCACTCCACCTTCCCAAAGGAGAAAAAAGGCAGTGGCATGGTTGTAATTGGGTTCACTTTTGATCTGAGTGCTACATGCTTTCTAACACTCCTGAACTCATTGAGTAGATTGGGGATTATCTGGGGGTTGTTTAAAGCAGGAGCATCTGCTCCTCTTGGAGACGACCAAGATGCACCTGGATGCTACCCGACTGAGGCGTAGGAACTGGTTCAGGGTTGCGTGGATGAGGATGGTGTACTGTGGGCAAGTTTCTCGGAGTTGTCTAGCATGAGTGAAAGCCTGTGAGAGGCCAAGAAAAAAACAGGCAGAGGGATTTCATATAAATATGTGGTAAAATACTGAAACACAGACAAACATATGTTAATCGAATGGGCAAGAAGAAAAAAAAAAAAATAATCATTTCAATCTTCCTACGCTTGCCTTTACAGATGAAATGGAATATCTGAAAGGCTGTCTTTTGCTTTTGATCTCTTGCTTTTACTTGGAAATACTGCTGTGCATGAGGAGTGATGCTTGTATTGTAAGGGCTGGTATTGGAGAACGTGCAGGTCTGAGCGCTGTGGATTTGCAGTGTGATTACGATGCATAACTCATCTCTGCCTCAGTTTCCTCCTCTGCCTAATGAATTTACAACATCTCTCAGGCTTGCGCTGTCCTTGATTTACTGGTGTGTCCAAGTGCTTCCATGCAGCTTGTGTGTGATGCCAAGAACAGCTTCTCTCTTCTACGTGCTTAATTACTAAGGACAAGATGTTGACATCCCATAGTGATTCAAGGTAGCACCAGGATTTAATTCCACTAGGACTTTAGCCAGCAGCTTTCCTTGCACGTTGCCAGTGAGAAGAATTTGCTGAAAATTTGGCTGGTTGTTTTCTTAATGTCAATTGCAATTGAATTATTATTAATTATTATTATTACTACTATTATTATTATTATTATTATTTTGATATTCAATTATGAAACTGTTTTTATCTCAAGCCATGAGTTATTATTGATAACATTGATATTATTATTACTGTGGTTATGAGAGCACTTTGTTAAGTCTCCAAACTAATTAACAAAACCATTTTGTTTATCACAAAAAAGAGAGACATAGCAATGCTTGCACATGGACTTCACAGATCTATTTCATGAAATCAGTTCATTTTATGCAGATGTATTAATTTTCCTTTATAGCTAGTAGTAATAAATAATTATAATCATTGCAATGATTTTTCCCCCCCGTTTTTCACACTGGATCTCATGGCTTTTCATGTGGCTCTACAAGAGAGATTGGTACTAACATCCATATCACAGGGATGCTAATGCACAGAACAGAGCTCATCACCAGTGCCCAGCCTGGGAGTAACATCGATACACAAGTAAGCCCCAGTGCTTCAGTTTGCTCTAAAACAAATTAAACATATTCTGTGCCACTCCAGGGCTCACAGACGTTTAAAGCAGAGGAGTGCCCTATTCCATTTTGTTACACTTGGAGAATACTACCAAATACCCTAGTGCAAACCGCCACTTGGAAAACAACGCTGCAGTTTAATCAGCAATTCAAGTTTTCACGAGCCAGCACTGCTGCCGTAAGTAGCAGATGTACAAACATCCCTCAAACTGAAAATTCTCCCAGAAATTTGCCCTCAAACTGAAAATTCTCCCAGAAATTTGCCCTTAGTCAAGAAAAGATCTGACTAGGTTTGATAATGTCAGAAGAGCAGACAGGAGACATCCTAGAGGGAATCCTGACAATCAGGTGGTTTTTTCAGCTTTAAAGTGAAAATGGTACAGGGTCGTTGTCGTGCTGTTGTGTGGAACGATAGTATGACCCTTTGGAAGGGCTTTTTCAACATCTGTGGACAAACACAGAGTAATTTAATGGACAGTTCTTTTAAATTCAGTTTGGTTCCCCAAGTGGCTTGTTCTCCTTGGCCCAGATTCATGCCATCCCTCTGGAACAGCCCATTTTTCCCACCTAAGACCCAAATTGCCCCTTGAAAGTATTTTTCTTCACTGATGATGCAGGAAGCCTTGGGATTATACCTCCAACATAGACATCACAGTTAAATGCCAGCTGTGTTGTGGGATCCCACTGAAGCCAGTAGCTTCCCATCTGTGGGAAATAGATTTAAGACCTGTTGGGCTGTCATTAGGGGTTTCCTTCTCCCATCCTTGGTTCTCCATGTGGTGGGAACCACCGAGCTTCTTCAACAAGATAGTGTCAGATTCCCCTTTCAAGTCTGTCCATGCCATGCCTGGACTACTGAGGTATGGCTCCCACTGGGCATTTAACCTCATGGCAAGACTATTCTTAGCCCTGGGGACACTGGAAAAGCAAGGCTCCTCTGCTAGCTGCTCACATCTGCCTTCACGATGGGGCAAGGATGACAACTCCCAGGTGACTGTGAGTACAGCCTTTTGGAGAGAAGGCTTGGAAAATCTGGTTGTGTGGATGGTACCTCTCCCTGTCTTGCTTTTCTGAGTCCTCAGAGGGGTGTCAAGGAGGGCAGGACGCAGGCTGCAGCTCCCAACAAGAGATGGGTTACTGCTTCTCGTTCTGCGGTCACGCCAAGGTCGCACAATATCTGAAGCCCTACTCTTTTTCGCAGCAACCAAGCTACTTTCTGACACTTTCAAAGACTATGACACAGAGTCTGTGGGAGCTCAGCTGTCTCCTTTTCTTTTTCTCTTCCTTTTGGTATTTTTTTTTCCCCTCTCCCATCCCACCTGAGGGTAACTTCTGAAAGGTTCCTCCCTCTGAAGCTTAATGCTTGCCCATGAAAAGGAGATATATTACACTGTGGGCTGCTATTTTCAGCAGCTGAGTTGCAGGGTAGGAAAAAGCTGCCAGAGAAAACGGAGGTAGACTGGTGTTAAAATGAAAGGGCTTGATTCTGAACTCACGCTGGCTTTACACTGCTGTAACGCAACTCACTTGAATGGAGTGTTTTTTTCCTGATTCATAATGATGTCAGTGAGAAGAGAAACCTAACGGACTCTAATTTAATCCCAGGCTTTGGCAAGAACCTTCATCTCCCTTTAATGAGCAGAGGTCCTTTTCATTAGACTCTCAAATACCCTGGTGATGGGTGCCAGTATAAAACCCTAGATAGGCAGACGTTTATGTAATGGCAGCAGGCAGTGTGCTTTAGAGAAATGGAAAAGGCATTTTAATCATGGTATTAGGCTAGATTCCACAAGACAGTATGGAAGGCATCAAGATGCGAATGCCATAACAATCTGGAGTGTGTTACCACTGCATTGATCTAATATTGCGATGTAGTAATAGTAATTTCAGGGATATCTTGCAAAAATGCACTCTGAGTTACAATGGAAAAAATAGGGGGGAGGAGGGGGGAAGAAAGGAAAAGTTAAAGCCTGCTCAGCTGCTAACGTGGGAGCAGCTTTGTATTTGCCACTCCTAGCTCAAATCTCTGCTGTTAACCAAGAGCAATGCCCAAGGTTTCCTTGGAGAAGGTAAGGCTGTAAAAAAGAAGAGCTGAGTTGCCCTCTCTAGTTATTCATTTACACACAAGTCAACTGAGTGTCCATTATCAGGGCATCTCTAGGCCCTGCAGCCCATTTGAAAACAAACATATGGATGTTACCCATGGAGCACTGGAAAAACTTGGCTTGGGCAGAGACAGACAAAGCCGATGGAAAGGCCCCACTCCCGGTTCATTTCTGAGCAGCAGGAGATTTGGTGATTGTAGAGGGGTTAATGAAAGACACTGTCTTCACTCAGCTCTTATCTTGGGAGCGTATTGGCAGTGAGTCTGCGCCAGCCAGCACTGATCTACATAGAGGTAGAAACGCTTCACCAACACCAGGCTTGATATTGCCAACAGACCTTTGAAACATGCCTGGCTGTGTACTTTGGAAGGGTTGTTCCCAGACATGATGCCTGCATCTCTAATAAACCTCATCTCCGAATGCATTTGGCACGTTACTCTGGAGAGCCAGCACCATGTTGCCCTCATGGGCAGCCTGAAGGCAACTTGAGTTTTGTTTGCACATTGATCCCATTTGCCTTTGTAGCAGAGGACATTGTGTTATTTCGGGGAAAAACTGTTCATAAGTCTGCCTGATACCATCATTGCAAGGGCAGCTGGGAGAAATGCAGCGTGCGCAAAGATTGCCAAACACATTCACTTGGCTATACAGATATCCCAAAGCTGGCCGTGAAGATGCCCTGCAGGAATGGAGTATCCACAGCAGGGTAACACAGCCTTGGGACATCACTTGAGCTGCTCCAATGGAGACATACCTGATCAAAGAGCTTGTAGACGACAAGGACGCTGATGAAGTAGGCGGTGTGCCTTGCTGTGATGTTATAGGAGCGTCGCTTGGATTCACAGCTCAAGTAGATACAACCTGGTGAAGTCTTTCATGCTGGTAGGTTCCTTGGACTGATTCTCCTGCTCTTTGCCCACTGCTGTTGCCCAGCATGGCCAAGAAGCATTTTCATTCTGATCTAGGGGGGCTAATAGGATGTTCGGTACCCATGCCGAACCCTTTACACACCCTTTACAATATCAGAGCCTGCATGATCCGGAGTGGGGAATGAAGGACCTTGCACTTACCACTAACTTCACAACATCCGTATTCTTTTCTGAAGTGGTTTATTTTTAATATCTGTCATGCTTTTATGTCCTTATTACTGTGCAGGCCCAGCAGAGTGACTGAGTTAAGGTTTTTAGGAAGGTGGGGTTCTTTCATTTCCTTTCAACTTCCATGGAAGAAATAGCCATGAAGCCATTAGTGAAAAACAGAGGTGTTGTTTAAGAAAGCAGAATGACTGCATAATTGTTTCGGAAAAGAAATAGGAGTTAGGAACATAGAGAAGAAAGGTATGAAAGGACAGTCTGTGAGGCAGAGTTTGGCTTCTAAAAAGTTACTTAAAAGTAAAGTTAAGCTCTGGCTAAAAATGCTGAATAAAAATTTGTTTTGTGATCAACCCTGAAGATCAAGGCTCGGCTTTGGTTCCATTTCTTATTTTGGCCACTCTGATTTTAGACGTGATCATCGACTCAGTGAAAAACTGTTGGCTGTTAAACCAACCTTCCCCTGTGCTGAGCTGCACAGAAAGAGCTGTAGCAAATGGGATCATACAGGTAGTACACACAGCAAAATGTACAAAAGATGGTAGATATAATTTTAAGTCACATGTTCAGAAAACATAAAAATGGTGAAAATGAGAATAATGGCTTTTTTCCCCCCTTAATTTTAAATCATCCAGAAGAGCGTGTTTGAAATAGCTTAAAAGATATGAAGTTTCTAACTGTCTCTGTGCCTTGCAGGATGCTGTGAGCTCTGAAGCGATGTTGCCACCTTGTGGAACAGGAATCAACTCTGTTCATTTGGGGGGAAAAAAAAAAAAATTACTTTTCACTCCTTGTACTTTGTGACAAATTAGAAAGAAAAGTCCTGTGCGTTGGGAGGGAGGGGGCCCTTTCGCAGCACCCAGCCCAAGGCTGAGGATGTGCAGGGAAGGAGCCATGATCAGAGCGTGCGTTCCTCCACTGCTCATTCTCAAAATTAAGTATATCGTCTTTGATTTCCTTCCTTTTATTTCCCATCCCCTGCACCCGCTGTATGTTTTTTCCTTTCTTCCTGAGGGACTGGTGATTCACCCATTATCTTGCAATTAAAACCCATCAATTTCATAAAAGGCTATGCATTATCGTCCTGTAAAAAGCAAAAAGAAAGATCCCCTAGCTTTTATGCGCTTTAGTCCTGCAGTCCTTGCAACAAGCAAAGCTCCCATTGACTTAGGGCAGACTTTTGTCTGGTTTCTGAAGCCACACTTCTCCGTGAGATTCATAAAAGAAACCTTCAAAACCTGTGGGTATGTGCCCAGCTTGTGTGGGCCAACGTTTTGGAGAACACACATTACTTTTATGCTCAGGAAATCAAAACTGGGCACAGGGAAACGATCACTTTAGCTTTCAAAAAGAGTGAGTGCCTGACCTGGAATTTGCAGTATTTAATTTCAGCTTGGAACTACATGATGGAGAGACTTAACTGCGTTCGGCAGGAGGATGCAAACTGGTATCACCGGGCACGGCTGCCGTATCATGCACGCTGGCCAAAGAGCAAAACCCAGACTGCTGACACATTTGCCCTCTTTCTTTCTCTGAATAGTATCCAGGGCTAACATGCAGAGTGGGGAATTCAAGGGAGGTGCTCAGAAAAGGTTCACGGCATGGAGGGATTATCCTACCTTTTTTCTGGTAAGTTTTAGCTTTCCTGAGCTCCTCCACCTCCCCAGGCCAAAGGGACATTAGATTTTGTATCTACCAGTGGGCCCTAAAACTGACAAATTATTATTATCAGGGATTCTCAAAGCATTTTTTTTTTAATGACAAGAATTTGTCTCTGACAAAATGGGAGTTTTCATTTAAAACCTGTATTAATTAAAAAGTGGGAGTTTGGGGTTTCAACCTATGCCCAAATGCTAGGATTTTCCTGCATTTCATTAGTTCTTTTTTTCTTCTATTTTCTCCTGTCCTTGCTACTTTTTGCAATGGTAAAACAAAGTAAAATAAAGCATAAAATAAAATAAAATAAAATAATATAAAAATAGAATAAAAAATTAAAATAAAACCCCAAAACATAACAAAATAAAGTAGAAGACGGATACAAGAAAGCAGAGAGGAGAGACAAAAAAAGAAAATATCAATAAAAGCACATAAAGTTTTAAGTCTTCCCTTAAAATAAAAAGAAAATATATTCAAGGTGGGTGTTTTTTTTTCTGAAAACTCTTCACTGTTCCTGTTTCTGGTCAGCACTATTTATAAGCGAGTGCCGCTGAATCGTTCAGCCTCTGGCAACATCAGCATCCGACCGACGGTGGGTAAACAGCAACTCCCGTCGTACAATGTGAATAACAAACTTCCATTTACAAAATATGTTTACCCCACTGTGTGTTTGGGCATGAATGCTACCTTCTTTTTTGTCCCCAGGTCTATATTTCCCTCCAAAGAGTCCTGGAGAGCCCTATGAGCTCCAGTGCTTCCCGCATACGTGCACACACACACAAACACAGACGGTTTCGGTGCGGAGCCTCCCACCTCCCCGCCGGGACGTGGTTTAGCAACTTATAAAACCAAACCCATCTCAAGGAAGGAGGTTTGGGCAGCGTGGCATTCCTGCTTCATGCTGCCCACGGCTCCGAGGCTTCGGCATCAAAGGAACAAGGGGAAAACTGGTGTTTTGGGTTTATTTGAAAAAACCCCAAACTAAACTGTTGAACGCTGAGATTTAGGCCACCCCAGCAAGTTAAGGGCACTGAAGGATCCTGAGCCAGCTGATAAAAATGCAATGCCCTGATAAGCTCCTCTTTGGTGGCATCAGGGGATGTTGGGGCCTGAAACTGGAGGTTTTCTGCCTGTGCCCACCCCACCTAACCCAGCACAGCCCCAAAGTCCTCATTCCCACCTGACACGCTGCCAAACCTCTGGGGTATTTCCATCCTAGCAAGCAGACGTGATGGCAGCCCCAAATGCTCCCCCCATGTATTTGCCCGCCTTGAATCACCCTGAAATGTCATGGATGTTTCCAACAGGATCGAAGCCGGGCTCCTGTCCACGCCAGTTCAGCATTGGGATAAACACATCCATTGAGCACAGTCAGATTTGTCCAGAAAGGGAAACAAAAGAAGGAACATTTACCTTCAATGCTATATGATTTTTATGAGTCCCTCTCTTTTAGATCATAGGGAAACAAATTTATCTCCAGAGTCTCCCTTGAAAGAGATGGATTCACAGAAAGTTTGACCTGGAGCGTAGTTTAATAGTAATGATAATTTCTTGTAAGGTCGTATTTTACCTGGAACCAAGTCAATGCCTATAAAAACGCTATAATGAATTGACAAAATAATTCCTGGACTTTTTTTTTCTGCTGTTTTTCTTGTACAAGGGCAATTTTTGTTTGCAAAGGCAGATGGAACTCCTGGTAACTCAAGTGCCGAAGCAACGAAGGGCACTGTAGGCAGTTTCATGGTCAGTGACATACTTTTATTTTAAAAGCATGCTGGAGAGCTAAGAAAAATACACGGACAAAGTTTGCAGATCGGTGTAAAAAAAGCTTGTGGGCAGCTAAGCGAGCCTGAAAGGCAAACTCATGCCTTGAGCCGTTTACTCTCCAGCAGGTGCAATAGGGTGCAAAGGGGTGACTGGTTTTACCACCCCAAGTCCGTGGTGCTACTGGGAGCTGCATTAAACTCCCCCAACAACCGTGTGAGTGTTAACGACCTGGGGTTTGAACAGTGATTTCTGAGCTTTTTGAGTTTTCCCTTTCTCCCTTCCATCCCAGCCCCACCCTTCCTCCGAAAACGTGACAACCCCTTTCTGACTAAATGACTGAAAATGCTGGAGTTTGGACTATCAGATTTTTCCTTTGGACCAGTGAAGTGTAAGGAAGAAAAAACCACCACCTACTACTAGGCGAGGAAAATTTCAATCATCAAAATGAAATAAAACAGAAGCTGGGCAAAGCTGTTTTTAATGAAGACCATTACAGGGAGAGGTGGCGTTTTCCTTCCCTCTGTGTGTGTGTGTGTGTGTGCGCGCACATCAAACCCTTTTCTATCCGGTCACAATCAGGGAGCTGCAAAATCTGTCTTTAATTGCAGATGTTGTAAAAATAATCACATAGAAGTCTAAACTAGCATTAAAAATGTGGATTCTTGACTTGTTGCCTTGGCGTGGAACATCTTTCTATTGAACTGCTTATAAAGCAGTAAACTATGAGTCAAAATTTCTTCAAGAAGATGTCTTTTCTTGTTATGGTTATTTTACTTCAGAGGGTGTTTCCTGGCTTCACCAGAAAAAGGAGATGGTGGGGAATGTTTGCTCTGTCTTAAAAGACGGCTTTGTTTTTAATTATCCTTGCTGCAGAATACAGTGAGATCTTTCTGCTTCCATTTTTTTAGCTCAGATAAAATTCTCGGCATTTCAGCTTTTTTTTTTTCCTCCTCTGCAGCTTTTTCCCATTTGAACTGTTATTTATTACTTCTTTACTACCTTTCACGCAGTTAAATGAAAATCTCGACGCTTGATGGTAAAAACACCCCAAAGGAATTTAATTTTATTTTAAGGGTAACATCGCCCTCATGAACAATCTACCTCCAAACAATGAGAAATTGTTCCTCCGATCCCACGTACCCTCCTCCTCCTTCCTTGACTCTTCTGTTGAGTTTCAATCCCGCTAAGGGAAAAGGGGTATTTTGTTAGTTTGAAATCGGATTGCTGTTGCCTTTTTAGTACCTTTATGAATCCAGGAACATTAGCTGAAATGAAGTCTAGTGCAAAATGTTTCCTTTCTATGGGACCTAACACATTGAAGGGTGCCAGTAGGTGGTCACTGTTCATAGACTTTAAAATGCAGATTAAGCCCAGCTGAACTGTGCCAAACCTTTTTCAACCCCGTTGAAGTCCAAAATAAATTCACACCTCCTCATTTCTGTCCTATTAATCAATCAATTCAAGAAACTGCAGTCTGTGGTGGGTATCAGTCAGAGACTTGTCTGTTCACTTGGGCTGATGCACAGAATAAATGTTTTCATATATTTTAAAATTAATTTTATTTCCTGTGTCTATATTTTTAATTTTGTTTTCTTTTGCAAGAATGCAACTGTGACTACCTGTTGTCAGGAAGACCATAAATTTCAAAGTTAAAATAACATTATATTCCAGTATTTGTTTTTCAGGGGAAAAAATCAAAATAGCAATCTAAAAAAAATAAAGAGGAAACTGTGAACCCTGCTTAGTATAAATGTACAATAATAAGATTTATTTTTACTTTGGCTGTTTGAAACTTCTCTAAGTTTATGCCAACAAACATAACTAGAGTCCTAGAATGATCATAATCCATCCCCACCAAGTACAAAGAAGGGTTTCTCTTTTATGGAGCCTTGACTTTCCAAAGTTAAGTTGTTATGTGGGGCAAGGGCAGCAATAGCTAATATTAATGGCCTCTAATTCTTTGCACTTTTAATATTCAGGTTTCCAACAGCTTTGCAAAGAGCGATTAGATAAGCATCCCAGGAGCCCCATAGAAAAGGGAAGAAATGTTCTCCCCATTTTGTACCCTGAAACTAAGGCACAGAGAAATTTAAGCAAAATCTGATGTTAAAGGAGTGGCAAAACAAGGAACAAGATTCAGATGGCTTCTTGTTTTACCCACATGACAAAATTCCTTCCCCATAAAATAATAATAATAACTGCCTTCATACCTAGGAGTTCAGGCAGGATGGCAAAGGAGCACCTCCTAAGCTAGTACATCCCTTGGCATTTCCTGGTTTGCCAAAGCAAGAGGGGTCCATAGAAAAAAGGTCAGCATTGCTATTTTGTGCCTGTCAGACATCAGTCTCCTGTGCCCCAAATGTGGCAAAATTCATCACCACTCATCTCCCTCAAAAAGAAAATGCAAATGAAGCAACTAAATCTATATTCAAGATGTTGCCAAACTTAGATATATACGATTGTGTAATCATCCTTCTGCTTTTTTTGTCATTTCTTTTCCTAAGAATTCCTAATATGCATTTTATCTGACATGACGTAGCATAGACGTGGCTTACAGAGAACTGACCATGATGACTCAGATGTCATTCCTAGATGGTAAAAGTTAATTTATACTCCATTATTGGATATAACTCAGATAATATTTTTCCATATGCACCCGATCTTTTTTTTATTGACTTTGCATTAATTTGTCATTTTATTATCTGGTCACCCTCTTTCATGAATACTTTTCAGTTTTGATGACCTTGGATAAACCATTACTTGGTCACCTCAATCCTTTCCTAGATCATCTGCAAATAAATTGAACAGCACAAGTCTTAACTCATTTCTCTGTTGGGTATCATTATTAAAGCCAGCCATTTATTTCAGTCCTTAGCTTTTTTCCAACCTTTCAACCATTAATCCATGTCAAGGTACTTCCTCTTACACCATGAAAGGTTAATTTCTCAAAAATACTTTGCTGTGGGATTTTGTTGACAGCTTTTGAAAAGTCCAAGTAGTCTGACTGGATTCCCGTACTCTACATCCCCTTTTACTCCTTCAAAGGTTTCTAATAATTTTATGACTCCTGACTTTTAAGAAATGCGATGCTGTCTTCCTTATATCAGATCTATCTCTGTCTACTAATTCTACTATTTAATACAATGTCAACCAATGTGCATTAAAGAGAAGTTAGAATATTATCTGGCATTCCCAAGATGATGTTTGGAGCATTAAAGAAAAAGATTACTTTATAGTTGCCGTCTTCTCATCTAGTACAGGGTCCTATATAAGTGATAAGTCCCATACCACAACTAGTAGGTTTGCTGCTTTGTGAGTGAATTTCTTCAGAACTCGTGCGTGAATGACATCTGATCTTGGCTGTTTCTTACTGTTAGATTTTATTGGCTTGTTCTAAAATTTCTGCTAATAACACTTCATCTTGACACAGTTCTTGAATTTAATCCACCACAGAAGAAAGTTTTGTTGCAAGAACCTCTCACCGCTTCTCAAAAAAAATATATTTAGCTTTTCTGCTGTGGTCTTATCTTGCCTAAGAACTGGCTTTTCTTTGAATCAACTGTTACTTCTTCGGACTCTCTGACAGGCTGGTTTTCAAAGAAAAGTATTTGAAGTTTTTATTAAGGTATTTTTTAATGGTTTTGGCATGGGGTTCCTCAAATTATCTCTTGACCTGCTTTATTAATGTTTCATATTTAACCTGACATAGTATGCTCTTCTCTTTTTCCTTCCTTTATAAAAAACTTCTGATCTTTTAAAGGGAATAAAATGAGGGGAAATTTTAGGGAGAATTTTAGTTGATCAATATCATAAGTCATCATAGTATCTCGTCTTTAAAAGTCTCCATAGCAACTGCAGTCATTTGATCCTTTTAGCTGAGCCTTTCTATTTCTTAAAAAACCCCTGACCTCCTCATTTTCAAGTGGTTCCATAGTTAAAGTTAAATATTACAGCGGTAGGTGCCTTTTTCCTTGCTTTTTTGCATCATGGATGCTGTGTCCTGCTGAGACTTAAACAAACCTATTCAGTCCTTCCTGTTAGCCCCACTGTTTTCGTAGCAGTTCTCTAGAAATTTTTTAAATGCAACATTATCCATCACTCTTTAGGAATGCTCATAACAGAGGTGATTATTAGAGGGTCTATTTGAAAAAAAAAGGCAAAAATTTTTTAGAATAAATTAATTGATTGAAAAATACTCTTTTTTTTCTTTCTTTGGAGATGTCTATTTAAAAAAAAAAAAGGCAAAAAATTTTTAGAAGAAATTAATTGATTGAAAAATACTTTTTTTTTTCCTTTCTTTGGAGCAGAATAAGAAAAAAGAAAAGGCAAAATATTCAAGTATGCAAACCCTCTCTTACTCTTCTCAGTCAAAATGAAAGAGCTTTCCCATTCCCTAGCGCATGAATAGAATAAGACTTTACTATGGGATCATTTACTTTGCCTTTGAAAACCTGGTTATCAAGACTTGAATTATGTCCTAAACCACCAAAAGTCAGTGCCACTTAGCTCTCCTGAAGCCCGTAAGGAATTTGGGATGTTAGGACCACTCACGTAGTTTGGAAATGACAAAGCACAGCCTTCCATAAGACATTTTTATAAATATGCAGTAGCTTATCAAAATCCCAACTCCTTTCAAAGCTCTAGAAGAAGATGTAAGTGGCTAATTAAGAATCCCCAGGAGCAGCAATTAATTGTTTAATGAGGCTTGATCTGGCTGAAATGAGCTGGTTTACAACAGCGTATTTTAGCTACTCTTTGCATATCACTCCAAAAGGTTTAGCATGGTGACCTAATAGCCACAGCAAGAGCTGAGCTTGGTAAAGCATGTTAAAGAATCACACTTACCAGCTCCATTTGACCCCAGGGGAGAAAACTTCTCGCTAAGATATCCTGGAAATGTGAGCCTAAATTATTTTTAAGTCTTCCCCCTTCAAATGTAAAGCTGCATGGGCACAATGTAGCAGCAAAGCATAAAGGAAATTATGTGATGCAACGCAAGCATGCAAAAGAAGTAACCTCCAGAGAAAATAAAGGCTTGGGAGATGGAGAAATGTTTAGTGGAAGGTGACAGTTAACACTGTCCCTAAGTACAGAATTGGGACCTTCTTAGCTTCGAGCTTGTATAGCTAAAGCACAGACATTTCACTGTGGGTGCTCAGTGCCTCATTCCTCACCATTCATCATGGAAAGGCCATCCATACCACACATTCACCTGTGCATTATAAAGCCACTGGAGGCAGGCACTTGCAAATATAAAACCTGTCATGAGATCTGACGGGTGAGAGTTGAAGGACAGCTGCTTTGTTGACTATACTGTTAATGGAAGAGGCTGATAAGATGTGGGACTAACGAGGTCGGAGCTGTGCATTGCAGGATGTTGGTGTCCAACTTGTGGCAAATCTCAGACGATATGTGGAAACCTCTGTGGGAAAGGAATGACTAATCACGGGTGGCATATGTGGCTACAACATGGCTCTGATGTCCTCAGCTGCCTGGACATAGAGGTGCATATAAATCTACAGTGGCCTTCCAGGAACCAGGGCTGGCTCCTTGACCAGATATCTGCGCTTGGCTCAAGCCTAGACTAAGAAACCTGCCAAGTCTTCATTGACATCTTTCATATCATGTCATGTGAGCAGATGCAAGCTCAGATGGAGAAGATGGAAATTTGGACAGGAAAAGTGAAGGGGAGACAACTGAGTACCAAAAAGGGAACTGTTGGGTCAGGAGGGACTTTAGCAGTGAGGTGCCTAAAGGACTAATCAACATTTCCTAATGGCCTGTAAACAGATGGGAGGAGAATGCCACAGCTGGTCACTGATAGAAACTGGAGAAGAATCGTCAGTGTGGAGGCAGTTATGAACCAAAAATCAGCAGAAAATAAGTGACAGTACAAAATGCAAGATCATCTGCTAACATGAGCTCTGCTGGAAGCTGCGGACTTTCCACTGGAGAAGGAAGGAGGAAAGAAGACCAACACTGTTAGCCATTCATGAGGTGACTGAGGACCATCAACTAAAACTCCGCTCTGTTGTAGCAAAGAGGGGAGATGTGATCTAAAGATGTATTTTGAAACTGTTGCCAGTAGCAGGTAAGGAAATATAAAGTTCACTGAGTTATAAACATGCTGCTGGGCTTCAGCTGGAACCGTGTACTGCTCTGCTCACATATGGAAGGAAATAAGGTCTTTGTTTTATAATCTGTGCTCCTGTACTTGTGGGGTCCCTTTGGCTGTGCAGTGCTGAAGGTGAGGGTGAAACCAGTGGGTTAGCTTCCAAAGCCACTCTCGCGTGCCAAGAGTGCAAGTGAGGAAACCCTCACATCTTAAGTCCAGTCGCAAAGGACCAAACCTCCTGCTGTTAGTCATTGCGGAGAGCCACTGACTTCAGTAGGGTGCCATCAATATCTGTTAGCAAAGTGTCTGACCTGTGGTTTCACTGAGAAAGTGTTTGAGTTGTATGTTGAAATGGTCAGGCAAAAATTGCAGGAAAGAAACTGAAAGGTTATTTGGGGCCAATAGTCCCAGCAACCCAGCGATTTCCTACTTGGTAATCATGAGCAGCAGCTTATTTTGTGGATATGTGTGAGGAAAATGTAGTTGTTGCAGTGTGTTATCAGCAAGAGCTGCTTCAGACATGCTTGTGGTTGGGCTAGGGGACCGATGCTAATAATTCAAGTTATCCCTATTTAAGCTTTAAAAGGCTTCTATTGTGGTAAAATTGAAAGCTTCAGGAAATGTTTGCACAAACTCAGCAAGAAAGGAAGTTATCACTACTTTCAACTCTCTGTATAGCTCATGTGCTAAAAATGTCTAATGCTTGGAGATATATGGGGCTTTTATTCAAAGACATTTGTAATACAATTCTTATCCTACTGCCAACCGAGGAAGCTTTGTCACTGATTTGAGTGGTAGAATAATCTAAACTGTCCAAATAATTTACTAAAAACTTAAAGTCTGTGGGGTCTCATCCGCTGGTTATTTATGTCTATTGGTACCGAATTGCCATCATCGCCCATTATCTTAAGTGGCAGCTTACAGCCCTCAGTGCATTTTTTTTTTTTAAATCACACCTATAAAGAAGGACAGTGCTATTATCCCCATTTTTTAGGTGGAATATGAAGCTGAGAGAGGCAAAGCTGTATTAGGAACCTCATGCTGGTTGGGTGGAGAGGAGAAGAGGAATATAAGCAAACAAACCAACCAACCCCCACCCCCTCTTGTGCAGGTCCTTGTGGAAATTTCCTACAAAACAGAGCAGCAATGAATTGAGAATAGTCCTACATCTCTAAGAGTTGTGATCCCTAAATCCCCTGGTGCAGGATCTCCATCCATGCGAATTGTTCAAGTCTTTGGCCAAATAGACTTGAATCTGCGTTATCAGACTCCATATGACCCCAATACCTCTACTTCTCCTGAGAGAATAAAGCAACGACAAAGACAGTGATAACCACCCATGTGTTACGAAGGGCTTGGAGGGAGGAATTCAGGTTTTGTGAAGTAAATTGAGCACCTGAATATTAGAAACATTTATGCTCCCTCATTGTAAGGCAATCTCCCCACCTGTAGTTTACTCCTCTTTGGAACTGCATGAAAGACACTAAACTGAGACCATGAAGAACTAAACCCAGCAGTTAGTCAAAGAAAAGGGACAGAGCAAACAAGAGCTTTGCGCAGGACCTCAGTCTGGCTGGCTTCCAGCAACTAGACTGTCAGCTTTTTGCTTTAAAATGAGATTTTTTTTCTCTATGGAAAAAAACATGTATAAGTTTTGTATATATATACAAATATACTATAGATATACGTATAGATATATGTATCTATATACAGCTATGCATCTTAATACTGCGCATAACCTTAAGATGGAATTATACCTTGTCCACAAAATTTGACAAGACAGATTACAAATGGGCCTTACAATTTGTTGAATGCTAAGAATTTTTGAAGCAATTATGTAGTCCCGATGGGTTTAGTTATTACTATATTCTGCAAGATGTTTCTAAAGTAAGTGGCATCTTTTGGGGATGCTAGAGGACTGCAAGATGCCTGGACTCAAATCACCCCTCTAGCCCCAGGACTAGCCCAAGACTTCTCAGCTCTGGGATGAAAAGAGGGAATGTCCCAACCCAAATCTGTTATGCTGTGTTTCTTTGTGGGTCTGGATACATTCGTGGTGGTCAAATCAGCTGAATTGCAGCTACTGTACCCCTGAGTTGTGACCATCTCACCCATTTGAACATAGTCCTCCATCACACTATGACCACTGAACTTCCGAACAATTTGCCAGATCTGATGTTCCAGATAGAAATTTTAGTAAGTTGAACAGTTTTTCACTGGCATGTAAAGCAGGAAGAAGAAACCTGATGTTCATTATCTTTTATCACTACCAGTCTTGTCTGGTCATAAAAAGCTCTATAAACAATGGACAGTCTGTGGATTGTTTTAGCTAATGTATCATCATAACTTCAGCCTTAGTCCTCTACCATCAGTGATAAGTAGGTCTCCAGGAAGAAACAAAATACAGTGCCAGAAATTAAAACAAAAGATTCTGAAAGCCAAAGCAATTTGAGGATCAATCTTAAAAAAAAATCACTGGAAAGAGGAGACAGCTGTAGGGCTCAGCTGGTCACACCTGAATCTCATGAAAGAGATGATGGAAGAGGATACTGGTCAACTAAAGAATACTTACTAGCTTATTGTAACAGGGAGGAGTACTAAGGGACAAAAACAATGCAAATGTAAACCCATTCCATACGAAGAAGACTACGGTGAAATCAGGGAGTTACAGGTTTGCAATAAAGTTTGATTTTGACAGTAGGCAAGGTCTTGGAGACATTAGCAGAGGATGAGATCACAAAACATCTGGAAAAATACAAGCTAATATAAAGGAATTGGGATAGTTTCTGGAACAGAAAATCATGTCTGACAAACCTGGTGGAATTTCTGGAGGCAAAACGGAGGGCAGATGAGAAGTGAGTTGTAAGTGCCTTGCATTTCATGAGGGTACTTAGCACTTTGCCAGCCAGTGGATATAACTATGTGTGTTGAATGGTGGTGCACACCTTCACTAAGTAAATAGAAGTCTTACACACTGATCAAAAGTAAACCAAAATGGCAAAAGTAACAGCTTAAGAAGAAAGATTTGTTTATGGTACAACTTAGTTTGAGTATGCTGCTTCCTGGATCTTGTTCCTGAATAATGCTCAGGTAGCAAAGCTAACAGACTAAAACGAGGGAGCAATAATCAGAGGCCAAATCATTGATCTTTTCCATTCTATTTTGTACATTCATGCTTTTGAATTAGCTAGTTGCCCTTTCCTTTATATTTCTAACAGGTGTAAACATTCTTGTTGCTCAGGCCTGGGACAATCTGTTGCTTTGAGTTGAAGTCTCTAAGTAGCCTGAAAGCTGGTTTTTTTTCATGGTGACTCAGAGGGTCTGTTTACACCACAGGCAGCAGCTAGCTGCTTAGCTGTGGAGAAAGAGCTGCTTAGTTATGTAGAGACAATAGCTCAGATCCAGGATCCTGTAGGACCTGGCTGGTATGGAGCCCAAAATTCAGTCAGCTCAGTCTGTGTCCTGTCTGATGAAAAATTCATGTACCTGCCTCCAAGAGGTGTACATAAAATAACCATCTGTAATCACTGCATAACTAATGGAGAGAGATAACTACTTTTAAAAACCTACAGAGAACAACCCATTTTGCTTAACTGTGTATCTCTTCCCCTGAGAGTGCAAAGAGGTTGAAGTAAACTATGAGTGATGACATCTCTGTGGGATCCAGTGCATCCACCATGTTCTCATGACAAATGCAAAATGAAGAGGAGCCATGTGCCCAGATTTTATATAATAACGACATCATGTCCAACAGTCTCCCCAAGACCCCGGTCCTGGGCTCTGCACAGCCTCGAGGATGTTTGACTCCCCATTGCCCTCAAGGGTTCCCTAATCACAAAGTCAGGGCCAGTCATAGTGCAGTCTCCCCTTCCTCCATGAACCTAAACTACTGTCCTGGAACACACCAGTTGCATTATGTTACAAGGAGCAGGACCTGACATCCCTGCTTGTTCTCTAACCACTAGACTCTTGACTTTTTTTTTCCTTTTTTTTTTTTCTGTCTGTCTCCTGCTCCACAATTGACTAGAAAAAAAATTGTTTGTGGTGTCCTTCAAAACATTTGAACCTAAACTACTGTCCTGGAACACACCAGTTGCATTATGTTACAAGGAGCAGGACCTGACATCCCTGCTTGTTCTCTAACCACTAGACTCTTGACTTTTTTTTTCTTTTTTTTTTTTTTCCTGTCTGTCTCCTGCTCCACAATTGACTAGAAAAAAAATTGTTTGTGGTGTCCTGGTCAAAACATTGTGGAAAATGTGAGTTCACTTTCCCTGGAGGCAATATCTTCCAGCTGCTATAGTTTTTAGACTCTTGGGAGGAAGGTGGATACTGACACATCATTGTCCTCACCACCTCTGACTTTAAAGCCCTCTCTAGAAGACTTAGGTGGAGACAAAGTTGTGCAGGCTTAGGAAAGACTAGAACTTTGGTCATAGCAGGGTTTGACTGATACATTTAAGTGTCCAGAAAATTTTCTGATAAAATAAAGGTGCATTTAATGAACTTATGGACCTGTATAACGAGCAGTCCAGGAAAATACATGGACTGGTTTGCTGTCCGTGACAAAAGTGGGATTTAAGTGGACTCTGCCTTTCAGCTAGCCAGCTGTCCTGGGCTCAACCCTGGCCTAATACAGCTAGAATACCTTCATTTCTGGAACTAGCTCATTTGATTCTTTCCCAGATATTTCTTCTCTGTGCTGCTTTACATACCACTGACATGCTTTGAATTGTGCATTAATTCTTGTGCTTATTCTCTGTATATAGTATGTTAAGTCTGGCACACATTGGTCAGGTTCTAGTAAGACAAAATGAAAATAGGTGTTCCTGAGGCTCTAATAGTAAAATCTTGCAAAGGATGTTCATCAGCCCATGGAGGCACATGGAATGATTTCTTTTACCTTATCTGTTCATTTTAGTGTCTGTAACATCACAAAATCAGCTTTTCCTGTGGTTTTCCAGTTACTTCCTTTATTTGTTCAAGGTGGAAATAACACAAAAGAAGACTTAGCTGCATAGTGAGAGTATTTCTACCCTCAGGATTATATAAAGTATAAAGGGCATTTGAAAATTGAATTCTAAAATTTTCTCTGAAGTAGCCTGAAAGGAGTCTTGTGGATCATCAAATCCAGCCACATGCTACTTCAGCCTCCCACGTAACATAATCTGTTCATAAATTTAGTGTGCTCCTTTATAAAAGTGGTTAGGTTTCTTGCCATAATTATTCCTATGGGAAGGCTGTTTCAAAACCTCACTTTTCTGACAGTTTGAAACTATCTTCTAATGTCCATGTGAAATTTATTCATGGCCAGTTAATACCCATTTGTCCTTATGCCAAAATCATCCTGTAGTTTAGTCTTATCATCTTTCAGCTTCTGTTCTGATACTTAAAACAAGCCTCTCCTCTCATGTATGAAGTTCCACATTCCTTAGATGATCCCAGTGCTCTTCTCTGCACCATCCTTATTTCCAGTTCATCTTTCTTGATCACAGGTGACCTGAATTGTGACTACTATTCCAGAAGTGAATAGTTTTGCACCTGTGCAATTGTAGTCACCAAGCCTACAGTTTCCAATTTGGTTCAACCAAGTGAAGACATGTCAAAAAGATTCTGATTTTAGCCAGGCTGGTTTGTGTAACGAAAACGATTCCCAGTATGTTTCCACAGTGCTTTCAGCTCCATGTAGATGAGAGACAGGCTTAAAAAACTGTAATAAAAACTATCCTCTTCCATCAAGTTCTCATCAATCTACATTAGGATTTAAGTGTCTTTGCCTTTGATTTGGCTAGAACGCAAATTGCATGCTTGCATCTGAACGGTTTGAGTTATGGCTCAGGGACACAAACAAGTTACCATGCTTTTGCAAGCTACCATGTGCCAGCTGAGCTGCCACAGTTGACTGTATTTGTTGCAAATGCGATCTAATGTAACACAGTTTTGCTCGCAGTGAAAGAGGCTGAAGCTATGCTGCGTAAGCTCTCGGATGCTGCGGATGAGGATTGGAAGTCATCTCCACAAAATGACTAACTTTAATGAGCTCCAGACTAAGACACCCAAATTTAGTGCTCATATGTATCCAAGCTTCTGTTACAGCCAACGCGCGTCTGGTCAATCGTGGAGAGATGGAGTAGACAATGTATTCAGCAGGACCCTTGTCTACGAGTCAGGTGTGCTGTCTTGGTAGTCAATAGAGAGAGAGGGTCACTTGCAGATAACATCTTATACCACTTATCTTCAGGCACCTGGGTTAGAATCTGCCCCATAACTTGGTACAATGCAATAATTCAGATATATGTGCACGTGTTTTTGGTGGAGCTGAACCTGATATATTGATCAAAGGTCTGCTGCTGTAATAACTTTTTCAAGTATTTTTAACACGTGTTGTGTCTAGGTAGTGGCTACAGGCAAAATACTGCACTCCTTTCTACTGCTTTTTGAGACCAAGTGATGAGAAGTGCTCTTTGGCTACGTGGTTACTGATGCAGTGTGCTGGATGAAGACTCTGGATACTTCTAGGTATCTACATGTAGGTGTCTGAGTTCCCACTGTAGTTAGAGGACACAAAGATGATGTGGTCAGTGTAACCAGTGGAGTCCAGTAAGTGCTTCAGCTCATAGTAAATATATACGTATTACGTGATTCAGCTGCCTAGTGCCACCTGAGGTATCCTAAAGTATCTCAGTAGTGCCACCCTAAAGTATCTCAGCTGCTGGTCCAGCAGGGCCCATGTCCTGTTTAGCAGCCCTTGTGTGTTTCTCTTGGCTAGCCAAGGCATTTCACACTGTGAAAGAGGTCTCCATTACCTATAATGTGATATTAGGGACCTACTCATAGGTGTTTGTGTTTATCTTAACCTCAGAATTAGTCTCACCCTGTGGATATACTCAGTGTTTATCGCAAGCAGGCTTTGCTCTGCTTTTACATGAGTGATTGAGAGCTACACACAGACAGGGGCTTTGGAGTAAAACCCAGGAAGGATTGTCTGGGAAGAGACCTCTCTGCTTCTCTCCATATCTGGATGGAGCTTACTCTAGGGATACCTCTGTCAAGCAGTACTTTCAAGCAAGCCCACATCCTTTATCAAGCAGTAGAGGTCCCGGATGCTCCCAGAGTTTCCAGCCATTCTCTCATTGCCTTGCACCAAAGGATAGGGACATACTGATGCTTCTTGCCCCTCAGAGCCATTTTCAAGCAGGTGCTGTGGGCAAATGTTCTTTTTCTTTGCCGTCCTTGCGGTCCTTTGAAAGAGTCATCCAAAGCCTTTAATCCAAGTCAAGCCACAGGTCAGAGTTGAGAAATGGTTTATAGCTGCGATATTTTTTCCCTGCATGCTTCAAATAAAGAAAAAAGCAAACCCAAGAAAACACTTTTCTACCTTCCCACCCTTTTCTACAAATTCTTTTCTCATTTTCAAAATGGTTTGATTTGATTTCCTTGAAATATTGCAACACACACAAAATTGCTCCCCAGCTGAGAATTTTTTATATCAAGTTTCAGCCCTTCTGCTGTTGCATTTTTTTTTCGGGAAAAGTTACAAAACCCTGAAAACAGGAGGGTTTATAATGAAAGTACTGGCAGGGCCTTAGCTGTAACATTTCCAGATGTGCTGTTGCAATTAGGGCTAGGCAAATAGAGTTGGATAAAATGAGAAGTGACCCAAAGTCTTTGTCAAAGCCTTGAACTGAACCTGGAAGTCTTTAGGGGTTTGGAAATGTTTGGTTGTCTTTTTCTCTGTGTTTTGAGGGGGTGCTGTATCCCATCTTGAGATGGAATTGAATGTGAAGAATGTTTTTGCGGCACAGCACAGCATTTCTGCTTCCAGTCACAGGTAAAACGGGAAGTACAGAGGCATTCAAAAGCAAGGCTTCTCCCTTCCTTCTCCAACATCGCCAGTATCGAAGTAAGCAGCTCCTTGTCTCAAACACCTCCAGATTTTGGAAACCTTCTAGCAGCCTTCTAGGTGTGTAATAAAGCAAAACAAAACTCTTGGATTTGCATAATTTGAGAGTTTGCATCCAAATTTGACTCTGGATTAAAGCTCTGCAGTACAAGCTCCTTTCACAATAACGGAAGGATCTTATTATGGCTTCAGATATGCACAAACACACATCTCACTTAAGGCTATAAGAGTCCCAAGTGTGTATCCGCAGCAAGGTTCACTGATTTTTATATTTTCCTTGGTTTTTCACTTCCTTGTTTGAGTCTGGAAAGGAAAGGGATAGCAGGAGAAACCAATATCTTCCCAGAAGGTGCTCTGAGGTTACTGCAGTAGGTTTGCTGCTCTGCGGTTCATACAGACACATAGCATGGGGTCTTGAGAGAGGTAAGAGTAACCTGATGGAGCAGAGCTTGCCTGTGTTCTTTGGGATAGAGACACTGTCTCTCCTATGGGATTTGCATATCAAACTTTGCAGAAAACAAGAAAACCAAACCAATTCATGTCAGAGGTAACAATAATAGCTGGGGAGAGCCAAGCAATCTTCAAACCTGTAGTTGAAAACAGAGGAGTTTTCTCATACCTGGGTTTGTTTTTCCATGCTGTCACCTTGACTTGAAGTTTGAATCCCCTGCTTAGATTTCCAGCAGGACTCTCCCTCCATGTCACCTCATTTAGTCAGCGAGGAAAACAAATCCCAGCAGGCTTTTGAGTTTTCTGAGTCTTGTGTGACATGCTACTCTTGATATCCATTTCGAATCCATGTCTCTGCTCAGCTAAGGTTTCTTATTTTCTTCTAACACCCAGTGGCCCCCCTCTGTCATTGTTGAATAGCTGTATATATTAAAAACCAAATTAGTAAGTAAGAGCTCTCCAAGAACACCCAGGTGCTGAGGAAGTTATATTTGTGCCTCCAGAGGTGGCACGTTTTCCTCCTCAGATGATACCCGATCTAGTGTTATGGTATTGTGTTAACCGAACATTATCGTGCTCAGAAAAGCCACAGCTCAGATGAGACGTAAATCTGAGGTCCTGCCTGTTTCCAGTGAGCACTTTAACCAGGGGGAAATTTGTGGGGAAGGCAGTAGGGATGACAAGGAACGGAGGGGAACAGGGATTTCTCCTACTGTAGGCTGCCCTTTACCAGGATCATCAGGAAGGTTTTTTTTCCCTTTTTACAAATGTCCCAAAAATACTGCTCCCCAACCTCATACTCAAAACCTGCCTTAAACATAAAATAATCTTGCTGCTTCTGTGTTATCTTCTCAGTTGTGATTATGAGAATATAAATAGAAGTGAGAACTGAAAGCTGTTGGACCTCTCACTTCCCAGCACATGCAAAGCGTGGTAGCGTGATATCTGTCTTACAGTCTCATGAGGCAATCAGACAGAGTAATGGGACCCTAGTACGTCATGAATCTGCCCATCACACTTACATTGCACTAGCTCCCATCTCCATGTCTTCAAAGGTGCCTCAGCTTGGCAGCTCAGGTCCTCAGTGCTGGCTTTTGCTCGAAAATTTCTGCCTTGCAGAGCTGACAAAGGTGTTGCATGCCTCCAGATATGTGAAAAACACGCAAATCCTCTAGGATTTACTTCTGGGCAGCATTTATCAAACCAAGAAGAAAGCTGGTTCTTTGGATCCCTGCCATTTTAAAGCTCTGAAGATTATTTCTGGTTACTGAAGTTTGACCTCTGCATTTCAAGTTGGAGCCTGTACTCCCTGGCCTAAATCTAAACCAGTCTGTAGCGTAGCTGTGGTTTTCTTCCAGGGTCAGCAATGGCTTAAATCCATACCCAGCTCAGTAAATTGGAAATGGCAGAAGAAGATTCTAGGGTGGTGGCCTGAGAGGAAGATGAATACATCAATCCCAGATAATTGCTGCTCTTTTTTAAAAATTTAGGATGTCTTGAACCTGTTTTCATGTATTAATATATTTCATGTATTAGGCTGGAGATAAGGCGATATGATTAAAATGGTTCCCTTCAGATTTAAAAATCTATGAAGGGTTTGCAAAATTGTTTAGCTGTGTTTGAAGAGTGATTTGGAAATCTCCGGGGAAAAATATTGCAGCATAGAAAACCAGTTGTGTTTATTCAGGACATAATGAATGGACAGTACAAATACTTTGCAGTATAAGCCCCAAACCCTGTGTTTGGGTAGCAGTGCATATTCTATTTTAAATACATGATTTTTATTTTTTTTTGCTTGCCATAATCATCTGGGTTGAATTTTTAAATACATGAT
>NW_008796220.1:2845514-2959990 GCF_000699145.1 Aptenodytes forsteri | reverse complement strand
TTTTTTTTTGCTTGCCATAATCAACTGGGTTGAATTACAATAAAGTAAAGGAAAGAGATGAATAATGACGATTAGCAAGCTGGTCATCTGTCCACCACCAAACTGAAAACCGGATTAACTACAAACTTTCTAGAAATGGTAAACCTGTTTCATGATTCAGGTCATTAATGAGTATATTGAACAGAGCCAGATCAGATACTTGAGGAAAACTACTAGACGTATTTTTCCACTTTGACTGTGACTATTACTAACTGCTTTGTGAGTATGAACAGGAGCATACCCAGTTTACTGTAGTCCTATCCACATCATGTTTCTTTAGGTTGTTCATGAGAAGCTCATATAAGACAATGTCAAAAACCTTATTAAAGTCTAGATATGACATACAGATTTTTAGCCTATTATAAATGGATATTTAATTGTTTGGCTTGATTTATTCTTGCAAATTCATCTCAGATACGTTTTGTAATTTTCTCTGATTTTACAAATTGAGATACAAATCTTTTTAGGCTTCATTTTAATGAAGAAAAAAATATTTAAGATTCCAAGATTTGTCCTGAGAATTGATGTTGAGCCAACCAATACACAAATGTCAAAGTCTTCTTCTTCCTCCTTTTTTCAAAGATAGGCATTGAATTTGTTCTAGTTGTCTGTAATCTCACCTATGTTTCAGGAGTTATTGAAAATAATACCTAATAGCTGTTGTCTCACACTTTGCTACTCTTGAACTTTCCAGAATGAACTGGACAAATTGTCTTGCCTATTATAACTGTGCTTCTAAATTTCATTTCTTGGGGACCAAATCCAAAATTAATACCTGTATAACAAAATAATAACAACAACAACAGATAACATTGCCGGTGCTTTCCGCTTTTCATGTTCTTTATATATTTTAGTAGATTATTATCCTAATAGTGCTTGCTAAGTAGAAAAGTAGTATCATCAAATAATGATCTGACTTGTTCCTTCTCACAGGAAGAGAGATGAAGCCTAGAATAGGTTTTCAAAGTACCTGAGTCCTACGCCTGCATTTTCTCCCAAAATAGTTGTATTGAACTGTTTTATTTGAGGCAAAAGTGCTCAGCATTAAGTTAATGGCCCTAGCTGAAGTCAGCTGCATCATCAGCAATGCTGAGTGCATTCAAAGACTTAACTCTTGATTTTGGTGGTTTTATACATATATAATATATACATACATATATACCATGTCAAAAAGTAGGATTTATGACTTTTTACTTCTCTGGACTCATGACATTGGTATCTGTGGTCCATTTCCTATAGGCAAGATGATGCAATCACCTTGTTTTGCAAGTAAGGGAATTTAATAATATGGGTATGACCAGAGTGTGCCAGTTAACCTCAGGGTCAGAGAGTGTGCCCTGGCAGTATTTAGGTTATATAGATGTACCCTTAGTGCTGCTAGTTTGGCAGGAGGTAAAGTGGATCCAGGCTTTTACTATTGCAGAACGATAGGGAAATGTCATAGACTTTGAACTTCGGATTTGGCTAAGCAAAGGGTGTTGTCCCAAACTGCATGTTGGACCTGGAACATCAGATGAGCATCACCTGATCTGGCCAAAGGACTCCTGGGACGACTTCTTTCTTCAATGCTACCCAGAGTACTCACTTGCCCATTGTGGGCTGCCAGTAACTGAGCAAGCAGCTACTCAAGCCTTTCAGGAATTTGCCATCACTGGACTGGAAAAACTGCATGAACAACCTTTCTTCTGGCACAACTCAGTGTCAGGCCTTGCAATTGACAGGTACGAAGATACATGCTAATGCTTATCAGATGCAGATGTGGAATCGTAACAGAAAACTCTAGAGGTAAAGACATCCCAAGTCATTTAAAGCCAGCTCCTGACTTCCTAGGATGCCAAGCATCTTTACAACAGGCAAGGTATCTGATAGCTTCTAATGCTTCAGAGGTCTGGATATGAGCTGAACCAACAGTTGCTACTCTGGTTTGTATTACCTCAAAGCTTCATTTTCCAATTTTCCTAAAGCAATACAAAAAAGCCCAAACTCAACAATTTTGTTACGTTTTTTTTTTTTTTCTTTTGTTCTGCTCCTCAGGAACTGTACTTCCATGCTAGTATATCACCGTGCTAAGCACTGTGCAAACATGGAACAGAAAAATAGAGCCTTCCGCAGGAAGCTTATCTAAATACAGAAGAAGAGATGACAGATGGACAGAGAGATGGGGAACAAAAGGAAGCAATGACACTATGATAAGATAACTGTAAATTCAGACACATGGACTGGATGGATGGACTGTAAGGTAGGTGGAAAACTGACAGGACCACTGGGCTCATGGAACAAAGGTCAACAGCAGGAAGTGCAATTGGTGACCAGTTGTTAGCAGTTTTCTTCAGGGGTCAATAGTGGGACTGATACTGTTGAACATCTTCATTAATCTTTGAAGATGGGACAGAAAGCACCTCAGCAAGATCATGGACAACATGAAACTAGGGAAAGTGACTGGTATAGTAGAAGGCAGGGATGCCATTCAGTAGTATCTTGACAGGCTGAACTCAAGTTGCACTTGAGTCAGTGACATACCCTTCCAGCAAGGGTCTCTTCTAACCTACACTACTCTGTGACAACGGTCAGCACAGTAGGCTGCTGCAGCCTGAAATCTTGTAAAGTTTTTCTTTTTATTTTTTTTTCCATGGACTCAACCTAAAGGAATGTTTGGGTAAGGAATTTATTGTTTCATGAGAGTTTGGCTCTAAATGGGATGAGTCCAGATGAAAAGTTGGACATGAGCCAGCAATGTGCGCTCGCAGTCCAGAAGGCCAATCGTATCCTGGGCTGCATCCAAAGCAGCGTGGCCAGCAGGTCGAGGGAGGGGATTCTGCCCCTCTGCTCTGCTCTGGTGAGACCCCCCCTGGAGCACTGCGTCCAGCTCTGGAGCCCTCAGCAGAAGAAAGACACGGACCTGTTGGAGCTGGTCCAGAGGAGGGCCATGAAAATGATCAGGGGGATGGAACACCTCTCCTGTGAAGAAAGGCTGAGAGAGTTGGGGTTGTTCAGCCAGGAGAAGAGAAGGCTTTGGGGAGACCTTCTTGCAGCCCATCAGTACTTAAAGGGGGCTTATAAAAAAGATGGCAGCAAACTTTCTAGCAGGGTCTTTTGCAACAGGACAAGGGGGAATGGCTTTAAACTAAAGGGGGGTAGATTTAGACTAGATCTAAGGAAGAAATTTTTTCCACTGAGGATGGTGAAACACTGGCCCAGGTTGCCCCGAGCGGTGGTGGATGCCCCATCGCTGGAAACATTCCAGGTCAGGTTGGATGAGGCTCTGAGCAACCTGATCTAGTTGCAGATGTCCCTGCCCATGGCAGGGGGGTTGGACTAGATGACCTTTAAAGGTCCCTTCCAACCCAAAGTATTCTATGATTCTATTCTATGATTCTATGAAATATACATTGAAGATGGGGGATGGGAGCATATTTGTTCCCCATTGTCTCTTCCCTGTGGAAATCCTGAAGAACAGCTCAACATAAATGATCTGGTATAAAGGGATCTTCAGGACTGTGCTTGGTTATTCCTGCACTGAGCCCAAACATTTGTGGTTGGGAGTCATTTACCATTGGGAGTCATGGGCTTTTGGAAATGAGAAAGGAAGGGGGGATGACAGAGTCTGTTGTCAACAGAGTTAAGTTCCTTAACAACAGTCCAGTGTATAGATGAACATGGAAACAAGTGTTGCTCATCCTTTCTAGTCCTGCTTGCAATAGTTTTCCCTTGAAGTGAGGATGAATTGATATATTTTGCAGATTTTAATGGCTTCTAAGGTATATGGATGTTAGTGACAGGAACTAGGCAATAAAACCTACTCTCCAGTGCATAGTTATGTTAAAAATGTTGCTGTTTGTGAAGGCAATAATATATTTTTTTAAATATGAGCGAAGAATTTAATACTTGTGAATCGAGTGACAGCACATGGGGATTATGAATATAGAGAGTGGAATTTTCAGTGGAAATCTCACCTGAGGTATAGTTTGAAGACCTGCCTACTGTTGATCAAGTAGCTTCTCGTATTTCCTACCACGCTAGCCCTGACTGACTGCAATCTTGCCCATTAACTCAGCAACTACTTAACTGAAGGGAAAACATGATGAGGGCAGAATTTCAAATGGTTTCAAGGTGCTGGTGACTTTTACAAACTGCACAGGCACCTTTTAGTGGTTAAAGGACGTGTTTATTTCTTGCAGTATTGGTTTGATTAAAACTGTTCCTCTTGCAAGTATGTAAAAGGTGGCTTTAAAACAGTGCCTGAACACCTGCAGGTCTACAGCTAGTCAGGTTGTTTTCAGCCACCTTTTCTAAGTCTGTTTAGCAAAGCCAGGCTCTGTGTGTGTGTGTGTGTACTTGCAATGCTTATGCATGCATTAGTTAGGATACGTACCACTACTTCTAAGTTGACTGACCTTTATGGCCTTGCTTTCTGGTGCTTGTAATACTGTCATACTTCACCTCTTGGAACTAAAATTTTTGAATCTCTTTTTTAGGCTTTAGCAAAAATAGTTCTAATATTTCTGAGAGCAAAGCTGTGGGTGGGAGAAAGGAGAAGAGGTGGAAGGAGAGGGAGGAACTGCTGTTTTGCGTGTGTGAAATTCAGGCTTGGCAAAGAGGTTACCATATTAAACTGAAAAGGGAACATAATCTGGGACTGAATGAAAAGATGAAGAACAGATTAGTACAAGAATCTTAGATATGGAAAAACACTGCGTATGCAATCCACTGGGGATCTGGGGTGAAGACAGGGGAGGAACGGACGTTTCAGGAGGAAAAAAAAAAGACATATAGGTAAAGGAGCTGAGAGAGGAAATTCTGCACCTCATTGCTTGAGAAGATTTAGGGGTCATGGGAAACAGGACATCTAGGAACACAACTGTGAGGACTCAGGAGGCTGAGACCAAGAGCCTTGAGAGGGAGACAGGAATAGCTTGAGACTGTGACAAAAATTATTAAGAGTGGAGACTGGGACTGCCCGGAGGAGATATATGGGACAAGTAATCAGGGATGAGAAAAGGGCAGGCTTGGGTGTGCCATGGAAGATATGGGTCTGCTGAGTGCGCTTAGGATGTTGAGGCCCACGCATCCATCTGAGGATGTCATGGTTGCACGTATAAACCCATACTGTCATGGCTGATAACTCTCAGCCTTTAGAGGCCCTTCAGGGTTACTCACAGCAAACAGCAAGGCAGCCTGACCCTGAGCCTGGAATTCATTCCACCTGACTCTATAGCTCCACCATGTAAATGTCGGCATCTGAGCCAAGTTCCCATTATAGCCCTGGGAGATAAAATAGGTGATAGAAAGGCATATCTCATCTGAAGTTAGTCATCAGCCACCATAAGTCTTTCTCCTTGTTAGGTGGTGATCTTTTGTAGGACTTGCTATCAACTGTTGCTGCAGCCCATGAGGATGGTGCCAGAAGACTGCCAACATGCCAATGGGAACATCTCCAGATGATACTACATGGTCAAATTTCTGGCTTGTATCTAGCTGATAAATAGCTTTGAAAATTACAGACTGCAGCTTCCTATGTTGAAAGAAAATCCTCGAAGTCACAAATCCTCCCAGAATATGTTTACAACCAGTTTTAAAATGAGAATAAAGCCACTGGGTGATGGTGAGCTGAATTGGATTCTGAGCTGACCTCTTCAGGAAAGATCAGTTTGATTTTGCAGTTGAAATGCCTCCTGATGACAGATAACCCATATAAAATTTGAATCTGGTAAAAGTACAAAACAAGCTGAGTGGATAACACTTGCCCAGGTGCTGACGACCCCTTTGATGTAGAAATCTTCTGTTCTGCCTCCATCAACTTCATCCCCTCCCAGGTACCGCATTACACAATATTGGCCTTTATCCTGGAACGAGTTAACAGGCTGGTCTTTATAAATCTTTGACACAAGATCACAGCTGGTACTGAAGCATGCTGTGGTGTTGCTAATTATGTCCACAATCTGCTCCATTAAGGTACTCTCTGAGTTAACGTTGCATTAAGCTACTGTGTTATAGGATTGTGTGGTGTCATATACCTTCTATGATGGTTTTAGGAATGAAATGTTTATATTGCTCTTGTGTGCAACATTTTGAAGTGCTATGGATGATTTTTAGGATGTCAATTAATAATGCATTACAAAGGGGATAATAAATGCATGTTAGGTCTTTGATCCATGAAACAATTGCCTCTGGCCCAGAAATCTTTGAAAGGGTTTAACTGTGCAACAGATCTTGGGTTAGTGCTGTCTGGGTTGACAACAAGCCCACAAAGTGCAATGATAGGCAGAAGTACCAGGTAGGGCAAAACACCATGGGAACGTGCATGTGTATTGCCAAATCCCCTCAAAGATATCGGGAAGAGCTAGAAACTTAAACAGTATCAGGCAGGTCTTAGTTCAGTGCTCAGTCCACTGGTTCACACTCAGATTTGTGTCCAAAACATCAAACTAAAAAATGTTTCAGCTTGTCACACTAGGCCAGCTTTCCTCTTCTTGCTAGCACAAAAGAAACCTAACAATTTCAGCAGTTAAGCCAAAAGCATCAGCTGCAGCATCCTTTGTTGTTGAAACCTCCCGCTCCTCTCAGCATAATCTCTTCCCTGCCCGTATAAAATCCCATGTCCGAGGGCTGACTGGAAACATATGGCACAATCCTTTGTACATATGAATTTAACACAAGAATAAAGATCACAAACAAGGCCAGGCTGACTGTCTTATCCATTTGCATACCTTTCACTTAGAAACTTGCTGAAAGCTTCCCCAAATTTTCTGTCAGACCAGAGACGATGCTTGGAGCTGTATAAATGCATAGAAAAAGAGACACCCTGACCCAAAGGTCTGCTAGTGTAAAGAAACCAGACCAGATGGAAAAAGAAGGTGACTCCAGAGTCCATCTCATTTGTCTCATTCAGGCTACCAACTGCTCACTGTGTCCCTGTACTTTCCCTGTTAGTCTCTCTGTCTCTTGCATAAGACTGTGTGTTATTTGGGGCAAGGACTATTTTTCTGTTCAGTGTTTGCACAACTCCTGTCTTAACAGCTTTCTGGTTTGGGTGTGAGGCTGCTAAGAGCAGTAACAATACTACCAATAGTAATAATTATCCTATTTTCCAATTTTGCGCTTTAACCTTGAAGACATCTTTCTGGGCTCAGCTCATATTTGTGGGAGCTCAGTTATTTTAAAAAAATTAATTCCAGACAAATTGGCCCTTTTCCTATTTGCTTCACACAGACAGCGATTAGCTCACAAATCATTTGGTCAGACAACCTGCTTCACCAGTTCCAAGAAGAAACCAAGACCCAGTGAACATGTCATTGGGCCAAACACTGTTCCCACCGTGAATTCATAGCGATGGGTAAGCTAGATATTTTTTTCATTCTTGTACTGAAAACCTGAGGGTGGCCATAGAAATCACCATCATTTTCAGCAGATTCCAGTGCCTCCAGCATCTGCAGAGAAATTCATTTGGCCAAACTGCAAAAAGGAAAAGGGTGTGGGGAAAGGAAATAATAATTGCTACAGCTATCAATGTCTCTGCCATTTGCATGCTGGAGCCGCTCCAAATAACTTTGCCTCTTTTGGAAGTCGCTGTTTACTCCAGTTGCTTTGTACTGCGCTAACGGCTCCAATAAATTCAGTGCTATTCCTATGGCTCAGGGTGGCTGTCATCTGAGTTTATGAATGTGAGATTTGTTTGGCTCTCCCCTCCATGAGTGATTGGGGTTAGAAAGTGTGATTATATTTGGACAGAGGGAGAGAGATGCTGCGAGAAGGCAAACTGAACAGACATTGTGAATATTTATTTTTTTTAGATGGAAGGCAGTTGTATTTATGTGCAGTTGTAAAACAGAAAAGATATTGGGTTCTGGTGCAGGAATTATATACTAACTCCAAAAAATGTACACA
The DNA here is from genome assembly GCF_000699145.1 of Aptenodytes forsteri. Taxonomy (NCBI): domain Eukaryota; kingdom Metazoa; phylum Chordata; class Aves; order Sphenisciformes; family Spheniscidae; genus Aptenodytes; species Aptenodytes forsteri. Next base: position 2,952,067 of record NW_008796220.1, on the reverse strand, counting down.
GTGAGAGCTTATAATAGAAACTTATTCCAGCAGAATCATTTTTTTCAACAAACATGTAGATTGGCATGTGGAGCATGCTGTGCTGAAGAGATCGAAGCTTGATTGTGGTTTCATATCTGGCATTCCTGAGTGAACGGAGAACTGTGGTCCTTATTCATAGTATTTCGGGCTGGGGGTAGGAGAGAGGATGCTGCCATGCAGAATGGCTCTTGGTTTTGCAGGGGATGGGAAGCCAGGGGAGAAGCAAGTTCTGCTGTCCCTCATTTTAACTCCTCTGCTCTCTGTGGGTCTTTTGGATGTGGCAGCATTGAGGTAAAATGCCAAAAGAAATTGCAAAATTTTGTCCTTCTAAATCATATCAAATCAATTAATTTCCTAAAGCAGGCTTAACAAATGTAATTCATTATGATAACACAGGAGCAGGCTCTTCTATTTCCATGGGTTGTTTGAGCTTCACATGAGGAAATCAGGAATGCAATTTGGTTATCCATGCTGGAGTAGAGCATAATGTTATATGCTTAGAGATTTCAGGAGAACAAGGCATCTTCAGCTTTGTCTTTTCAGTATTTGCAAGACTGAGGCCTTGTGAAAGAGGTGGCACTTCCAATTTGTATTAAAAAAACCTATCATGCCAACACCCTGCTGTAAAGGGCCTGTTGTGGTAAAACACATGATCTATCAGCTGCTGAAGAGCCGTGAAGACACCATCTAAGCCAAGCTGGCATGACCATAGATATAAAAATTTGTACAGTTATGTTAAGTACTATCTTTTTTTCAGGGTCAGGGAGAGGGGGTTGTCATGTCATGAAGTTCATCAACATGAAGAGCTGGAGACGTTACTAGTAAGATGTCATGTAGCATAACTCTCTACACAGACTCTGCCAGGAATCCTACCGGAGGAACTGAGTTTTAAGACTAATTCAGGGCTTTTCAATCCTTCAGTGGCCCTAAGCTCTCACATCGCTGAAACTTCCCGCTCTTAGTTTCTAAGGAACTGATGGTGAATGTGGCAAGTTTTTAATATTTTGCCCATTCAAATGGAGTCCGAGATGCTTTAAGACTCTACTCTTTATTGTTAAGTAAGGCTTTGGATCACTAAAAAAATCTCTTGCATTGAAAGTGTATGTCCCTGATCTCATCCCATTTTAGCATTTTTACATAAAAAAAATTGCTGGGGCTTTTAGGCTGGCATAAATTAATAATCTCTGTTTTCTTATCCTTTCAATGACCTTATCTCAGCCTTGCTCATATAGCTCATAGAGGCAATAGAAGATCCTCACTGGGATGTGATTCAAAAGCGTATGCAAAAAATGACATTTGTTTTCCTGCTTCCTACTGGATTCACTGAGTGATGTGCTGCTGAGGAAAAGCTGGCTAGCATTGCAAGCAAGGGACCTGGGGTATGTGTACTGCAGGACACCTGGGGAGGTATTTGGAAGCTGAAGGAACTCAGGGCAGAAAGGCCCAAAGCAGAACTGATGAATTTGATGTATTCCAGTGATTTTCAGACAAGCTAAGATACATTTTCTCCTGTAATACATGATGTCATCTTCAGTTCTACTTTGTACTCCAGATCTCAGACAAAACGTGGGTTTTTTCAAACTTTACATTTGGATAAAAAGTTGATATGTCCAATAGAAAGGAATTAAGTATTGCCCCATTGATGGGATTCATATCATCTGACGCCTATGGTGTAGCTCTGTCCATCTAACCTAGTCACACTAGCCTCGCTTTATAGACAGTGGAAAGAAACTGGTACGTCTAGAAAGTGATTTCTGAAGCCTGTTTTAGACATTACCTTAGGCTGAGAGGACCAGTGCCCCGGAGGAGTCCCCCCGTTCCCATGGCCTACGAAGGGAGGCAGCCACCACCTGTGTTGCAGAGTTTAAGGAATCCTGTCCCTTCTGTCAGAAAGAGTCTCAACCCTTTCATAAAATGGTTATCCTTCCCCTTATCACCAAGGTATTTTGCTACCATTCTTACTGTAAGACAGTTTCAGACCTCGGCCATCTGAAAATTTGAAAACTACATCTAATTTTTAGAGTAATCATACTTCAGGCCAACAGAAGCCCATTTGCGCTTGAGCCCCATCACTCTTTCACTGATATAGTTCCTTTTCCTTGATGAAAGGGAATAAGCACCGATCTCCACTGCCGAAAGCCAACTGCTTTTAGACTCCTTTCAGGAGGAGACTTTAGTTAGACAGTTTTTTTCAAATTTTCTTAACCGAACCCAAGATGAACATAAACACTAAACGTTTCAGCTAGAAATATTTGAGTGATGTCTGGGAATATCTGAAGGATGTATTCAGTGCCCTAGATTAGCAATCAGCTAAAAGTATTTTTGGCTACTCTTACTTTTATTCAGAATTTACTTAAGAAACTTGGTCAGGTTCTGAAGTAACCTATATTCAGGTCGAAACATGCAAGTTTGTGGGAATATCTCACAATACAATGGTGATTGTCATGTCTTATTTTTCTTAAAGAGAGGATTTCTTATTGTATAGTGCATCAAAATAGAGTGCTGTGTTTTAACTTAGACTTCTGAAAGACAATATGGGGCTGCATATCCAAAATCACAGAACTGACATATTTAAAGGGGTAAATGATATTGAGTCTTCAGAGAAAAAAGCTACGGAAAAATTAAAGCAGTCTGCTTGAGTTGCCATTGAACATATGGATGCCAGATTGCAATGGTGAAAGCCCTCACATGATTTGAATGCTTTGACTTTTCACAGTGGCCTAATTATGATTAAGAACTGCCCTCTGTAACAATGTGCAAATCAATAACTCGTTTCTCCATGCAATGAGGAGGAGAGCTCTTTAGGTTGCTTGGCTGGCCGATGATCAAGGACGTAGTTCTTGAGCACTGATTGCCCTTCATGGTATATTATTATTCATGGAGATATTGCTTCCCACTCTTCTAATGGTGACATCATGAAATTAGTGAAGACAAGCCCCCTTTCTCAGCAGGACAGGCGCCAGGATCGGATGCAGGCATGACTGACTGGTCCCAAGGCAGATGCTTTCTGGTTTCTGACTGCTCCTGGAGGGAGCTGTTGGGAGGGCTTGCCAGCAAGCTGAAGTGGTACAGGACTAATCTTAGCAGCCCATTTTAATGGTACACTTAGCTGTTCTCTGCTCATAAACTTGCTTTCACCATCTTTAGAAAGTGAATTTGTGAAAAAACTGCCCCACAAAGTAAGAATCTGTGGCTGACCTGCAGTTTATTTGGCCTTATACTAACAGAGAGTTTTAAATTCCCAGTTCTTTCTGGGAAATCAACCAGATAAAGTAGATTTGATAAACCATTACTGTCCCACACAGAAATTACAGCTGAATCTGATAACAGGGGTTAAACTGGATTTGGCCAAATGGAGTTGGGAAAGGGTTGGGTTGGATCCAGACCATTAATGAAGTAAAGGTGATGATTGGAGAAGAGGTGAAAATAAATCCAAGTGTTTGAGAGAGAAAAATCTCGAGAGAAATAGCCCAGAGCATCCAAGATGGACTTTCTGGCAGGACTGGGGAAGTTTAAGAAGGCTGAAATCAGCAATGATCACAGAAAGATGGAAATGCTCCACTACCCTTAATGAAGAAAGAGAAAAAATCCAGTCCAGTTAAGAGACATATTGCCTCTGTAAGTGCTTGTGTCTTTATTCTGATTATAGAGGAGCTGAAGGCAATTATGCTACTAATTTTTGTGGCTCCGCTGTGTGCCTAAAGTTAAGCAGGATGAATATGAGCTTTGGAACCATATTCAGGTTACTTATTTCCAAAATCTGTTAATAATGGATACAGACTGCCAAGTTTTTCCATTTCTTTCCATCTTTTGACTGCATAGTAAATGGTCTAAAAAGCAAGGATGAGTCTACTCAGGGCCAGGCCAAAAGCCAAGTGCCTAGGGCAGGATAGGAAGTTGTCTGGACAGGACCCTGACGGAGCTCAGGTGGATCTGATTATGAGGATTCCTGCAGCCTCGCAGTGTCCTGAGGAGTCATTCCCTCCATTTTTGTGACTGTTTCTGAGTAACGTGTGTGCCTCTCCATCTATCTGGTTTCCACTGACTACCTTAAGAAGACAAGTTTGTTTTCTGGTTTGGTGTGCTCAGTGCCATCCCCAAGCCCTGACTACCTCATCCCATGCACCAGGTACTCCTCCTAAGTGCTAATGCCGAGCATTGAGCCTATTTCATAAAGCTTTTTTCCCCACAATTTTGCTCACGAGGTGCTGACTCTAGACACAGATGGATTATTGTGCTTGTGCCTGAGCACATAGCTGTGTGTGCACCTAAGGGTCAGAGCTTTGCAGCTCATTGGGAAGGAAGATGTCTCAGTGTGATAGGTCCCGAGCAGCTGTACAAGGATAGCTGGCTTTACACTTTAATCCCCAAGCAACTTGCACTATTATTTTCTCTGCATCTGCTGCCTGAGCTCCTCAGATGTGCCTTCTCACTGGCGCTATTGCAGTAACTTAGATCCCGTAGTTCACCCCAAGGATAAGTTTTAGTATCAAGCAGCCTCTCAGGGGCAAGCAGCTCTGAACAGCGAACTGTCTCAGCAAACTGCTTCATAGTTTCAGTCCCCAAATGGCTAGCTCTGTGCGTTTGACCTTGAGCATCTGGCTATATATAAATATATATATACATACACACACTCTGGACAGTTTGCTCTGTACTGCTTACAGTGCAGCTCCATTTAAGCTCTGTGTTTTAAATGCTTCCCAAGAGCCATGGTTTAAATTGAGTGGAGTTGACTACTTATATGAAAAGCCATCTTCTCCTGAATCCCATCCATATCCTGGCAAGTGTCTGCCAAAAATATTATTCCCAACCCCTCCTCTCATGAAATATGCATATAAAATGCCCCCTGAATGGTACCTAAAAAATTCATAGTTCCTGACCACATTATAGTAATGTGCGTGGTGGAACCTAGCAGTGTAAAAGATGCTTTGTGACTCTGACAGAGATGATGCCCTATTCAGGAAATTAATATACAGGAGAAGTCTAAACATACAGCAAGATTCATGTATATTATTCTGTATGTGTTATTCATGTCTTTGGAAAGAGTGCAGGAGCTGTACTCATTTACAATATTTAGTGTGCTTGATAAATATTTGCAGTTCAAAGTTAGAGAATATATATATCTCTCAGTATATGTATACACATACATTGAAATATACACATATTCTACTACTGAGGTATAAGATTTTATACTGCTTTTCTTTTAATTGCAATCTCATTTAGTAATAGGAGAAGAGTAGCCCTGTGGATGATACATAAGCATTTTCTTAACCAAAAATGGCTGAATTTAGAATTTATAAATATTTCTTATAATTGAAGGACTGGAGAAAACACTTCACTCTCATTCCGCCTTTGCTGGGAACCTGGGGGAAACGTTTGGCTTGCTTTGTTTTAAAATACGAAGAAGAAACCAGTTAGTAAGAGCTCTGTAACAGAGATTTATGTTTAATTCCCAGAAACTCCACAGGGAATTGGGAACTGGGAAACTATCACTTATTCTTCCTGTTCAGTTTTCGATCTCTAAAGTGGAGATAATTGTCTTTCTTTCTGTAGGGAGCTGAATTGACATTCTTGTCCTGGCATGCTCTGATTTTTAAATCTTCAGAAAGTTTTCAGCTTTCAGTAAAGGTCAGTCTTGCCCTTATTTATTATCTACAATAACCTGTTAAGGGAGTTTGGGGATAGATGACTCATTATTACGGTAGCACTTAGGAATCTTCTCTGAGTTTGCAACCTGTTGGGGAAGGCCCTGTATCTACGTGTAATAGGAGACACTGGCTGCTCCAAAGAGTCTTGCAGGCTAAACAAATTCAAGAGAGGAAGGAAGTCTGCAATTTGTTTTTCTCATTTACCAGGAGAACAGAAGCACAGAGGTATCAGATGAATTGTTAGGGATCATGCAGGCAGGCTGTAGGAGAGCCAGAACCTGGACTAACATCTCCTGCCTCCTAGTATTGTGTTTGTCCCACAAGATCTCCTTTCTTTTCTGCTAGTGGAGCCTGCGTTTCAATTAAAGATGTGATTTTTCATCGCGGTCGAGACCTGTCAAAGAATGGGAAGGAAAAACTTCTAAGCAGAAAAACACGAAGGGAAGCCTGCACTGCCCGCCTGGTCGCATCTTGCCTTAGTCACTTATTAATCCCTCCTTGCTGCGTGAATGGAAGAGTTACCAAATTCACATAGAGCTCAGCGGAAAGGACTCACCTTATCTGAAAGCCACTTTTTGCAGCATGCCGAGTGCTGCGTCTGCACAACAATATGTCAGACTTAATGAAACAAGCAGAGAGAGTGTGAACACATCCACTTAGCAACAGAGCCACGGACAAGTGAATAAACACTCCTCTGTGCGTGTGTGTGTCTTAGAGTTCAGTGGGTGTTAGTCCAAAAGGCATCTGTCTCCTCCGCTGGCAGAGACTTCTGAAAAAACCAGCATGCTGCATCTCTGACTCCTATAACCATGGCACAGCGGCCAGCATGATATCAGAGCTCCAAGAGGCCAAATCAATGCCTGGCTTTCCTCCCAAACCTTATTAAGGCTGACTAGAGCTGTTTGCATATCATTTTCCAGTGAAGTGATTTGAATTTGTGATTAGTTAAAATAAATTATTCTTTATTTTTTTTTTAAACAGTCTAATAAAGCAGGGACTGTAGTTGTGAATAATTTAACTGATGGGTTTTGCACTCGCTCTTGAATAACTTGCTTTGGGGAAATCCTGCCAGAAGTCAGTGGAGCTGCACTCACACACACCGGTAAGGAATCTAGCCCACACTTCTGTCTTTGGAGTACTATATCAGTTCATTTAGAAACATATAGGAAAAAAAGCGTTTTGTTCAAATTAGTCAATTCCTTCCGCCCATGCCGAGAGCAGATACTGTTCTGGCAAAAGGTAATGTTTCAAAACTTTAGAGATTTTTTTTTTTTCTCTTTTCCAATTCATCTTTTATTTATTTATCTTTTAAATTTTATTTCCGTCTATGCTGGATATAAACCAAAAAGTATTTTGAATTTCTAATAAATTTCTGCTTGCAGGGCTCCCAAAACATGATGGCTCTGAAAAGAAATAGGCTCTTCTGACAGAGGTTTTCCTTGTTCCAGCAAGTGCTGGGAGAAGAGACCACCTGAAGCCCTGTTACTAAAGTCATTGTCCTGCTGGCATACTGCTCCCTGATTCATGCACAGGTCCAGCTAGGTCCAGAAGAGGACAGCTTGCATTTGGGCTTGGTTTCCCCACCCTTAGAGACTGTCCCCCTTGCCGAGGCTCTGAGTCAAAGCCCTGCAGCAGGGAACCATCATGCTCGGAGCACTCTGGCTCTAGCCGGGCTTCTCCGAGCTTCCAGGCTCCCTGCTGTGTACCTGGGAGCTGAGCCCAGATTATATCTACTCTTCCAGGCTCTTGGCTCCAGGATAGACTGTCTGGAAGTTTTGGCATCACTCCCTGCCCTACAGCTACAGACCCTGTAATCCTGAAGACCTTGGCTTTGGGGAAATCTTCTTGGTAGGTCTATCCAGGGGCTGTCCTGCCTGGAAAGCTGTCTGTATGTATTTGATCTTGGTGGGTCTATCTGGGGCCGTCCCACCTGGAAAGCTCTCTGTATGAATTTGAATAGCTCTTTAGTGCAAGAAGAGCTAGTGCATGAAATCTTGGGCTGTCTCTCGCAGGGGAGCACAGAGGACAGGTCTCCCCCTCTTGCTCTGTCTCTGGCCCGTCTCTGTTGCATGGTTTAGATGATAGCCTGTTGGTTGGGCCTTTGTTCTGGGAGGTGAGATGGGTGGGTTTGAAGCTGTAAAGACCGAGGTGGTAGATGAATCCTGGTATCCCACTTCCCAGGTGGGAAGCATTAAACTACCAACTGCATACTGCCCACCACTCTCCGTCATGATCCAGGGATTAAGGCAGGTGCCATATGGCTGCAAATTCAGAAACACACTGCAAAGATGTACACAATCCTCCATCCTCCCAGTCAGAGCTTCTGGGCAGAAAAACAGGACATATCTGGGATGAGGTTTCCTCAAGTACAGGCAGGGAGGCAAGTGGAGAATTCAGCCTCAGCTTCACAGAGGTTCTTAACTCTGGGGTCTGTTGAGGGCCCAGTCTTCGGAGACATAATTTCACACCATGCCATCTTTCAGCATCTTGTACTGACTGGTAGGCTCCCCTCCACAACTCAGCTACGTGCCTCCGATTCCTGCCTGGTTGATTGTCTGCTTCCTGTAAAGGCATGTAAGCACCTCACTCTGTTTTGTGAAGTCCTGTCCCAGGACTGGGTTCCTAAGAAGTGTGGCTGTGGCACTGCTGGGAATAGTGGATCTCAGATCCTTTTTGTGTGGAAAACAGATAAGTCATCCTAATTTCCAATGGACTTCATGAAGTCTCTGGTTCTCTCTCATCACACAGGCCCACCAGTTTTGTCCAAAAAATCCTGCAAACTGTAAGGCTGTGTCTAGTGGTGTAAAATTTCATTGCCCTTTTCTGTTATGAGGTAGAAAACCATCACCAAACTAACAAGGATCTTTCATTCCACTCTCACATAAAACCATTTTCAGCCACAAAAGAAAAATTTGGGGCAGTAATGATTCCACTCTCACATAAAACCATTTTCAGCCATAAAAGAGAAATTTGGGGCAGTAATGATGAGAAGTCTTTCCTTCTCTCCCAGTTCTCTTCAACAAGTTGTGAGCGTCAAAGCCTAGTCAGGGCTATCTAGGTATTGACTGAAGTATTATTTACCATAAGAAACACCTCCTTTTCTTTTTACTTTTTAGAATAGTCTAGGCAATTAAATGAAAGACAACTTGCATTAATTCCAAGTAGAGTCTCCCAGCTCCCAGGAAAGTCAGAAAATGGAAACACTAAATCACTATCAGCTCTCAGATTGCATCACTGAATGCAGCACTACACCTTTGAATAGCTGAGATCAGCCTTTCACAAACCATCCGCACAACACCCGTTACTTCCAGGTGGGACGATATCGTTAGTCTTTGTTTCTTTCAGTGAGCAATATATTAACACGGTCACCTCCTGGCCTTGCTCCCCTTTCCCTGTGGCTTTATTTCTTGCAGGTATTTGCTTGGCTGCTCCTTTCTTGTTCTGTTGCATTGCATTGCATTGCAGATGGAGCCGGTTGGTGCATCTTTTTGCCAGGGTTGATCACAGAGCAGGCGAGAAACCATAGTGCTCCTTTGAATCTAAGTAAGCAAGGCCAGGTAAGCACCACGAGTGGGGAACTGCTTTCAAAGGACTCTGTTAAACACCACATTCTCCAGCCTCTGCTGCCTCAGACGACCGACAAAGCAGAGGTGTTCCTGCTCTACAACAGCGTGACTTTGCCTCTAAGTTAGAAAAAGCAGTATTTCGGAAAAGTAGAGGCCAATGTTAAGGAAGAGGATGGGGGTAGGGGAGGATCTCCTTGCGTTCTCAGAGAAGCAAATGGAGAAGAGCACTGGATCTCTGCAGTCAGGGACTATATTAACATTGCATTTAGAGGTTGTTTTAGATGGTACGTTGATGAGTTTGGGGGTGATTTTGGAACTCTGTGACATTACCCTGCTTCCAGACACTTTCCTTGATTTGTTATGCATTTCTCTGAGTATGAGGAAAGTTTCAGGAAGAGGGAGTGTCCTGTACTTAGCTGGGTGAAGCCTGGTGAGTCTAGGTTTTGCAAACTTCCTGGAGAAATCTTCTCAGGGAAAAATGTATCAATCCCCTGCCCCTGTGTAGTAAAGCCATGGCACTGTTGAAAAGCTGGTGGATGACTTTGTTTCAGAATTTCCAAGATGAGAGGACCCTCTCAGCACCTCCGAGGACTGATGAATGGTAGTCTAGTCCCACTTGCTGTGGAGCCAACATGGAAAATCTGCAGGGGGGACGTGAGTGATGGAGTTTGTAGTTTGATGCTAGTCTGAATCACAGTCTGATGAGAAAGAGAGAAGGAACAGCCAATACAAACCATCCTCATCCTGTTCTCCCAGCAGTCTCTCCTCTAAAGCATTGCTTGGAGGTGAGCATACTGGAAATACTATTATTACTCAACTCCTGCTACTGTGAGACCGCCAGCGACTCTTGCAGAAGGAGCCAACTTAAATGACAATAAAGTAAAATCCTTGGCAGCTGGGAGTGTTTGCTTCTCGGTGTCTGAAAAGGGAAGCCTGGCCTGCACTCTGCACTCATGCTGTTTTGGAAACTTGAAGTTGTCCATAAGGCATCGTCTGTGCAGAAGCCCTATCGCCAAGCAGTGGGAGATGTTGTCCTTAGCTGTGACAAATGATTGCCAGCAGTGATTTCGGGAAAGAAAGAGCAGCTTTCAGATGTACTAGCAAGCCAGGGAGCTAAGCCGAGCTGCAAGAGCCTGTAGTCATGCAAACACAGTGGTGCCACTGAGATAGGCCAGATCCTGAGAGCATTTACCACACTGTGTGGGTGGCAGGATTTGGCTTGATGCTCAGAGTGTCACGTGTCATTCCCAATATTACGGGGCCAGCTCCCACAGAGCTGCATTGCACTGGCCGAGATGGAGCTCTGTAATTACAGAGAGCTTTCCATACGGTCTGGGTTGTTCCTGATCTGGCTGATCCTACTGATACAGCCCTCCTCACCCCACTGTGCTTCCCACATCTGACCTGAAAGGGTGATGAACACCTTCTTGTGAGTAGTCATTGTTTTTCTGAATTAATTTGGGAAGGTCTGATCCAGTTTTCAGAGAAGTATGGAGAGTCTTTCCGTTGATTTCAGTGGCTCTTGGTATGGTCCCTGATTGCATAAACTCAGATCTCTGCTATTTCACACTTCATTTCCTTCCATACCCTTGGGTGAAGATCATCAACTCCTGTTGATTTACTGCACTTGAACTTCTCAGGTTTCTCCATAATTTTTCTTTTTTTTTTTTGGAAACTTGGAGTTTCTTTCAAGACCACATTCAGATTTCTCCATAAAAATTCCCTGAGAGCAGGAATTTCCCTATTATTTTTTATAGTTGAAGAATAATGCACCAAAAGGAACAGAAAAAAAAGCCTTTAACTTCCCTGCTTCTTTGCTAGTGTCTCTAATTGCCTCACTTTTCTCAGCTTTGTCTCATGTTCTTGTAGATATTATTAAGCTTTACCTGGAAACACCATACTTCTGCTGTGCATAAATATAAGGATGCTTAAAATCAGACACTGATCACAGGAGTACCTGCTGAATTTTTCTTTCACAAAATTAAAAACCTGCATTCCTGATTACTGGCTGGAATCAGGGCACTGGAAGGTGCAGAGCTCTGATGCTGTGGTAGTGTCCATTTAACTGGCTTTAATATAAATTCTTGTATAACCTGTTCTTCCTCCATACCTGGCATCCTGGATTCACAGCACCCCCTTGCCCAGATTCATTTGAAGCTACAGTTGCATTCTTTCTGCTGATTCAGAGGCAGCTATTTTTGTTCCATTCTGTGATTCTTACACTGAAAAGCTAATAGGAAATGGCATTTTCTTAGCCTGCATGCCTACTCCTGTATGCATTCAGAGCCACTGGCTTTCAGTCTTCCTAGGCTTGCAGAACAAGCATAGATAAGACCGAGTCAGCTGCCTCTCGCTCCCTGTCCAGTCAATAAAATTAGCTGGTTTTCTTTCAGTTGTTTCTAATCAAACCCACTGGAGTTTAGTGAGTTGGACACATATCCCTGAATATCTCATTCAGTGGTTGTAAGGTACACAGAAATTGAGAGTGTCAATTATTCTATAGGATCCCCATTGAAAGTAATGCTGCAGGAAAGGAGACAACCCCTTGCATCTCAGATCTGAGGCTACATTTGCAGGGATGGAAAAGAAAAAATCATAGAATCATAGAATCATTAAGGTTAGAAAAGACCTCTAAGATCATCGAGTCCAACCGTCGACCCAACACCACCATGCCCACTAAACCATGTCCCTAAGCGCCACATCTACTCGTCTTTTAAATACTTCCAGGGATGGGGACTCAAATAGTCCTGCACAGTGTGTGTATACTTGATAGGAGATTGCAACTGAATGAACACATGGTCCCATGACCCTATTGGTGCTATGTGGCTTTTCAGATCAGAATCAAATGTCCCACTGTTAGTGGTATCACTGAAACACCGATTTTCACCCATGTATCACTTCTAACACCAACGGTTTATAATGCTGTAGCCTTATCACAGGACCTTGGTGAACGGGATTCCTTCACTAAGTGCAAATCCTTCTTTGTTTGAACCTTGCTTTCACATATTTATTGCCTTTGCCACAGAAAAATCTTTCTTTCTCCAAGGTAATCAGAACCACCAGCAAAGTTTGTGTCTCTGCTAGGTCTCGTTAAGAGGTACTGCTGAAACAAATTTCCTCCAACTGATCACCGCTATATTCTGCCTACCTTAGGGACTCCTTTGCCCTGTTTTATTGCAGTATCTGACCTCTGCACCATGAGATGGCAGGGCAGCAAGCAGGACTTAGGCTGTGCACAGCACCTGCTGATATTGATGCTTCTTCCCCCATTCCCTCTTATGTCATTGCTTAATACCTCCCAGTCTTACCTTATGAAGGTGACCAAGACATCTCAGGTGATGTGGTTTTGCCCTTTCTGAGATATATAGGTGTTATTATTCCCAAAGTAGAATCATAGAATCATAGATCTTAATATATTATTTTATAATAATTCTATATTATTCTAAATTCTATAATTCTAATATATATAATTCTATATATATATTTTATATTCTAATAAATATTCTATAATTCTATATTATTCTCAAAGTAAAGATGAAAGATGACATACATAGAGCTTAGGAGTCTCTTTATGAAAAGACTTTGTTGGTTTTGCATTGAAAAACTTCTCACATTTTAGGTGCTTGCTCCCTGGGTGAAATTCACAGATCCAATTTACTCTCTTGGATTCACAGCCTGGACTCTTTTCCATACCTTTGCAGACTAAATTTTCCTGTTAGGTCTCTGAAAATACGAAAGGAGGAGAAGATGATCATGGGCCTGTTATATAAATAGCGAAATGACAACTGAAGAAGGAGAATAATTACACTGTCCTTCTGACAGCTGTACTCTTTCTGAGGATCGATTCAGATACTCACTTGCTAAGCAATTACAACAACGAAAAAAGCTGCCACTTATCGGGTATGGATCGCTGCCTCTTCGGAGGCGATGCAGAACGGACATAGCTTCTTCATACATTAAACATCACTATGAAGCTATTAAGCTATCGATGAATTTACTGATCTTTCCTCTGCAGTGAGGCACAGGTCCCAGCTGCCCCACTCAGACCCACACCTTATGGTGGGTACCTCCCCACAGTCTTGGCTTCTGGTATGAGCCACACTGCTGGAACAGAGCTCAGAGACATGAGAGATGAGGAACTGTAAGGGAGAAGTCCTCATCGTCCTTCCCTGTATTTCTAGGTCTTGGTGTCACTATCACCTAAAGCTGGACCCTGGGAACAGGCCAAAGTGGAGAGAAGACCCCCTCCTTTTCTCTCCCCATCATTCCTGGACCTTGATATCAGCCGAGGGCCAGCAGCCAAGAAATTATTAACAGCAGCTTCCTAAGCCCCTCTCAGCTGTATTGCACCTCCTCTTTAAACTGAAAACAAGAAGCAAGTCAACTTATCCTGCTGAGCTCTGGCCCAAGGGCTCAAGGGTTTCATAACCTGGGTAGGGAGCTATTGCAGCATGGACTTAAGGGTTTCACAGCCTGATTAGAGCTCAGATCTGAATTTGGATCCAGGCTAGGCATATGGTTTGAGCATATAAAAAATCTTCATTAAGATATCACCAAGGATATCCTAATATTTATTTTCATGGTCCCCTGAAATACCCCCTACAGGTAGCTGACAACTTTCTTTATTCAACTTTTAGAGAAATTTCTGGCAATTCTGTTGTTGCCACCCTGTTTAAACACTGTAGAGATTTTAGCGGTGATACAAGAGCACTCGGATACCAACCATTCCCTTCCCAGTGCCAGTTCCTGAAAGCACACACTGCCTCTGCAACTGTGAAAAGCTGAGGAGACAGCCACCAGCCCAAGGTGCCACCCGAGACAGCCACCCTTCTACACCACCTTCACATGAGCCATGCCTCGCTCTTCAGGTGCGAGCAAAGAAGCAGAGAGGGGCACTCTCAGACATGGGCAATGTTTGTGCTGGTCACTTATCTCCATAAATCTGGGGAAAAACAGTCAAGATCTGGGGGTAGAAATCTGTGCTTAGTCAACAGATAATGTGGAGTTCAAATCCGGCATCTAAATCCTGGCAAGCCTTTTGCTTGATTTCTTGCTTTCATGCAAATCCTGGTTAGCTCCTAGGAAAGCCTCATTGGGATCTGGATGTCAAGACTGATGTGCATCGTGGTAAGGGCCTGTCCACACCTTTGATGCTGAGGAAGCTTTGCTCTGGATGAAGGCTTTGAAGCCGAGCTGTGCTTTCATTTGAAACAGAGCTTGGCGGTTCAGCTGCAGAGCAGAAGGGATCTGTGCTCCATGGCTGGTGGACAAGCTAACAGAGATGTGTTAACAGCTGCTAATGTGCTGCAGCTCCGATTTCAATTTCAGAGCATTGTGTGTAAAAAAAAAAAAATTAAAAAACCTCAGACGTTAACAGTTAATAACAAGGGAATATTTCACCGGTTTCTCTTTTGACATAATGGAGCAGGAGGCTTGGTGAACCAGGAAAGGCTCCATAATGCAACATCCTGAGGCTGACACGGAGCAGAGAACAGATGAAAAAGCTCCTACTCTGCCTTTAATTTATAGCACATTTTATTACGTGGCACAGATTTAATAAGTGAAAATATAAATATCAGGGTAACAATTACAGAGGCACTTTACTGAAGGAAACAAAACTTGGAACTCACGTCAACCTACAAGGCCCCAAGATTGCATCCAGAACCTCTTATTTCCTCTGGCATCCTCCTCTCCAGGTCTAAACTGCATTCTTTTCATCACAGCCATGTGGTTGGGTGGTGGAGGAAAACATTGCAATAGTTCTGTTGTGTTGCAGTTTGGAGAGGCAAACATATGCGGAGGTATCTCTGGAGAGGCACACTTCTATGCGTTGGCGTAAATAAAGCTTAAGCACCAATCAAAGAGGTTTTGAAACAGATGACCTGATATTCAATTAACCTCAACAGGATAACAGAAGAGCAAGTATGGTCACACACTGAAGAGGTCACATGGATAGTGGACATCATTTGAAGCAATGAAATGGTGATTCTTCCCCTGGTGCAATCAACAAAAAACCCCAGAAAAACAGTATGATTGCATCTCTCAGGGATGTTTGCCAGCAATAAGCAGGCAAATAACGTGTAGGAGATGGCCTTGCATCTGTATTTGCATTAGTGAGACTGTTGCTGCATTGCACATCTGGTGAACTTCAAGGAAGACATGGGCTAAATGGGAAAGGTTCAGAAAAGATTTAAAGAAGTGCTTCAGGATCTGGAAAACACACAGCAAAGCTGTCTAAAGGTAGTTTGTTCATGGGGCAACTAGGGAGTGATTTAAATTGGGTCTGCATGGTGGAGCTGACCTGCTCTCACCCTGATCTTTTGCCACACAGCACTTGCAGTGTACCCTGTTAAACCTCTGTGCCTGTAGCTGCAGTTGGGAAGCCCTCTGAGACTCGCCCAGCAGAGATGGTTCAGCCTGTCGCCCTGAGCTCTGATATGCAACATGGGTGATGGCTTCCCAGTTCACAACCAGCTTGGGAAGTTACCCTCGACTGCTTTGCCTCTTTTAATTGCCTTTTCTCGGCTGTGATGCTGAGCAACGTCACGACTGGGCTTTGGCCTGACGGTTAATAGCACTGTCTGTTGGCTGAGGCTGGATTGCGATTATATACTCCTCCCTATGGGCAGGAGTGAGGTGGGAAAGGCTTTCATGTAGACAGGCACCAGGAACTTCCCTGTCTCTCAGATGAAATTAGAGCCTGACTGTGCAGTTTCTCCCTCCGCCCACTGTTTTGGGATATTTCTGTCGGTTGGTTTGGCTGCAGACTCTGGTCTCAGCTCAAAGGTAGCATTTGCTGATGGTTGCTACGTCACCATGAGTCAATGCCACTTGCCTCTCAGATGACATTTGACTGTGGATGCTTAAGTTAGCAGGCCAGCATGTTTGCTCAGATGAAACTTAGGAGCCACAGCCTTAACAATGGCCTGCAGGTACAGCTCGGGACAGAGACAGCACATGATAGAGCATCTTCGAAAGTTATTGCAGGCTTGAATGTCTCGAACTGGGACTTGCAAGTGTTCTCGGCAAAAACTTGGCACAACTTGTAGGGGTGAGACATACCCATTAGGTCTATACGCCCAAGGCTGTGATGGCTCCTGCAGGACTTGGTGCTTGGGTGGTTTCCCAGAAAGTGTTGTCCAGCTCCTGCACAAAATGCACAAATCACTGCATGAAATTCTATGGTCTGTGGTGTCCAACAATCAAACTAGATGATCCAAATAGTTCATTCCCTCTGGCCTTCAAATCTGTGACTACTCTAAAAATAAAAACCTTGAATTTCCCCCTTTTCTATTCTGCAGTGAATGCTTGGAAGGGGGAAGGAGGCTGGATCTGATTTGGATCCAGGGGACAGGTTAGAAACAAAATAATAAGAAGCATTAAAGTGAAAATGAAGAGTAGCCAGATCGATGAATTTTAAAAGAAAAACAAACACACAATAAAGCGATACCTCCGCTGCTTGGACCAGCTCCTACTCCAAACCACCTATCACATCTCATTAGAACAATGCTGAGCACTTTGGAAAAGAGGTGCCTGCCTAGGATCCACTTTCAAAGAAAACTGCTGGGAGTTTACTTAGAGATGAAGAAAAAAAAATTAGAGCTTTTATAAGAACCAGAGAGAGTAGAATTCCTCACTCCAAAGCAATTGTTATATTTTAAATATTCTATTAAAGAATCCATTTTCTTCTTTTTCCTTAAATGGCTGGGGATAGGTTTCAACGTACATCTTGAATTGGGCTCTGCAGCGTTAGGATTTCCAGTGGCATTTGGTTTTGATAAACCTCCTCTTTTTTTTTTTTTTTCTTTTGCCTTGAAGCAGTTTGTTCTCTTGGCAAGAATACAGAGACTGGCAATTGTAACTCACTTCTTGTTGCCAGCAGTAAGGAAGGCTTGAGGTCCTCTTTTTCAGCTGTAGCACGTTTGGATGTTTGGAACCAGAGCAGTGAAAAAAGGGGGAAAGGAGGAGGGAGAAGGAGGGTAAAAAAAAAAAGGCCCCTAAATCTGTTCTTTTCTCTACTGTAAATTACAACCCTGCTTTTTTAATTTCCTTTCCCAGCACAATGTTATTCATTCACTTCCAAAATAAACAGGGGGCTTAGAGAGCGAACAGCTTGGGAGAACAAACTGTCCTCTTTTCACAGTCTTTACCTGTCAAGAGCCTGATTAAACACATATATGTTGATGGCAAGTATGGTATGGTGGCCTTTGGGAAGCTTCCGCATCCCAAGGGTTGACACTAGGCTGATCCTGAAGCTCTGAGGTCTTCAGAGAACCAATAGGTTCTTGTTCAGCTGAGCTACTGAATGAGGCTAAAAATAGTATTTTTTCTGTAAAGGCTCTGTTTTTCAAACACAAAACCTTTAGGTCTAGCTTGGAAGAGACTGTAAAGAAAGACTTCACAGTCGCTAAGCCTTTTGAGATCCCTGAATTGGGACGATAGATGTTTTTCTTCAAGAAAGGTGACTTGGGAGATAGAAGTCCTTTACTAAAAAACAGGCAACATAAAAGCTCATTCTAATTATATAAATGTGTTACTGTTTGTGTTTGGCACAATGGGCCAGTCCTCTCCAGCGTAACTTCATGGGCCTTCCAGAGTGGCCCCATGGAGGGATGTAATTTTATGTTTCTTGATGAGGAAGTCAGATGTTCCTGCTTCATAATTTCTATTTCCTCAGTGGATTTCAGTATTTTCTTCAAGGAGACCCTACGGTCTAGACGAAAGCTAAAAGCTTTAGTAAAGCTAAAGCAGGACTCATTTCGCACAGGTCCTCTCCCACCCATGTCCTGACCCATCTCCCACCCACTCTACCCTCTCCCACCCATTACTGACTTCTACAAAACCTGTAGAAGTAAAATTCATCACGCAGGCAATTAGTAACCAGGGTTAAAAAGCAGACTGAGAGGTGGAGGTCTTTCGGCTCTGTCTGTGACTCCGCTGCTGAGATCGCAATAACCTTGAGCAAATTTATTAACCTGTTTGCCCATCTTGACTTGAAAATACCATGGCCTGAAGTCTGTAATTTTCAACCAGCAGTAAGTGGTGGGAGTAAATGGAAGCAGGAATACTGCTGGGATGGAGAAGTTACCCAGCATTGTCAAGAAGCTGTAGGTCTTGGTGTGCTCCAGCTCCAGCCATTGTCCTCACCCTGGGGATGGCTCTGGTAAGTCACCCTTCCTACTAGCATGTGTGTCCCCACCGCAGGGATGGAGGGCACCGCGCAGAGCTGGGAGGCTGTAGCTGGTCCCTGAGTCTGTTACTCCAACAACAACCGTACTGCTGATGGTGGCAGGGTCTGGCAGAGACCCACAGGGGACAAGAGGGACGTGAGGGCCAGTTCTCTTAGTGTAAGAGATGGGTGCCCAGACAAATATATTTTCAGTCTGAAGGAAAGAAAAAGAGGGAAAGGCCATCTTGTTTTTTCCGTTTACTGTGTATACTGGGTGCAGCTAACTTTTCAAGGCCACTTTCTTGAGTTTTCTTTATTTCTTGCATGTAAGTGACTAAAGATTCTGGAAAAATGTGTAGATTTTTCCTGTTTACATAAGTGGGTTGTTGTTGTGTGTTTCTTTTTTGTATATATATTTATATATGAATAATGCTGGAATACAAAATAATGACTGGTTTGTAGAAAAACCATCCGGAAGTTTCTCTGTATCCAACCCCATAAAGCAAGAACCAAAGGGGGTTGCTGGGTCGATTTCACAGGCAACAAGTTTAAATGGATGCAAGGAAATACTTCTGTTTAAAGCATATAATCACCCTAAGGAATTCCCTGCCACAGGAAATCATTGAGGCAGAGTTGAAGAAGGTCAGAGAGATATTTTTAAAGGCTTGAATGTTTATGTCAACAAGCAACACACATTATCTACTTTTTTCTCACTGGCCAAGAAGATGGGTCAAATATTACAGGGATTCAAAATATGCCCACCATGTAAAAACTATGGACATAAATCAGTGATTTAGGGTAGAAAGATAACCATTTCCACACTATGGTTTACTATGCACCGGTTAAAAAAGAACCATAAGCCAAATCAAAGAACATCAATATCTGGAAACACACACTTTGGGATCAACAACTTCTAGAGTGATACAATGATACTACCACACAGTTACGCAAATGTGTGTGAGAATTTGTAGTATCAGACTATTTTCTCAGAGCTTGAACCTGCCTTAGTGTTTTGTTACAAAATAATAATAGTTTTCCCCTCTTTTTTTCTCCTTTTCTGTGTGGAATACCTCCTTTGCCTGCTACACGTTACCCTGCAATTGTGTTACCGCTAGGCTAGCCACTCATTTTGTATTTGAAAACTGCAGAAAGTTCAGAGGCATGCCTTGTTATCTGCCATCTGTAGCTAGGGTTTTCATGGGTGATCTTGAGCGTTTCAGTTTATGGAAGCCAAACCCGATCCATTTCACAGGCATCCAACTTCCAAGTGCTGAGCACACATCCCCTGAAAATTGCCGCCTCTGCTTCATCTCCAGCAGAGCTCCTATGAATGATGTACTAAAAAGAAACTCATCACTTTTGGAAAATTGCTTTTTCTCCAAGTAGGATTTTCCACAGAAGTGATTTGCTTTGATTTTTATTCACTCTCAGGGCAATATGGAGAACGCAGGGTGGGTATATCCCACCACAGACTGCACAGCCTGGTGCCCCAAGAGTACATCTGCACCAGCCAGCTAAACAGCACCTGGGAGTGCAGTCATCTCTGCCATTGCACTGCTGGAACTCACCCTGCCACGGTCTCGGCTGAGAACAACTGACACTGTCCAAATAGTGTCTCTGCACGGCTTGGGAATTAGGACCTTGCAGGCACCATGCCCAACGGGCAGGTTGCACCCAGCCATCCTGTTCTGAAGACTGAGAGATCATGCTACACGCAGGTCACACCATGCCTGTTGGCCTTCATGTCTAGGGGGTATTCCCATCCACCTCATTTAGTAGGAGAAATGGGACACAACGGGCTCAGGGCTTGGACGCAGTGTCTCATGCCCTTTGGCCATGTGCCCAGGTTCCCTCTCTAGTGGACCTCGACGTGAGAGGGGAAATGAGAGGATTCGGGGCCTTGGTCTGACGAGGGATCTTGTGCAGATGAAGGGTTCAGATGGGGCTAGGGCACTCACTCAAATCCTGCAGCGTAGACACAGCCACAAACATCTCATCTGATTCACACCTCTCAAGGGAAGAAAATAGCTCTTTTTCTGGCCAGATGGAACAGAACTTTAGAGAAATTAAGTGAACAAAGTTGACTTTCAGCCAAGAGCTGTTAACAGTTGTCAAGATAGAGAAATTACTTATTCAGAAGTATCAATTAGGCCTGGACAACAGGTTTTAAAGTAAAAATTTACTTTCCTCACCTTTTATTCTTTTCAGTTCTGATCTGCTGTCATTTGGGTTATTTTCATTCTGGTCAGCAATGCCAGTAGAAGGCTGAAGAGCAAATAGGCTTCAATTTTGCTAGCTCTTTCCTCACAAGATAAGAAAAAAAAGAAAAAGAAAACTGGTAATGGGAAAGATCACATACCTCCATAACTGGGATATCTATGGTCAACAGCCCTGGCCATTGCTTGTCCCTAACAATTGCTATGAATAACTTGAAAGAAATATTCAAGTTACTCTGGCGACAACAAAGGTCTGAGCATCATTATGAACCTGCTACCACCCTTCAGCTCCCTTCCTAGCTAGCCTTACCCTCATCAGGTCTAAAAATTCTGGTGGTTATGAGTAACTTGTTTGAATACTAGAGCTCTCACCGCTGCTACGACCAGTGGTAGCACAAGTAGGTATTTTAACAAACAAAACCTAGCACAGAAACACTACAAACTGGAGTCAATTAAAGACTCTAGTGGGCTGGAGCCACTAGATGTCATTCTCCATCACCACACTTCTATTGGTACCTTACATTTCAGGGATTAATTTAGAAAACCCAAACAAGAGTATTCTCTCTTGAAGGATAAGTTGGCTGCAGTCCTGCATATCTTGTGGGCTGACCTGAAAGCATGGTCCACAGCCCACAAAACGTCTCATCCTCTTGATCTGTGACTGAATCAACTTCCCCACATGAAAGCATTTGCAAAGGAGACTATGCTGCTGGGTTTATGGTGGGAAGTGTCCTGGGACGATGAGAATCAACTGCAGAAAGTCAAGAATGAACCAGTCAAATGGCCCAAAGTACCGAACAGCCTGGCTGATGACTGCACCAATCCCACTGCCAGTTGATCAGGTTGGCTATTCAGTTTCTCAGGTGGTGGTTCAAGTTTCAGAGGAAGATATAATCCTCCCTCTTACACCTTGTTGGCTATGCAATAATTGCTGTGCCATGTAATACCTCCTCAAGCTTGCCAAAATCAACTGATTCCTTGATGGAGCCTGATTAGAACACTAATATACTATGGTATTAGCCATAAAATTATCCAGGCATTAACACCGTGAAGAATTGAGGCAAAAATGCTCTTCTCTTCATTAGAAACCTTCCTTCCATATCCCTAGCAGTCTAGTGAGGCTCACGAGTTCAGGTTCAACCCTTCTGAGTTTCTGATTTCCTACAGTAGGAGTTTCCCAGGCTTTTGGTGTGGTGCAGCAACTAATTTGTTCTAAATTTACTTGTTGTTAAATTTACCATTCTTTCTTTCTCATGTCCTCATGCTAAGGATAGGTGTTCTCCAAAACAGGGTGAGGGAAAGAAGCACATCAATGACCTTAACTTGTTGTTAAATTTACCATTCTTTCTTTCTCGTGTCCTCATGCTAAGGATGGGTGTTCTCCAAAACAGGGTGAGGGAGAGAAGCACATCAGAATGACCTTAGAGGTGAATTTGAACTAGAGTTTTGCCTCTGAAGGCTTTTGATCAACCAGGAGTGACATTTATTTAACCAAGACAAAAGTCCTGTGGCTTTGATTTTGTTGTCACACAGCAGCCCAGCTCTGGAAAAACTAAGCAAGGGACTGTTTAAACTCAGATTATAACAGGTCCTTTTTTTTATCCCTTTGGAACAATAAATTGGCTTAAAACATAAGACAATACCAAATCCTTATTACTCCTGTGGAGAATTAATAAGCCATGGCATCTAAACTATCGAGTGGTCAGACCAGATGTTATTAGAAATGGTGGATGCTCTATATTGGTTAGGGCTGTTATGCATATGTGATTAAGGCTATGAAACTTTACCAATAAACACAGCTGAGAAATGAGCATAAACAGTCAATCCATATGAGGAAAACAGGCCACGTGCAGTAAATGTAGCAAAATGCAATTTAATGAGCCTTGTAGAGAAGACTTGCTACATCCAAGAAACTTTCCCACAAACTAATATTGCCTGAGACCAACTGCTTATCAAAATAATCCGTGGTCTTACTGGACAGTGGTTCTATATACAGCGAGTGTAAGAGACATCTGACACTAATAATCTCATCAGTCTTGGGATATTTACTGCTGGCAATACGTATCTTCCCTGCTATAGCTTGTAGGGCCAGGCAGCAATGATTGACTGCAAAGGAGATTGTGGTGCAGGTCCAACCTCTTGAGTGGCATCAGCAAGCCAAGTCACTGTTCTGTGCCTCAGTTTACCCATCACTCTATAGTGATGCTAATACATACAGCCAATACAGCTTCCCATGTTCATATTGAAAGGGTTTAATTAGTGTGTCAATTCATGTCTAAGCATTTCAGCTCCTGTATTTCCTTATTGTCTTGAACACCATTTAGCAGACAATCAGAACATAACTACCAATCATAATGAACATCTTAGGCTCTTGGATAAATCATCTCTGAGTGTGTACGAAATGTTGTTGGTGGAGTTTCAGCCGATATGAATACATGGCTCACATCTACATCTAATGCTGGGGAAAGCTGTGAAGCAAACATGTCCGCAGGGTACGGCTCAGCACTGCCCTCCAGCCACCGTGGTCCCAAAGGAGCATAGCTCATCTAATGCCATCTCAGCAACACTGTCCCTGAGCAGAACTTGGGCCCCCCCATTCTCCAGCGAGCAGTCTCGACTTCAGTGAGAGACGTGCCTGAGAGAACTGGTGCACTGATGTGATGGAGCATCCTGATTTGTTCAGGATGCTTTCATGGATGAGGGGGAAAAAAAAAAAATGCAGTTCTTTGTGGGATCAGAGGGGTATGTGCTAAGTCGTGTTGAAAATTCTTTCAAAAATCAGGTCTTTAAGAATTTTGGAAAATTGATTAAACCTTGCTGAACTGAGAAGAGACTAGTGTAAGGCTGCCACAGAAAGGCCTGCTGAAATCCTGGTGGCAGGAAAGCTGAGTTCCTGTTATATACACCAGGCTCCTTCCAACCCTTTCAGCTTTCACTTGTTTATTATTCTTGCTTGGTTTACAAGCTCCAAAGGAACTTGACATAGATTATTATACAGGAACAGGCTCAATGCATCTTGAGACGGATTATTTCCTTCCTTCAGAGCTACAAGAAGGCTGGTGTTGCTCATGATTTGGTATCTTTTGACATTTCATCGAAAAAGCTTACTTTCTAACACAGTAAGACTGCAGTGTGGCAAAGTCTGACCAACACAGGCCCATTTACCTGCTGGCGTCTCCAGCACTCTGGTCTATAATGGGATTTGCTGTTGCTGTCATGTCTCACATCTGTTTTTGCTGTTTAGAAAGTGCTCATTTTGACCTACAACAGCACTGATTAGAAGAGTTGCTATAATGTCCATTCCTGTGAGCTGGCCCCATTCTCCACAAGAAGCATATCATGCAGAATACAAAGTAAGAGGAAAGGGTGAAAAAAGTAAGTAGAAAAGGCAAGCAAAAAACTGTTGAGTGGTTTGACATGGTTTATTTATTTGTTTGCCAAAATAAATAATTTCTGAGCTATGTAATCAATGATTATTTGGAGGTTTGAAATAATATTTAGGCTCATGGACGTCTGAGCCATTATTCAGAGCTTCAGGATTCAGGCCCGCTGGACAAATGGACTTGTCTGAGCCTGCCTCTATATCATGTACAAACTGGGGAAGCTCTGGTTTTTCAAAATGAAAATCAGGTGCTGGTATCATCTCCTTTGGAGTTTCAGAATTTAAGAGAATTGGTAGTGACTCAAAAATGGTCTTCTATCAGATGGAAACTAAAACATCACCAGGGAAGAATTACTATTAGCATTTATTACAACACGCTAATAGTGTGTCATGGTTAACAGAGCCCAAAGAGAGGACACTGTGTAACACCAGAAACAAGGTCGTTATGCAGCGAGTCTGGAGCACAGATGGACCCCGTGGCTCAGTCCCAGTGGGGTTACCCAGCCACCAGAGGGAATTGGATACTGTTTAAAAAACAGTTTTCGGTAAGACTACCTTGATCTGCAAAATGACCTTCCTGAAAATTGCATCTGAAGCTTACTGCACTTTCCTACCAGAACCCAAGCTGAGTTGTTCTCCAGTGGCGCTGAGGCATTTTACACATAGTCTGATAGAAAGCTGCAAGCAGGACTCATTGCAAATTAACATAACTCTTCCAGTGCACTGTACTGAACTCAGCCTTCTGGATTATTCCATTTTCCAGTGAACTACAGATTATAATATAGCATGTGTTCTGTTTTTAAAGCAATTATGCTTAAATATACTTGTTCTTCAGTTTAATTTTCCTTCTGAAAGCACAACAGTCATCTTCTATCAACAAATCCATTCCAGAATGTTTTTGCTAGCAACTGTTACTAAGACTTTTTTCATCCAACGTGGAAGCTTGGGAGGGATATAATCAGCTCTCTAGCATGGCTAGAAACATTTGCCCGTAGCTAAAATATACAGTGAGCAAAATATCTGCCTTTCGGATGTTTTTAAAACAAAACAAAAAGAAGCCATCGTAGCTTTAGGACATAGACCTCATCTGCTTCTCATCCTGGAAAAGTAGGAGTCATTCTAGTCTAGCAGTGGGATGGCTGCTTTCAGACAAGAAGGAACAGCTCTCTGTCCAAGCAATCAAAGACCATATGACAAGAATGACTGGAAGCAACATTATCATTGACATTATGTGACGGGATTGGGGTGCGGACTCCAAAAATGCAATTATAAGTTTCCTCACAAAATGGAGGTCTGCAGTTGGTGTCTTCTCCTAGATCGCCACTGCTGCCCAGAGGGCCCCAGGTAGCTGCAAGTGCAGCCAGGGTTGACCGTGGGGACAGTTTTGGCTGCGGATGCCAAGTAGCCATGATTCTGTACCCAGAAACAAAAGCTAAGCATCTAAGAAAGCGGTAAAGCAAACACCAAGCCATGCCTAGTCCCTACTGTTGAGGTAAAGCACCATTTTATTTTGATCGAAGCCTTTAATTGTTTTACTGATCACTGGAAAACACTTGCTTCTTCCATTCTTTCTATCCTGGTCACATTGTAGGGGATCAAGCAGAATGAACACACTTGTGCACTGCCTGTTGCCAAGATTTGTGCTCGTCACCCAACCTGTGGACTACGTGCATGTCCCTGTTCCCTAACGTGTTATAAACAATAATGATTTTTACTAGTCAGTGTTTCTAGAAGGTCCCATTCTCATTGTGCGTGCATGTCTACATGATTCATGAGTTTTGGATTGCTTTTGAGGTTTGCTCCAAGAGCTGTTTCAGGTGTCTGTGATGTTATCAGGAGTAGCTGGAGAAACAAAGGCCTTTGTACAGAAAAATTGGCAGGTAAAGGAATAAGGAAATTATTTTCAAATAATTTGTTTTAAGGTATATTTGTCATACTCAAATCTAAACATACTGATTTATATTATGGCCTTGGCATCATAAACATTTGATAGGATTATTTATTAAAAACGTGCTGTTCTTTTTTGGCTTTCCAAAACATACTTCTAATGAAATATTTAAACACACGCGCTACACAATTGGCTGACTCCAGCTCACCTCCTCAACACAACTGGATTGCATGATTGTTCACATCTTTCATAAAAAAATCCAGCACTCGTGGATGCAGACAGATCACAGAATCGGGCTTCTGAGCTAAAGCTACGCATGGACCTAAGTGCTACTTCCAACATGGTGTTTTACAGGGGTCCTTCAAATTCTTGTAGCTGAGGGCTATGCACATTCACATTACTGCTGGTAAAGCCCCATGGGCCTTAAATCTCCACCAGAGAAAGCACACCAGCCTTGAAATTGTCACCCCGCTCAGACCCCCGTGACACATCAGAGGCAAAGCAGACCTCTCAGACTGCCTGTTTGCTCCATGGTCCTTCCTCTAGGACCTGCTTCAGGGCATGTTGTTCTTTGACCACAGTTATTATACTTGGCTTTGCACCAACCAGAGGTGGTAACGAAACTTTCTGATGTTGCCATGTGTCCCCCATCATATCCCACAGCCTAGTGACTGAACTTGACTGGTTTCTTGCTAGTTTGCCTATCCCGCTAAGGAGATGCCCAAAAATCTACCCCAAAATTCAAGATGTGGGTTAAAGCTCCTGCCTCAAACAAGTGTAGGGGATATCTGAGAAGATAACTCCCCACTTTCCTCTTTCACTGTCAAAGAACAATGCATCTTCCTGCAGGTTTCCATAAAATTGGGCTAATGTGACTTAGGTACCTAATCTGGAAGAACATTCAGAGCTGAAAATCCCAGCTAGAGACTCCCAGATAGCCATGTCTTCCTTCATGCAGGACCAGGTATCTAGATGGTCCAGAGGGCCCATCTTCCTATTTTCTACAGGTTGCTCCAGGTGTTTTTAAGCTCTGCTTTCTCGCTTTGGGTAATCCTATTCGCTCATCTAATCTGCTTACAGAGATCCTGAGTGCTTGATACCAGGAACAACCTGAGTCTGCTTATAGATCTCGTTCTAAGTGACTTTCCCAAGAGTAGGCAGAAAGTGAATGCAAGAGCCAGGAATGGAAGCCAAGTTGATTGTTTCATAAACTCCTGAGTTAACCACTTCTGCTCATAAGAATCAAGTATGGAAAAGGGGAGTGAGAAGGAAAGCTTTCAGAGAAACAAACCCAATATCACCCATTCAGATTTCTTGAATGCCTTGTGGTGCCAAACATTTATGGCTTTGAGCACTGCTGGAATTCTCAAAGCGGGTGGATAATTTTCCCCACAAATTTTATTACTGTAGAATCTGATTCTGCTGCCTATACACATCTTGATCAGCCCCGCTTTTTCCCCCAGAGGTTGAAAAGAGCCCTTAAGCTTTGAGGGGACAGAAGACTGCCAAGTGCAGAAGCTAACTTTTATTTTGTTGCCTTTTTCTTTAAAAAAAAAAAAAAAAGGAAATGAGCAGACGAAACCCACGTTGCTTTCTAAGCTTTTTTTCTTGTTAATAAAATTTGCCTTCCCTTGTCATGCTAACTTTTCCCTGCTGTACTACCCAGGACAAGGTAACACTGAATACGAACCAGATCCAGTGAGAAATTCTCTCCTCAGATGATTTTCCTGCCAGGAAAGGCAGGTTTGCTACTATCTGAATGCTTCTTGGAGGTGGTTTGGTTTTGGCAAATCTTGCAGGAGACCTAAGCAAGAGGTTACACTGGAAATTAGTGTTATTTTCTGTCGGCTCAGAAGGGTGCTTCTGACTTCTTCTCAGTGGCAGTCTTTAAGAAGGCTTGATGAGGACCTGGGTGCTCGGTGACCAGGGTCCTTCTGCAAGGAAATTTGGTAGCAAATAGGATTGGGTCTATATTTGATGAGGTACTTTGAGGTAAAAAAGAAAAAGAGAGGATATTGAGATGGACTTTTTTACCACAATTTAATATGCATGAAAGTAATTTCCACAGCAGTTGCTACAATTAGAGCGTAAACAGCCATCTACTCTAATTCTTGGGGAAAGAAAATACTTAAATTAATAAAACCAACAGCAGTGAAGAAAAAGTAGGTTTCTGGCTTCCGACCAGCAAGGTGAAAAAAAAAAAAGAAAAAGAAGAAAAAAATAAAGGTGGCTGCTGTGCAACACTGGGGAGAGGAAAAGTCCAGTAAACAAGACAAAACAAACCTAATTGGAAACAGGGCCCCAGAGGCACTCCAGGATGGAAGGTAAGTGGAGAGAATGGGAGAACTGCAGATTAGAAGAACTGTAAAACCCAAAGAAAACCAAAGGGAACTGAATAAAAACAACAGTCTGCTTACAAAAGTAAACACAGGGGGAAGGGAGAACATGCAAAGGGAAAACAGATGCACAATGACACAGTGCTCAAGAGGCAGAGGGAGATGAAAGCTGTCTAAAACAAGAGGGAAACTTGGAGTGGGAAAAAAGGAACAATAAAAAAAAAAAACCAACAAAAAATATTGGCAGCAATGCCTTGGTGACCTTCATGTACGGAGATGCTTCTGTTTGTACGGGCCCTGGGGAGGCTGGTGGCATTTTGTACACGCAGAGGAATTTGCCACCAAGGAGCACACTGAGGAACCTGAAACACAGATGTGCTGTCTTACTCAGGACTGTTTTTAAAGTCTCCTACCTGTTTGTGCCTCTTCCTCCTGAGTAATGCAGATCTGAGATGGAGCAGATGAGAAGGATCTCTGAAACGGAGTCAGGGTACCCATCTGAGTTCTGGCTTCAGCCCAGAGCATCCAAAGAGAGCCTGATCCACCACCAAGCAGCTGAGCAGCCTCTCCCAATGGGCTGTAGATGCACATATCTCCCATAGGCTTGAAGCCAGAAGGTCTACAAAATCATGATTTCCAAGCACAAGTTAAGTTGCTTGTAGGAGTGTGTTCTTTCTGCTAAATAGATGCACAAAAATAAACTGCCATGGAAAAAAGCTGCTCTTTAGAGCTTCTGTGGAACCTGTTGGAAACCCACAGTGGTTCAGAGCACAGCAACCACATGCAGAAGGTCTTCTGATGTGAAGTAGTTTCTCTGAGCTTAAACTCAAGGACTTTGGATTCTTACAAGGCTATTCTGGGGGTTTAAAATATTGCTCTCTCAGCTGCCTGTCCTCTTCATCAGGCAGCTCAGAGTTTGGTGGGTTAGTGCAAACTGACCTTCATTAGCAATTTAAGTTAATACTCCAGACTGAGTAGGTTCCCTCTGTCTCCCCTGCTGTGGTACAGGAGAATTGGCGTGATAGAATATGAAAGTACCCAAGCAAAGCTTCAAACAAGTCCACCTGGCTATGTGGGAACAGGTGGAGCAAGGGGGTTGATAAGGGATAAGGAGACAAGCCCGTAAGCGGCATACATGGGCTCTCCAGGCATTGTTTTGATGGTGAAGCAATCTGACTGCGATAGTGGTCCCATGAGTGGTGAGAGTCTGGCATGGCATTCATCTCTGGTCTAGAAGGTCAGACCAGGAAGCTGTGAAGAGGCTCAGAAATGTGATTTCAGTGCGCAGTGATGCCGTCTCTGTGGTACTGCCCTGTGCGACACATGCTGGAAGACCAAGGGCATTTGGTGCATGGGGTCATTCAGACCATGTCATGCTCTGAAGAGCACAGGACAGGGTGGTCTTAGGGTTTCCTCTTTGATCTTTCTGCTGGGAAAGCATTCATGACAGGGCACAACAAGACAGAGGATAGGGTCTTAAAATTATTGTTGATGATTACTATGACAGGGCAGACTCTGCGGCACACGTTTGACTTGGTCCACTTCAGAGTTTAGGGGTTTCCACAGCATCAGATGAGTCTTATTGACAGCATTGGCAAAAAGAGCTAATGACTGGGTCTGGGAGGCTCTCAGAGGAAGAGCTCAACAGCTTGCTCAGAATTGTCATTTTGGGTTAGCGATACAGCATTAAGTGCTGCTGCCTGTGTTATCCCATCTAGTGAAAAAGCAGAGGATTTATAGACCAGACTCTTATCTTCTTTCAGCCTTCATCTCTCGGAGTACTTAAATGTGTCTGTCTCTCCAGTTTGCCTCATTGACCTCAATGGCTACATCTGTATTAATAAAACAAACATTGCCAGGAGTCATTCTTTGGCTTGGAGACTAACAATCTGGTTACATTCATGCTATTAAACTCTGTTAGCCTCTAAAACAGGGTGACTGCATCCAGCCATCTATTGGAAGTGGTCCCAGGAGCGTGCCTGTTCCTGCACCATCCCTGGGAGCAGCCTGGGAGAGACCTGGCAGCCTGGCGAGGACCACTCTGGCAATGTGACAGCAGATGCCATCAGCGAGGTCTGTCCAAGGAACTAGTTGTTCTTAAGGAGGCTGAGGCAAAGAGCAAACTGTCCTGTGACTGCTCGACTCTATCCATTGGTTCTCACTATCCTGATATCAAAACTGGTAGAGAAATGGTTGTACATGCCAGAAAAAAAGACCTGGTACAATTTTCTTAACCAAAAAAAATCCCAAATCCCTTTAGGACAAATCCTCAAAGATATTTAATTTCCTCACCCTGTAAAATTTCACCATTTTGCCCCAAACCATGGTGTTTGCCAGGAGAATTTTGGAACAAAATGAAATCTTCTGTCCAAACACAAGAGGGGTAAAATTCCAGTTTCTCCTTTCTGTTTTGTTTAGAGAAAGGTCATGAGTGGTTGTTTTTTGTCAGAACCAAACTTCCTCAAAGCCTAAGTCTCCTAGAAATGGAGTTTTGGATCACTTTTGTTATAAGGAACAACCTCCAAATCCAACAACATTTGGATTTGGGACTTAGGTGTGGGCCTATTAACAAATTAGGACTGTACATGATGCTAGGTTGAAGATCCAAACTTGCCCAAATGTTCAGGGAGTGACCATATCTGTGGTTTTGGTTTAGCTCCATCACTAGTTTAGAGGGAGGAAAGTAGTTTGGACTTTGCTGATAAAAGCAGCTCACACTTGAATCATTTTATACCGGTAATGTGTTAAATATACCGCAGCAGATTCATATGGCAAGGAAGTATTTTAAGCATTGCAGTGAGTTAACTGAAAAGAACCATAGGAAATATATACCAGAAGTTAATTTTTTCCAGTTCTTTTTCAACTCTGCACCCTGCCTGCGTTAGCTCTTGTGCAGGGTGGCTTATTTTCACTTAGAACTGTTTTGGAATCATTATAAAATACAACTCGCGCGCCACAAGGACACGGGGAGTCTCTTGGTTTATATTTTGCAGATGTCCATAATCTAATTGGACCAGCAGGTGACCAAGATTACAAGGTCACCTTATGACGGTGATCAGCTGATGGCTGAACGTGGGCAGCTCACAGTAACACATTGGGACTGTTGTACCCGCGCTCGAGCCCTGCACTCAGCCGCTTTCCAGCAAGTCTGTTGTGGATATTAGATGCTCTCTGCCTGCAATCTGTCCCTTGAGGTTGAGTTACAAAATCTAATAGTGCCTTCTGGCCCTAAAAAATGTGTCAATCCAGTGAGGTGGTGGTTTTGCTTAAAGGTAAAGCAGTCCAGGGAGCTTTCAGGTCTGCATGCAACAATCAGTGATTATGGAGTTTATCATGACATTTATTAGTTGTTAATGGCAGTACTTCCAGAGAGCTAAGCACTTTCCAGGCAGCCACACAGCATCCTTGGCCTGCGAGAGCTGGTAGTTTAAGAACACACAAACACTAAAGGAAACAGCAAAAATAAAAAGGGGTTTTAAAGGTTGGGTTTTTTTTCTTTGTCATTAAAGCTCACTTGAGTCACTACTAGTCAGATGGTGGTAGGCAGTTCCTCAGAGGTGGAAATATCCATGGGGAAGGGAGCTGCAGGTTGACCTAGATGGGCACGGTGAGATCAGTTGGAGCTTGGGCTTGGCCCTCTCCAGGTGTAGTGAGTGCAAAAACCAACAAGGATTTGGCTATAGTCTGTGCAAGAAAAATCACTGCTTGTGTGAAGAGCCTCAGTGAGAGTGGCAGAGGTTGTGACCGAGAAGGGGGTCAGCAGAGAAGAAACGAACAGCAACTCAGGAAGCCACGTTGAGGAGTGTTGCCCCTTTGAGAGGCCAGTGGTGCTGGGACCATCTGTGACGGCTGGTGATCCTGAAACTATGGAAATACAGCTGCTCCTTTCCCACTAGAAAGCAAAATCCTGAAAGGCTGAGATCCTTTTGGGTGGTCCTTCCCATCAGTGTCTGGTGCTGTCCTGCAACTGAGGATGGAGGAAGGATTAGGATGTCTCTGGGCTCAGGCCAGGCTGATAAATGACATCCCAAGACAAATGAGCATTACACAGCAAACTCAATTCACTGAAGCTCAGTGTCGGCTTAACCAGCATGGACCGAGTCATTTCTGAGCAGGGCTTTTTGCTTGCCAAACTCTTCTCTTGACTATTACCTTAGGGGCTGCCATGTGACACAAAAAGGCCTTTTCTCTTCTGCCAGGAGAAAAGCTGGTTTTCTCTTACCAGCAGGTAAGAGAAACATCTCATTGCAGATGTTTCATGTATAGCAGAGACAAGTGGATGAATGGCCGGGCGAAAAAAAATGCAGCTAATCACATCACTGAGTCTTTCAATATATATTTATTTATTTTCTGGTTTCCACCTAAGCCCAAAAACTGAACTTCAACCTGAACTCTTCATCTACATGACTTGGGCAGGCCTTTTGACCTGTCTGGGCTTTTCCATTTGTAAAGTATGGGTAATAATGCCAGGTAGCCTCAGTAATTGCAGAAAATGCCCTCATGAGGTAATCTGCAGATCAGACAGAACAGTATCATTGTTCAGAGATCACAAAGGGCTGTGTAGAAATGTTTTTAAGTAATGATGTATTACTTCCTTGGGGTAATCTCAGATTTCAGAGTCATCTCACACCACACCCCATGTCTCTTCAGACCATAGCAGTGACACTGGAAGCAGAACCCAAGTCAGATGGATCCTGCTACACAGACCTCTGCCGTTTCCATTAAAGCTGGTGCCTTTAAAATCATTTAAATTATTTAGACTCATTTATTTAAAATAAAAGAGACTGCCACCGGTGCAGTAGCACCCCTGAACACTTTGGATTTCTCCTGGCAGATGCCCTACTCCTTTTAACTAAGTTTATGATAAGGACAAACTCCTTTTAACTAAGTTTATGATAACTACGTAGGCTTACCCACCACATGACTGCTCTGAGAAGTGCCAGTGCCACAGCACAGGTGCCCCTGCGCATCTGAAAAGGGGCCCTGTATAAGCCCCCCTCCAAAGATGAACCTGTCTGCTTCCCCTCAGGGCAGCAGCAGATTTCAGTGAAGGCAGCAGCCGCTGCTCCTCTGAACTACTACTCCAGGCTGCTCACAAACTGGCAAAGGCATTGGTTATGTCTCTCTGTGCTCCTCAGCTTTTATTTGCAGCCATAAACAGTAAGGACTTTAAAAAAAAAAAAAATCAGCAGGTAATCATAGATGTGTCGGTCCAGATCCAACATCACTTTTCGGGTCCTAAATCCAGTTTGTTAAGAAGGTAGGAACCTAAAAAGGCTGCTGCGTCTGGGTTGGGGCATTCACACTGAATACGGCAGCAGCCCCAAAAGGGTGGAAATGGCTCGGCTCGAAAGTTTTACAAGTGCTTGGGAGGGACGAGGGCTTGTAAGAGCCGGGCGAGATGCCTAGAAGCTTAAACAATGCTGACTGCGGCTCAAAAAGCACTCCCTGTGGACAGACCATCTTTTCGACACAGCCAGAGATTCCCCATACGTCTTTAAACCCCGTTGCACGCTACATGTTGCATTGATTGTGCACAGCAGCTGAGCACTGAACAAATAAGCTGCTGCTGCTGTGCTGGATGGGGGAACATCCTGGTGTTGCTATGACATTTCTTGTCAAGTTTTCAGACTCAAATGGATCCCACATGGGGGAGTGCATCAGGCTCCGTTGGCAAGTGGGAGATTTGGAGGCTGGAGCACTCCCCGTCTCCTGTTCGTGGAAACAAAGCATCTTTTATGCTTTCTTCCAACCAGGACAAGGGGCTGAAATAAATCACCAAGTGACCCAGCCACTCCCCTGCTATTATAACAAGCAGCTGGAGGGCCACCAAAACCGGGCACCACTGCTAGTCAAGCAGGCGCTTTCCCGTTCGCCTTTTATTTGGATTCACTGGTGGCACTCTGGGGGTTTGCCGCTTCTTTCTTTGCCTCCTACTGTCCAGAGA
Source organism: Aptenodytes forsteri (assembly GCF_000699145.1). Classification (NCBI taxonomy): domain Eukaryota; kingdom Metazoa; phylum Chordata; class Aves; order Sphenisciformes; family Spheniscidae; genus Aptenodytes; species Aptenodytes forsteri. The sequence goes on along the minus strand of NW_008796220.1, from coordinate 2,917,894 downwards.
CTCTACCAGTAAAACCCCAAAGCGATATTAAAAAAAGGGGAGGCTGGGCTCGCAGCCAGCTGTTGCTAACAGATGTGCCTGTGAGCATCGCAAAGAATGAGCCAATTTAGCCGATCCAGCCTGCTCGCAAACCGGAGTCCATTGTTTGATGGGGCACAGCAAGCAACTGCAGGAGGTTAAAGAAATCCCAGGGCACAACTTCTACAAGCTGTGGAAAGCTTCCAAAAAGGTGCTTGGGACTCCCCTCTGCTCATCGCCGCAAAGAAAGGTTGAGGAGCTCTCTGGAGCAGATAGTAGGTGCCCAAACACTGGCACTGTGGCACCAAAAATATACCCTTGCATTTTTAAGCTCTCATGCACCCACTTTGAAGATAATAGGAGTGTATTTAAGGGGTCAAAGTGCAACTTCCCAGGTGTCCAGGTGGGATGGGGTTCACTTACATGACCTTGAAGATGAAGCAGGTCTATGGTGGAGCCAAAAGCAGATGCCCAAGCCTTTTGCTGCGGCTTCAAAGCCACCCTCCCTTCCATCCCTCCCCTTGTCTGGAGTCTGCCCTGCACTACGGAGAAGTGGCGGCTGCTGCAGCCCGCTGAGGGTGCTCCCCCGACCCCCAGCCTCAAGGAACAGCGAGAAGATGAATTTGGCGATGCCCTGCAAACCAGCTGCTTTTCTGGGCCTGCTGCCTCTTCTGCTGGAAAAGGAGAGGCGCAGCGGGGGGGAGGAGGCTCCAGCTGGGAAGGTGGGGAGGGCGAGAGGAAAACCGGGAGGGAAGTGCCTGAGTAATTTCACAGCAAAGGCAGCGTATGAAGTTGCTTCGGTTCGTGGTCTGCACTCTGGGGTTTGTCTGTGGGAAGCCTGCAGGGGTGTTGCAACCTGCCAGTGCCAATAAACATCACCACAAGACCAGAGGAGCTCAGGGCCTGCAATATGAAAGGCAAAGAGAGGAAAATTAGAAGCAAAAATATGAAGTTAATAAAAATCCTTTATCCAATCAGACTCTAAAGAGAGCACAGCCATGGGCTGGAAGCAGCAGCCGGGCGCTCCAAGCCCTCACTTTGCTTAATTACCTAATAGCTTGCAGAGCCCCTTCAGCTTTATGAGTTGCACATTTATTCGCAGCTGTCCTGCCTTGAAGGAGCCATGGTAGCTGGTGGGGGGGGTGCCTCTGCGCGTGCCCCCTGCCTGGATGCAGGGCGATGGGGCTCCATGGCCCAAATGCTCCAGATACCAAGGTCTGAACTGGCTAAAACCCTTTAGGTAAATAATCTTTCTTATTAAGTCCATAATTTGCCCGCTAAGGGAAAGAAATTCCCCCCTCCCCGCTGTTTGCACAACAGGTCCTCTGGGCGGTTTATCTGAGTCTGTATTCCCAGGACAGAGGGCTGATGATTTCATGAAGATCAGAAATCGTGCCAGTGGGGGCTGGCACAGGCTTTGCTTTGGCTTCCCTGCCCTGCTATTACTGCAGGAAAACCCCTTCCCAGCTCAGCTCCTCTATCCTGCTGGGAGCAGCTCCTGGAGCAGGAGGTGGGTGGGATGGCAGGAAAACCCCTTCCCAGCTCAGCTCCTTTATCCTGCTGGGAGCAGCTCCCGGAGCAGGAGGTGGGTGGGATGCTGAAAAGTCTTTCAGCACTGGCGGGTGCACTTTGCAGGGCTGGAATTGGGCACGGACAACGCAGGCACGCAGCTGTGCAGGGTGTGGGCAGCACCCTGGACCCTGATAAATAATGGGGCTGGGCACAGTAAATCTTCTGTTTTGCTCCAGGTCAGGCTGATGCTGGATCTAGCGAAGTTTTTCTCCAGGTTGGACTGATGAGGACCTCTGGGGTGTGTTGTCTTCCCCTGTGTCATGGGATCCTCGCTGCTTCCTGGGCATTTTGTCCACGTGCCCCATCCCAGCATCCCAGTTCTCCCAGAACAACCCTCTGCATCCCCATCCAGTGACCGAGCTGCAGGCACAGGCATTTCAAAACTCCTCCTCTGGCACCAGGCTGTGCTGATGGGAAGGTCACGGCAGCTGTCATGCAGGCAGAGAAAGCCAAGCCCTGCCTTCAGCAGATTGTGAGAAGCCGGGTAGAGTTCTCTGTGCTGACAAAGGGCCACTTGATACCTGCTGCCTCAGCATCTCCCAGGAATAAGCAGTGTCTGAAGACTTCTCCAACCAAGAAGAAATTATTTGCAAGGTGCCCATGACTAGAGCACTTTGGCTTTTGATTAACAGCTTGTTTAGCAGGGCAAAACTTAAAGGCACCATATGCAGGAGTTCTTGTCCCCCAAAGCTGGGCAATTACTTCTGGGCTTTGTTCCTAGACCTTTTCGGGGGGGGGGGGGGTGACTTATTTCTGGGGATTTGTCCCAGGACTCTTTGCGGGGGGGGGGGGGAATGTGTGCCTAGCTGGCTATGGAAAAACATGATGGCTTTTTCAGAGTTCTTAGACCCAGAGGGCAGCACTCATGACTGTCATGCAGGGAAAAACACTGACCATCTGGGAGGAGCTGACGACTTACTTTATAGCTGAGCACCATTAAGGCCACCTGGTCATTAATCCCCAGGAAATTGAATCATATCACAGAACTGGAGGATAAAGGAGTTGAGGGGACCTTGTGAGATCATCTTATCTGACCCTCTGCAGTGTGACAACATCAGGGAGCCCCTGTTCCAACAACTTTTGGTGTTACAAGCTAAAAAATGGAGAAGGAGAGGGAAAGGAGAAGAAGAAAATAAAAGAAAGTGTTTAACAAGAACTGCAGTGTTATTCATTCAGTGCATGCCCCATTGTTATTCCCTCTCTGCTGGCAGTTAGGTGTTGGTATAACCAGAGAGGGGAGATTTCTTATGGCACAAATCCTCTCAGTGAAAAATGTGGATTGAGCGTCTGATTTCTGTTCATGCTTTAGGAAGGTCTTTCTGCTCTCCACCTGTAGTATGTTACGGCCAAAAGGTGATGGGCCCTCAAAGCAAAGCCTGCCCAAGAGCTCTGGACTCTCTGGCTATGGGGCGGTGCCAGCTGCGTGTTGCAGGGTGCCTGCACTGGTTGTGTCTGTGCACTCCCACGCCTACAAGGTGACAATGGTTGATGGGTTGGTGGGCTTTTCTCCTGGGCAATTGCAGTTCGGCTTTGTATCATGATGCTCCTGTGATCCTGTCCTGTGCCCCACTGCCTTTGCGAGACAGCAGAGAGATACCTCATTCTCCTGACAGGTTAAGCTGGACCCAGAAACTGATATGACTCTGCACATGAGGAACAATCCCTGACCGCCCCCGCTTCAAAGCCAGTGCGAAAGGTAAGTGCAGTCCATCCTAACACACCCAGCTAGTCAACTGAGCAGGCGGTGGGGTTTCAGGGCCCCCCTCCCAGATGTTTGGATGTGGACACACAGAGCTTTGTCCCAGTCATAGAGAGACCTCTACATGGCTTTCAGAGTATTTCCCAGGTACCTGGGCCCAAGTTTAAGGTGCATCGTGAACGACCAGTTCACCAAGCTTTGGCTCATCTTTCATTGCTCCGCATGGCGTACCACCACCCTGAGTGCTCCCGGTGCCAGATGCCGAGCACTGACGTGGCTCCGACGCCATGCACTTGCCAGAAGCCCTGTTAGACATGGCTGCTGACGGACACACCACCCCCTCATTTCCCTGCTGAGGTTGTGAGCTCTACCTAGCTCTACCTAGCAGAGCTTACAACAGTGCCCAGTGAAGCTCGAGGCTCCGCAGAGATCAACCTTTAAGAAAGGTGAAATGTCCTCCCCTGGGATTTCATGGTCCATGGGACCCCAGTCTGAAACCTTGGGCCACTTACTGGGGCACCTACATAGGTCCCAGAGAGCCCAATACAAGACATTGATCTGGCAATGACGGTTTCTGAGCTGATATTAGTACTGGGCAAATCCACTACGTGGTCTTTTCTTGGCGAAAGAATAGCTAGGTTATGTTTCAATAGTAGACCCAGAATTTTTTGTTCTACTTGAAAGAAAAATGGCAAAAATTCAAATCAATATTGTGCCTTTAGTGGGTATGTGAAAAAAGTTCACACAGATGTCTTTTTCTGCATTTCCCAGCTCTTTCTTCCTGCACCACTCTCTAATTCGGGCTCATTGTGAAATCATTTTATTGCACATGGAAAACATAAGTAAAATGAGCATTTTTTTCATACTCATTGATATTTTTGAAACAGAAACTCTAAGGCTTCCATTAAATCTCAGTCAATTCTAAAAGTAGCATAGATAAATGAAAAGCTTCAGGATTCAGAAAGAAACTGAAAAAATTAAGATGACCTGGGAATAAAATATAATAAAATAAGAATTGCCTTTCTGTAGTTATTAAACAGAGAGAGAAAAATTCTCTCGTTTCCCCAAATGGTTCTGCGTAGGAAACTCGATGTGATGGGAAGAAAGGCTATGCATTGTTTTCTGTGTTACAGAGGAGGAAGATGGTAGATACTTGCTTAAATAAAGTTAAAATGAATAATTTCTTCATAGAAAGGCTTTTAATTAAGTCCAAACAAGTCCAAACATACAATCTCAAGCTGCAACTGATAGAGGCCGTGTAAACCTGGCTTTTCTTTCTCTCAGTGCACGTTTTGATTCTTATTCCCATTTTTACAAAACATCTCAAAGCCCCACAGTGGGCATTTCTGAAAATCTGCCCGTTGCCTAATTAGAATCCGAGCTCTTTTGAAAATGTATCTCCAGTTGGGAGAGCTGACCACTTCTGTAAATGTGGAACAGGTTTTCAAAGGAAATTAGATGTCAAGTTTTGAAAATACCAGTAGGCATTTAAATACCACCGAAAGGTAGGCTCTAGGTGCTCCGAGGCTAATAACCCTTTCTTCCCTTCATCTAGTCTTTCTTTGGTGTCCTCTTAGATTGTAAATCATTCTGTGTACAAGCTGTCTCTACCGTGCATGTGTGCATCAGAGCCCTGACTTTGGTTAGAACTGCTAACCATTGCCAGAAATGCATTTAAAAATATTGATAATCATCCCTTTCATGTCTGTAAGTGAAGAAGGATGCAGAATTCAGACATAAATTGACTTTTAATCTTAATTGGGCCCATTATCCCATTTTTACGGTTTTACGTCAGGCAATACTGCAGTAGGTATTACTTGTGCATGCTACTTAGGGTAAGCAGATCGTGCAGAGTTAGTTTGATGTACGCTTAGCGGTCACACGGTCTGAAACCAGGTTTAGTATTAAATCTGATACTCGTGGCTTCAGCGGAGATGCGCGGATGAGCAACAAGTGAATACTTGCTCCCGCTCCCCTGCATCTCAGCCCCTAAACTCGTCCTGCGGCATGTGATGCAGTGAGTGCTGGGTCTAGGTCTTTTACGAGCTCATCACTTGCAAGGGTTTCTGGAGACAGGGGGGATTTGCAAGCTCCAGACACATCTCGGTGGCTGCAAAGGGCTGGTCCATCTGCTGCACGGTGTACGCTTACGTGGAGTCGTCGGAGCTGGCTGCCAGCTCTCAACAGACAGATCAAAACAGCATAAAACTAGATTAGTATCTGAAGTCCGGATGAAATTCCCTGACGTTACCCCTTAAAAGTTTCAGGTGGAGGATAAAGAAAAATCTTGTAACTCGAAACCTTCTGATGTCCAAATTGTTATGTTACATAGGAAATCTCCTTCTTTCTTACAGCCCCTGGTGGACTTTCACTGATGAGTGACTGGGCCATCTGTTTAATTTCATGATTAACATATGTGTCGTGCAGTTACAAAAGCTTTCCTCCCGGCGCTGTCCGGCTCCCCGTATCTGAAGTGTAGCTGATTTCGGTCCAAAAACCACAGCAGGGCGTGTAATTAATAAGGGTAATGTTGTGATATGATAAGTGTTGCAGTTTAGTGTGTGGTTGAGCCTATTGTTAACCCCAGAGCTGTTAATTTCAGGGTAATGTTTTAAGCTGATTTACATGAGAGATAAGCAAATTCATCTGTATTACAACAATAAGACTACTTAGCACTTATCCAGCTGCAGATCTTAAAGCACTTTATAAACATTAACGAATTAAACTCCAGGTTCAACGAGGCTGCAAACAAAGTTACAGTGTTATAGCCCCATTGCTAAAAACAAAATCCAGAAGAGTGGGAGAGAAATCACTGTTTTACCAACACGAGCTGAGAGCAACTGCCTCCAGTTTTTATTTGTAGTTGTTACAAGCCTATTTTGGGGCTCTGTCCTTCTTTTGACACCTGGGGCAAAACTCCCTTTAGCTTTGATGGCCATTCAATGCTAGGTTTCCCCTTACAACTTAATAGTGAAATATCTCTTTACCAAAAGCCGGTGTTTGAAACACACCACTGATAAATTAAGAAAAGGGAGTGGGTGAGTTTTTTCCCATGGTGTTCCAATCTATACTAGAAAAAAGTCTTTTATGCCCCATTTATCTATGTCTGCGTCTTCTCTGTCTCTGCTCAACAACAACATGAAAAAGAAGGTCTAAATTTTTGCAGCAGTCAGTAGGGGTCTATTCCCAGCTCTGTGTAATCAGTTAAAAGGGTCCTAGTGCTTGGCAGTGGCTCTAGATCAGACCCTGAGGATAAATGCTCCTTCTTGTTTAAAGATAGGTAGCTCCGCAGCAAGCTAGCCAAACCCATCGAGTGAGTTGAAGACATTTCAGCTGCCCTACAAAAAAAAAAACCCTCATTGATTAAACAGGACTTGCCCCAGTAGGTTTTGCAGCATGTGGTGGTGCCCTGCAGGCATTATTTCATGGTGGGATGAGCAGTCCTCAGTAAGATGGCTTCGATTGTTGCTATAGGGTTTCATAGCAGGAATACAGGCTTTGGTTAGATGTGATCCTGATCGCTTGGGCTACGCATTTGTCTGTTCAGTAGAAATGGCAAATAGGAACTTTAAAGTCTCAGCGACCTGCAAATGAAATATAACCACAGCTGGAGAGAGCCCATATGCTGGGGAGCATGCAAGGAGATGGATAAGAAAGGAGCTGTGGGCATCCCCCCTCCGCACACGGAGACCAGAGTCAGAGGAAGATCAGGCCAGATTTGCAGTGAGCTCCTCACCCAGCATCGGTAGGGTTCACCTTCTAGGTGCCCAAATAAGTAGTCATATTTTCTAGAGCTTCAGTGACCTGCAGTTGCCATCTCTGGCCACCAGCGTCACATAATGATGGTTCTCACATGCTCTGCCCTCACTTACACATTAGGGCAGGGTCACAGTCTCCTGACGAGCTCTGAGGACAGATCCTACCAACGCAGCGATGAGACAGGAGTTGCATCCTCCAGTCGTGTCTTAAAGGCCACCTCTGTGCTGAGTTGCCTGTGCCTGTGCCCACCATCGCTGCATCCCAAAACAAACCCAGGGCTCTGCTGGCGGGGGAATCGTAGGGTGATGCAAAGCTTCGCACTCATGTGGTGTTGGCAAGGGTCTAGCTATCGCAAGGGCCGAGTTACTTTGCATCAAGGCATCTGGAGGCAAGTCTGCTATAACTCCACCTTAGTTATTGAGGAGAAGCGAGTGGCTAAGTTGGAGAAGTCTTACTGAAGAGACTGACCACCGTATGCAACGGTGTCCATGACACTGCAATTCGAAGTGTCTTCCTCTAATGTCTGGGGCCAGCCCTGGAGAACACACTCGCACCAGCATTTTTATCTTGGATTCAGCACAATTTCTGCATAAATCCCTATTATTGTTGGCTGAGATTCTTGTAGGCGTCACCTGTGATTCGCGTTTGCGTGGAGCACTGTCAGGGAAAGTGTGAGGTGCTTCCAGCTGCAGGTTTTTAGTTGCTGGTGTCACCAAAAAGGATGTCATACGGATCTTTGTAAAGCTTGCTGAGAGATAGGGACCCACAGGGAAGAGGAAAGCTGCATTTATCTGGTTGGCATTCCCTGATACATGAGCTGGGGCACACATCGTAAGCCTTTTGCTCACAGACAGAAAATAATCACTAACAGGAACTTTCCTCCTTCAGCTCATCTGAAAAAAAAAGTGTGCCAAGAAAACTCCTATCCAGGGCCTCCTAGACACTTTCCCAGTGCCAGAGGATGATCTTTAAACATCTGTTACAGCTCTGCACATGAAAGGCTCACAAGCACATTAGTTTGCATATTCAGTCATCCTATCTCCAAGGGGAATGTGCTCATCGGCTGACGGAGCTATCTGCAGGATGCGATTGTTCGTGCTGCATCCAGGTATTTGGCAAGCAAAGCGGGTGACGATGTTCTTGGCATCACACCTGCCTTGTGTAATCAGCCACGGCGGCGATTTCCGCATTGCTATCTCGCTCTGCCCGGGCAGGAGAGCGGCTGCAAGCTCACAGCTGGAGCTGGCCGAGCTGAGCAGCTCAGGAGGAAGGATTTCATCTCCCCTTTCAAGGCAGAGCTGTGCAAAGACTTGTGCTCAATGGGTTTTTCCTCTCTAGCTAGATTGAAGAAGCTCAGCAAACTTGGCGGATGGTTTTTGCTTCAGCTTCTGAAATAGTTTTTCGGTAAAGTGTTCTCCTTCCCTGGGAGGGGATGGAGGTGAATTTCAGGAGGTGACACACCACCCTTGCCCCGCCAAATGCATCTGTAGCTTTCCTGGTGGTTTCAGAGCAGCCTCAAAATCACCAAGGCAATGTCAGGAGCTGAGTCCAGATGTTATCAGCTCCTGTTGGTTTGCTTTGACTGCGAAACCCACCTTCACATGCTGTGGTATCTTGTGACATAAACCCCCATCATCAGCAAAAGAGTTAAAAGAAACACTGAGTGTCACAAAAGGCTGATTCGCCACACGCATCCTTTCACTTCTCAGCCTGGAAATGGTGTCGCTCACCACAACTGGGCGCAGACTTCTGGGACCTGTTGGACATGTCCAGCCTCTGCTTGTTGCGTGTTAGTGCTGGTTCTACGGTAGCGTGAGCACACACCAAAGCAGCATCCTCCCCTCCCTGTCTGCCACCAGGGTACCAGTTTAGATTGCTGTGAGTTTTATAACCATGCCTTTATACCAAATATGCTAGAAATCATCCCAGAAGAGTCAGTTGTCTGAAATGTCTTGTGCTACTTGGTATTTGCCTGACCAGAAATGCTTGCAGTAAGCAATGCCTCCCAGGCCAACTCTTTCAGGTGAGGAGGCAACAGAAAAAAGAGGACTGCTGACATGTCCTGGGTTCTGTGTCACAGAAGTGTTCAAGCCTGGGCTTGTCTTACCTAAAAGTCTTTGGTCGATTGTGCCTACTCCTACCTCTTATCTCTTCTACAGATTTATTTCAAAGAAAGTGTTGCACTGTTTTTAGGCCAAAGTCCCCTGTTCAGCTCAGTCCCCTGCTATATATAGCAGCGTGTCCATATTATGCTTGGATTTAAGAATTTTTATATGGTGTAGGCAATTATCTGCTGGAAACCAGGCAGAGAAGAACACCTGGTTTCATGCAGCGCACCAGGCAAATGCCACACAAGTAACAGCTTTCGGTCAGCAGTGGTACGGGCTGGGGTTACAGCTGCTTGCCTGGAGATGAAAAAACATTTCTTCCTGGGCCAAATGCTGATCTGCTCATACCATCTGCGCGGTTGTGGGACTACCTCCTTCAGAACAAGGAGACGCAGAGATGGGGCAAAACTCGATCCTAAATCTTACCAGAGCTTCAATTTTTCTCTCTCTTTTTTTCTCAGTCTCACCCCATTTAATTCAACTCTTGCTTTCCAAATTTGCAATAGCGGGTTATTTTGCATCTGCAGACACAAATCCAAATCCTGATCCCATTAAAGTTAGTGGCAAAACTTCCAATAACTTCAGCTGCACCAGGACTTGGCTCACTGTGAAGAAAATGTTGTTCTGAAGGCAATATGTACTGCCACAAGGATTCAGACATCCATAAATCCATCAGGCCAATGAGTATTTCCATCTGCCATCCAGCATTTGGAGCCGGGTGTGTTAACAATATGAGCTAGAGAGTGAAAGTTACCAGCATTTCTGCAACCATTTCTCCCGCTCTTATTAATGAGGTTTTTGCATTTACTGGCAGAAGGATAAAGAACAGCTCCCAGAGCACAGTGGTTTATGTGCAGGTTGGGCTCTTGGGACAGGAGCTTGGATGCCAGTGTGAGGGACACCTTAAAAATGTTGTAGCTAGACCTGTTTTAAAGAGGCCGGTTTGGGTCTCAGGAAAGCTGAGCACATTTCCCAGCTCTGCCACCGACATCCCGTGTGTCCCGGGGCAAATCATTTAATCTCACTGTGTCTCGGTCCCTCTGCTGTGGCATTTCTAACGCCTATCCTTTGCCTATGGAAACTTTCGGGCAAGGCTGTAATACACATAATAGTAATAATAGTAATAACAATAATGACAATCTGGTATATACACTGCATCAAATCTCAGCCACCTGCATCTGGCCAGCTGCATTCTGGCAGGACTCTCACAGCCAAGCGGCACACACGGGAACCCTTTAGCTTGGGAAAAAAAACTTTCCCTTTCCCGGTGAGTAATTTTAGGGACTGGACTGGTAGCAAAGCCAGAGTGAAACCTGGAGGCAATTTCGCTGGCGTTCTGAAATGAGTTTTATTTAAGTCCATAAATGTTTTTGAAAAGTCTGTTTTAACAGAGGCCAGAGTGCCCTGGGGTGACTCTCTTTAAAGTGCTTTGTTTTGTTAATAATGATTTGTAAACGGCGTCTGTCGGAAGTGTCGCTGCCACTATCTTGGAAAAGTCTCGGCTGGGAAACACAGGTACCTTGTGTTACTTAACGTGCTTCGAGTGTTTTTCCTTGCAATAACGCCTGTTAATGCTGCGAGCCTGTGTGGCCACAGCTGCCAGGGTGAAATGATGCTCTGCTGAACGGCCAAGGTCTCGGGCTAGATTCAGCCGTCCCTTCCTCCGGTGGCATACGGGAGGTCATGATGGGGAGCAGATGGCGTTAGCCCGGGGCATGGGGAGCAGAACATCTTGGGGAACTCACCAGGTCATTTCTGAGTGAGGGCATCTCGTGCCTGGAAGATCCCTGCTGCAACCGCAGCTGGACGGTGCTGTTGTATGAATAAAGGACCCATCTCACCTGTCGGAGGGAGGACCCAATTCATGGCATGGAGAGTGTCCCGCTGGGATGGAGAACAGCCGCTGTGGGGATGCCCTGAGCAGAGCAAAAAGACCAAAGCCACCGGTCCTGGCATTAATTGTCAGAGAAAGGAGAAAAACCAGTTATTTCAACGTCTGTGTTTGTATTTAGTGGGAGTTAAGATCCTTAAGTGCCTTTAGGAAATACTCAGAATTGTACCTGCTGCAGATACGTCTCCAAGCATGTACTGTGTGAAAACACAATCACTGCTATTTTCCTTTAAAAATCCCACAATTTGGTTTGCTTACAAGCACCGTTTCAAGCCTCTGGGTCCTTTCGGAAGACCCAGCATCATCTTCTAGGGATCTGGAGCACTATTTCCGCCTCTCAAATCTACTCCAGCAGCTTCAGTTGGGATAAAATTACAACGGCCATCAATCCAGCCCTCCTACTTCAGAGCATACGCTAATCACCACAGAGGGGAAGGAAGCAATTTTCTTCACACTTTATTACTGCACAGCCCCGTACGTTACAGATCTCGGTGCTGCTCTTTGTTTCGCATCCTTGCGGAGCATCCGTCATCGTCCGCTGACGGAAATCCTGATGGAAAGCCAGGCTGGACAGACCACCATGGTGCCCATTCGGGATTTGCCGGACTTAACTGCAACTGCCTGCAAGTTTGGCTAATGCCAGATATCCTTCTCTAGTCGGTGGAGGGAGCGGGAGAGGGTCAGGGGATGATTCATCCCATGCTAAGAGAGGTGTCCGAGGCAGCTGAGATAAATCACCCTTTGGAGGCCCTGACTCTTTGCGTTGGCTGTAGGTGGAGCCCATATGATTCGCCTATGTGAGATACTTAACTTCTAGATGGCTGAAGTGAAGCGAGGTGTCTCTTGCCTCCCTTGGCCGTGCGTGCTGTATTCCTGCTCCTCTGCAGGAATACTTCTTCTTCTTCAGATGGATGAAAGACCAGAAGATTTGCTTATGCTTAATAAAAAATTGCCCCGAGCACACTGCCTCTTAGCAGGTTGGCGCTGGGACACTAGCACCATATGGATGTGAAATGATAATAATAATAATTGCTATTTTGGAATAGGGGGATAGAACTGCTGAAATCCAGTGGAAGGGGCCAGCAAGAAGTCCTGTGCTGAAGTGATTGTGTACTGAGATGGGGTGGAAGAGGAGGGGAAGTTTTATTAATTATTGTGCTTAAACCTGAGCGAAATGGCAAACATTGCTGCTTTTAAAACTTCCCAGCTGTTCTTTCCTTTGTTCTGGTGACTGCTTGGAAGTTTGAGTAGTGATAAAAGCAAGGACTCTTAAAGCAGTTTGCAAAGTTGTAGGAGACTTTAAACAGCTGGTATGATAAAACACCCACATTTCCCCTGACAAATGTAAGCTCCACCGGTAGCTTTTAGAGAAGGGATCCATACCAGAGCCATAAAAGAAATAAAATGGTTAAGTGTAGAGGTGACGTTCTGGGTTTTCCCAGCTCAGTAAAGATATATCTAACCAGCCATTATCACGCAGGTGCACGTATATCATTCAACATCAGACATCAAGGAAAAATAATCGCCTGGAGTGAGAGAGTAAAGTTCAATGAAAGTTTGAAAGCATTACACACCAGCACTCCTGGAAGTATAATCAGACACCAAAAAAAAATGACTCCCATGCTTTTGTTTGGTTGATGAGTTTGGGTTTTCTGGCTGCATCAAATGAGATCTCATACAAATCTGTCTTCATTAGACTTCTTCTAAAAACAATTGTACATTTCCTGGAAGCTCATTAACAGGGGAGCATTGCCAGGCTCTTATTCATAATGGCCCTGATTCAGCAAAGTACTTAAACATGTGCTCTGGGCCCAATGATTTATAACAGAGGGTATAAAAGTAACCCAAACTTTTTCTAAGTTGTAGAAAATACTAAGCCCAGCTTTCATTTGCATTTTCAGTGAAAATTCTGGTCAGTTCCTCCTATCTTTGATCTGATCTGTTTTAAATTATAACATGTTCAACATCTACCTATTTATGATTCCATCAGTCTGCATAAAGTCATGTTGCGCTTAAAATTGTTGGTGGCTCCACCTCTGCATCCGCTGATTCCTCCTCATCTCTTCTGGAATACTTCAAATTCCCCCGCAGGCTGGGAGGGCAGCAGCTATTACCTGTTGTGCACAGAGACATCTCTGTCTTTGTCCCCTGTTGTCCTACCCTGTTCCCAACTGTGCTGTAATGGAGATGTTGAAGGTGCTGGAGGATGGCAAAGTTGTGCCGTTAGGCGTACCGTGGGCCATCAAGCTCTGCTAACTGTCCTGCTGGGACATGCTGAAAGCCTCCAAAGATATTATTGCTTTTGGGTCCCTCTGCTTTTCATCACCCGACGAGGGTATAAAAGTAACCCAAACTTTTTCTAAGTTGTAGAAAATACTAAGCCCAGCTTTCATTTGCATTTTCAGTGAAAATTCTGGTCAGTTCCTCCTATCTTTGATCTGATCTGTTTTAAATTATAACATTCACAACATCTACCTATTTATGATTCCATCAGTCTGCATAAAGTCATGTTGCGCTTAAAATTGGGTGGCTCCACCTCTGCATCCGCTGATTCCTCCTCATCTCTTCTGGAATACTTCAAATTCCCCCGCAGGCTGGGAGGGCAGCAGCTATTACCTGTTGTGCACAGAGACATCTCTGTCTGTGTCCCCTGTTGTCCTACCCTGTTCCCAACTGTGCTGTAATGGAGATGTTGAAGGTGCTGGAGGATGGCAAAGTTGTGCCGTTAGGCGTACCGTGGGCCATCAAGCTCTGCTAACTGTCCTGCTGGGACATGCTGAAAGCCTCCAAAGATATTATTGCTTTTGGGTCCCTCTGCTTTTCATCACCCGACTTGAGGCACCTCAGCAGGAGACCGATTTTTCGGGAAGCCGTGAGTTCCTGCCTTTGCAAACCAGCTGCCTGGCTGGGCAGTTGCCTGTCATTCTTGTATGCATGCATTTCTCACCCCCCTTCAGCTCTCAGGTCTAAAGGATGATTCCTCGGTGAGATGGACTGCGGGACATGCAGCGATAGCTGTCTCTGTGCCCGAGCCCTGAGGCCAGCCAGACCCTGAAGGGCAGCAGGACTGCTCCCAGCTCTGGCCAGCACAGGTGTGGTTGTACAAACACGCAAAACATTAACATGTTCACCAGACTCCAAAGGAGAATGCAGGTAAAGGTCCCTCGTGTAGTTTTATTTTTTTAAATAGTTTAAATATCTTTTCCTATCGCACTTTCTTCACTAGAACAGATTTTCTGTTCCCTGCTAACTGTGATCCAGCTTTGGTCCTCCAGTGGAGGACCTTATCCAAACCACCTCCAAGGGACCAACATCTACTGCTGCTTTGCCCAATTTATTGCTACTTCACTGTTCCTATTACTGTAGGCCAATAGCCCCAGTTGCGATTAAGTCCCTACTACATACTAGGCGCTGTACAAACATGTAGGCAGAGATTAACATCCCCCTGAAAAGCCTATAACCTAAATAGATGAAATAAATAAGGAGGCGAAATGATTTGCCAGGAGGAAAACCTGATTTTCAGATTTGCACCTGACGGCGCCAGGTCTCGGTGCCTGGTCATTAATCCCCAATTGCCCGGGGGAGCACGTGCATTACCTGCTGGAGGTCCACAGCTGGAAAGCCTTCCAGCTGCAGATTTCCTATTGCCATTCTGCGGGAGACAAATCGCTCTTTGCGTGACGCATGGAGTTGTACGAAGCCTCATTACAGAAAATGTTTTATGCTGTCGATCTTCCAAAGCATCGTCACTGGCAGCGGGGCACCGGCTTCTGAATGGGTGGATTGTGCTTCCAAAAGCTAATTAAAATCATTAGCAGCTCTCTCAGATCAGTTGCCAGAAGCTATCCTTCATGACAGTAACCTCATATTCCCCCTTGTCTGCTTGGGTACATTTAAGAGTTATTCTGAAGTTTATTATCTACCTTTTAAAAAATAATTCATGGTTATTTTATGGTAAGTAAGGGGAGACATCTTAAAATGATTATGTATACCCAGATAAGCAATAAAAATCACAGAGGTCAAGAAAGAGAGGGCCTGTTTTGAGTGTTACAAGTGCTCTGTATCTGCTGCTACGTTCAAGCCCAGAATCTTTGCCAAATCCCCTGAAGTCAGATATCTTTGTGCTCTCTGCCTGTTACAAATGGTAGCCGCGACACTGCTCAATGGGAAGAGGATGGAAGGATGAAAGGGGAATTCTCAACCAGAAAATAGTCACAAGACAGTATCACCATTTAGGATTTTTTTTCTTTGCCCTGAGTTTCCAATTCTCTCGTCCTCCACCATTTCCAGCTTTGTATCCTTTGGAAATGGATAGAAACAAGAGTTTCATGCAAGCTAGTATATGTGTATTTGTGGTATGGATAAAAACTCTGACAAGGATTTATACTGCTTACCTGAATACTTGTATTAAGAGTACAGCTGCTCTAAGTCCCTGGATGGAGAAGGGTGGTTCAGGTCACTGAATATGGGCTGTGACCCTCAACAAATCGAAATAATACTGTTCTCCTCTGAACCTTTATTTGTCCTGTCTGTTTAAAGTATATTATATTTGCCTTTACCACGTTGCACAGTGGATTCCCCAGATGCTGACGCAAAGCATTCAAGATTTGTAAGCCACATTACACCTGCAATGTGCTGGGTGAATGCTGCGAGAGGTGCATTAATTTCAGCTATGCTGAGAGCTGCTTGCCACAAGCATTTTGGCAGTGAAATCAAGTGGCTAAAACAAAGGATTTTGGGCTACTCTGGGCAATTCTTTGTGTGGGTGATTGCTTTCATAGACATGGAAATTCATGCCAGAAACATGGTTCTAATTATTAAATTCATTTGGATATTTAATATTGAGTGTTGGTTTAGTTCTGTAATAATAAATTCCAGTTTTACTTCTATTCTGTTTGCATCAATTTAACTCTTACTGGAAGAATAATTTCTGTTCTGCTTCCCACTCTCTGGTTAGCTCTAGTGCCATCTATTAAATGGATTTATCCACCTATGTAGCTTTGAAAAGCACAGGATCCCAGCGATTTCTCTATATTTGTAAGTATATCAAATTAGTGAATGCAAATCTATGAATCCTAAGTGATTAGACTGTGGCTGAAATTGCTTAATGACACCCTTGTTGTGCTCTGGCTGTTTAGGTGGGCTAGCTTTTCAGGTCTCATGTAGCTCTGCCAAAATCGCATTGCTCTTATTCTGGTACTCTCGAGCAAAAAGCGCAATTCCCATTAATGATGATTGTTGGCAATAGTGGTAATAAAGAACTGAGGTCTGCTAGCACAGCCCTGGCTGTAGGAGGTTGCCTGCAGAAGACCCACGGTCCTGCTTTGCCTCCAGCAAAGGCTGGTTGCTGGTGGTGCTGTCCTCAACAAGCACCTCAGGGTGCATCGCTGTCCTTCTCCTGGGCGCCACGCCACAACAAGCTGCATGCAGGACCCCATTTTTTTCTCACCAAGACCAAACTACCGTGTTTACTGGGTGTGAGCACCGGCCATGCTCGTGACTCTTGTTGCGGGATAAGGGCTTTGCCCACGGGCTCCTGATGGAGGTTTCAGAAGTCTCCTTTCCCCCGTCCCCTGCGCAGGAGGCTGTTGGCAAGGCTCACGTGCTCCTGACAGACCTGCTTTTCCATGCTGAGGAAGCAATTTCAGTGCCTACGAGAATATTACTCTAGGCCTGAATCCAGTGACCTTTATTCAACTTTCACTCCGTCAGGAGAATAATGACAGAAATTGGAGGAGGGGGAGATTGAAAAACTTTCAAGGGAGTGCTTTCCCATATTGGTGCCAGCAGGACTGTAATGGTTTACCCCACCGTAGGGGCACATGTTAGCCGTTGGCTAGAGGTTCGGCCCTGGCTGGTACACTGTCCTTGTGCCAAGTGAGGCTTTGAGGGATCATCCTCCACCTGCGATAACTTACAGATGGATATTTTGGTACTTGAAGTCCCCTTAGGAAGAGGAGGGGAGTCCAAAGCTGGCTGTGTCACCCAAGAGGGAGGCATTCGCACAAGTGAATGTCCTCTATTAAAGGGTTAACCCACTTTGCTCCTTAGCCTAGTGCCCACAGCTGCAGATATCTGCCTACTCCTCAGTCCAGCTCTCTTCCAGCTGAAGCTATGTTCTCCAAGTGATCCACATGCTTGGGACCATCCCAAGGCACCTGTAAAATGGGGCTTCCCATTGCCCCTCGGCCAACCCAGTCTGTGAGCATCAGTCCTGCACATGGGTACCAGTGATTCCAGCACAGCAAAGAGCAGCTCTGGATGGTTTTGCTCAAAAAGGATGACGGAAACATTGTTCTTTATGACTATCTCCTACAGTGAGAATTTTCCATGGTGATGGAAGGTCCTGGTCCAGTTCCTGCCTCTGTTTGAAGGGATGCAACCTCTCTCTCCCACCTGGACAGGCTACAGAATAAGACCTTTTTTTTTATGTTTGGCCTCTCTGCAGGCAGGACTGCAAGATACTTGGGGACAGGAGGAAAACAGGTAAGAGAAAGCTGTTTTTTTGCACCATCAGCTGGGACAGAGGAACCCTAAGGCTCTGCTCCCTGGGCAAATAATGTACTGCAAATTGCACTCCTTGGATATAAGACAGAAGCTATCTCAGGAGTGTGGTTGGGAGGGCAGGATCCCCTCCTGCCCAGCCATGGGCCCTGCGGCTGCGAGCAGGAGCTGTGTGCTGTCTGGACTGAGATGTCTAAAACCATGTGCGAGCGCAGACTTCCCCTGTGAAGTTCGCTCCAAAGGCTGCTCGGTGGTCGTTTGGCTGGGATCCCTATCTGCTCGGTCAAATCCAAGGTTTTGAAGGCAATGCCTGAGACTTCTGGATGAAAAGATAACAACTAACAACATTCCCCGGCTTTAACTGAGTTGCTGCTCAGCCGGGATCAGCTCAAATTCCTTGAAATAGCCAGTTCCCCCCAAATGTGCCCAGAAACTGAACAAAAGCTTTTGCTGGCCTGATCCCTGCCTTGCGTGAAGGCTGTACCTGCAGCAGCTGAGCCACGCTGCTCAGTGAGAGCCACCTCCGCAGCCATCCTGGAGGGAAGCAGCAGTCCAGTCACATCCTGGATGCTGGATGAAAAGATAACAACTCACAACATTCCCCGGCTTTTTGCTGCTCAAATTCCTTGAAATAGCCAGTTCCCCCCAAATGTGCCCAGAAACTGAACAAAAGCTGCTGGCCTGACACCTCCGCAGCCATCCTGGAGGGAAGCAGCAGTCCAGTCACATCCATCAGTTCATAGTGATGAATAAATGTAGTAGCTCTGCGCATCGTTCACCTAGCAGCGGGCTGTTTTCAAAAGTTTTACAGCTTTTTTTTTTTTTTTGGTAGTAGGAAGCGTCCTTCGAGTGAACATAAGACCATTTGATGTTACAATAAACCATTCTGCTGGCTCAAATCAAAGATGAGGCACTGAGGTGTTGTAAAAATCTTTGAGTCAACGAAAGACAGCTGGTTGAATCATTTCCCAGATTTTCATATGACTCATAAATTTGTTACATAGTGAGGAAATTCCCTGAAAGCTTCTTGGCAGGCACTACCAGTCTGACCAGTAGCTAAGAAACACATAACCTTCCAGTTATAGGGGGGGAGCGGTGTGGGGAGGAAACAAAGAAGACTCTGCCTTCAGGTTTGAGCATGGGGTCAGCTGAAAATGCATTCCTGCCACCAAAGCCAGAATCCTTCTGCACAAGAGGCCAGGAGATTTAAGGGACAGCTTCTTGGTTGTAATGCATATGTCCAGAAGAGTCTGCCTCCTCCCTCCCTCTCCTTCCACCTATACACCCGGGAGCACACGTGCACAGAAACACGCATGGCCAGACTCCACGGGGGGGACCTGGTGGTGCAGATATCTGCATATGAGGCAAATGCATGAAATTAGACCCTGTCCCTGCTAACCAAGAGCATGACATTCAGTTTCATTTCTTGACAGGCAGCCCAAATCCTGTCTTATTCAGGCATCCAGCTAATGGCAAAATTGTAGATGTTTCTGTCACCAAGATCCACATCTCTTTGGGTAGTTAATAGTGAGCATGTTGGAGACCCTCTAAAGGGAAAAGCCTGTCTACCTTGGGTAGGCAGGTTGGGTACTTGTGTTTTGGTCTCCCTGCGAGACCTTCAAATGCTTTTTCTCTCACCACCGCCTGTATGTGGAGAGAAATGGCTTCCTTCAAGGGAACCAATTAATTAGACACCTATAGTCTTGGCACAGATTGGGGCCTCAGTGATGTGGACCTCAGCTCCCTGATGTAGTCCGCCCCAAATTAAGCAGTGTGAATAAGCCCCAGCGACCATCTGGCCAAGATCTTTCCTGGCATCTCAGGGACCTTTTGAGCCCGGAGTTGTCTCCACTACCCCAGAAAAATGGAGCGTTACCCACAGAACTCCCCCAACTTCGGATGTCGCTGGTGCAGACATCTGCATCTGAATTACTCAGTTATCCCTTCTTCACGGACAGAGGAGAGGAAGGGTAGGTTCCTCTCATCCCAGGTTAAGGGATATGAAGCTCCATGTGACCTCTGGTATCGTACAGATAAGCTCACGATAATTTTTTTTCATGTCCCTGTGATATATAAAGAATAAAACAAAGGACACATTGTTGAAAGCTGTGATGTAACATCATTAGTACCTCTATAGAAAGACCCTACGATGCAGCTTTGGCTTGTTCTGTTGGGTCTCTAAACTCTGTGCCTAGTTATCTTTTGAGGAACCACCAAGGCATCTGTAGGGCTTGGTGAGCCAAACTCTTACACAGCCTGGGTGTAAGCGTGCTTCTGTGCTGGGGATGTGCATGTCCCAGGTTGCAGCAGAGAAGCCGTGGTGCTTTGGTGTGTTGGCAGACAGGTCATCTCAGGTGGTTCCCTGTCACTGGGACCACGGGAGGAGTCCATAAACCAGCTGCAGCAATTGACCCCAACGTGTTGGGTGATGGGAGTGAGACAGTGTCCAGGTTGGAGAGTCTGAAGATGATGAGGGCCACCTTGCAGAGACTTGGGGACCACCAGAGAGACGCGGGCTGCAGTTTGGGAACCATCAGTTCAGATATTTTAACCAGTGCTTCAGAAGCTGTGTGGCCTGGCAATTTGCCCCATGGAGTTTGCACACATTTAATTAATACATTAGGTAATTCGACAGCCATGGACAATCATGTATAAAACTCCCACTAATGTCCCAGTGCGTGAGCACACACAGGGACACGCACATTTAACGTAACGTTGCTCCCCGCTCCCCAAATCCTGCTGTGTTTAAAAAGGCCAAAGGAAACACAAATGGCATTTTGTTTCTTCTCTGTGAAAAACACTTGCAAACTCTGAGCAGCAAGAATGGTTTGCATTTCAGGGACTTGTTTATTCATCCAAAGCTCAAAAGATTTAAGAGTTTAAATAAAATGTCTGAATGAGGCTCCGTGTATGTGAGCCTGTGAAATGCTCTTTTTAAGAGACAGACGTCTGACGCCTTGGAGGAGCTCCTCAGTGGCAGAGAGGGCTTTAGCAGCTTCAGTCATGTGCAATTAAAGCTGATCAGGGCTTCGGACTGGTTGACAACATAGAAAATCATGCCAAAAGCAGCCCTCCAGAATGCTTCTCCATGGCACATGTTTGTCACAGCTTTAGCTTCAAATTGCAGCATGAAATATACAGCCAATCACCAGGTTTAGGAGCAAAAATGTTCCTAGGAATTCAAAAACTTTACCAAACCATTATTCTGACTGCTTTCCAGATTGAATCTTTCTTTTTTTTTTCTTCTCTCTCTCTTTCTTTTGGTTGCTTTAATTTAGTAGAGGAAGTGAAGGCAAATAGTTTAATCATAACCATCCCTAGGGGCAATTTAGAATCATTTTCTCATTAGTGCATATAATATGCAGTATAAGTAATGTTCAATCAGATGGTTGCTACAAAGGCCTGTGCAGACACTGAAATGAAATGCACTCTAATGCTATGAATAGCTGAATGAGAATAATCTTGTCTTTTTGTATCTTGCTTCTTTGTTGGTGGGTGAATAAGATTTCTTCCCCCTTTCTTCTCTCTCTTTTTTTTGGGGGGGGAATCAAACTTTCTTCTAAATAGTAAAATCAAGTTATAAAAGTGGAGGGATTCCAAGACTATTAAGGCTCCAGGGAATTCAATCACAGGCAGCCAAAGGCAGGAAATATTTGAAGAGGGAGAAGAAAACAGAAACATGAGGGAGCAGGAAATACGTGCTCCATAAAGATGACTTAACTGGGAGACGTGTCACACAACCACAAGAACGGGTCCAACAGGAGTACCTGAGGGGATTTTGCAGGAGGCAGTAGCTTCAAAGGCTTCTCCTCCCCCAAAAGCTACTCAACCTATGATGCATTTAACCCCTCCCCAATTTCATCATACCACCTTGTGTGGGTCAGGCTTAAAGTCGGAAATGACCCCCGTTAAAACGCAAGCTATGAAGATCCAAGATGGTGGGGCAGGAAGTTCTTGCACCACCTCTCCTACCAAAGCTGGCACAGCACGGGATTACACCCCAGGCTTGTAGATGGGCAGATAAGCAAAAGTAAAATGCCAAGTACTTGGATGGCCAGGCAGCTCAATGATTGCCCCATTGCTCCTATCAGCTGGGGTGGGCTGCTCAGTGACAGCTACGCCATGTAATTGGGATCTCATGGATCGTACTGACCATGACGGGAAGCCCAAAGAGCACTGCCTGTGATTTCAGCCCAAACTGGGAGCTGAGGAAGGTAAATGCTTTCCTTTTCCTAGAGGAAGAAGTTAGTAGGACCCCTAGTTGTCTGCCTCTTCCTGCACTTCCCAGTAGGCTCATGGAGTGCTCAGGGTGGTACCTGCTGGCTTCGATGGACCTTGTCTGGGAGAAGGGCGGACTCTGGGATTTCCTACTTTCCAGCTGGCCTCAGGGTGGTGACTGGGATTGGATGTTGTCGCTTGGACGTTGAAGTCTCTACATAAAAATGTAGTTGCTTCACTGGCCTGTTTTTTATAGGTTGGAAGAGACACGAGTGCTGGTCCCAGCATCCACAGAGATCAAAGGTATGAAATAGGACTCCATAGCAAGGGGGTTTGCAGATCATTTTTCAGGATCATTCAATGAGGGTTTGAACCTCCCAAGTTTCACTTAATTCTTCATAACTAAATAAAACCAAAAATTCAAAGTGAAACTCAACCCAGAAATCCACGTTCAGCTTGGTTTTGGATGGAAACCAAAGGAAATCATTTAATCCCAACATGGTTTCCACCAGAAGCTCTGTATTGGTCTGAGTTTGGTTGAAACTCAGCTTTTGCTTCCCTTTGCTGAACAGTTCATGTAAACTATGGGATAAGAAGAAACAAATTCAGGAAATACTTGTGTATTTTCCTTTAACGGTTTAAAAATATCTTCTGAATTCTATCAAACACATCGGTTCCATGAAAGTCCAGGAAATACATCAGTCCAAATTCTCTGTAAATTGGAAATAAGAGAAATTTGTCACTGTTTATCTTCAACACAAATACAGATCTCCTAGCGCTGGAAGAACTAGGAATATGTAGCCTGCAAACTTTTCCCATAGGTGGAGAAAAAAGACAACTCCAAAATAGATTCTTTGTTTTGATAAACAAAAATGAAAGGCCTAGACAATGCGATAAACTAGTTTTTCCTCTCACTTTTACGAAGTCTGAAGGAAGCAAAAGCATCACGCTTACTGCTACACCAGACTTGGAGGACATTTTCTGAGATCTTAAAAATTACGGTGTTAAACTAATGTCCTACTGTGCAACAGACTGTGTGCAATTAAGGACAAGTCTAATTATTGTCTTATCATCTCATAGGTCATTGCAAGGAAAACTCTATTAAAGGTGACGGGATAGTTCAGATCGTATGTTAGTAGTGACTAGTGGGTTTCAGAAATGGATGTTTCTTATTTTAGGATGTGCTTGTGTAAGTGCCACGAGAGACTCTCTTACAACGGCAATTTTACTAGACAGGCTTGTCTCGCTCATATCCTCTAGAGCATGAGAAGATACTGCTTCATAGGAAGGGGCAAGAAACCATAATTTATGCTTACGGGAGGAGCAGTCCTGTGCAGGAATATTTTGCTAAACCAACAGTTAGGGGTTGCCCGAACTCAGAAGATGAAGTACCTGCTCCTTTGAGCTCACGGATGAGTTGGTACCAGTAGATCTGGACTACTACTGTAAATTGATATTCCCCGTGCTGGGTGGCAAAAATACTTGTTTTCAGAGTTTTGGGTATGATTGTTACCCTATAGGGCGCGCTGGGCATGTGCAAGCTGTGCGCAAGGCAAACTCACACCCCGGAGATATTTCGTGGAAATCCCGCTCACTGACTTTTTGGTTGTTTCTCCTCAAATTCCTCATTAATATGTTCTCCACTAATAAATCTTTTCATTGCTCAACCAGTTCTGTAGAAAACAAAAGTACTGTTGGGGCAGCGTTTGATTGCAACATTTTTTTCTGTAGAAATAGTTACTAGCCAATAAAGTTGGAAGGAACTTGGCAGAGTTAAATCTTCCACTGGGGTTAGGTGCTTCCTCATTGGACCCTCTTGAAAAGACTCAGATTAATTTTGCCTTTGCCATGATTTGATTAGCTCGTTTCACATGTGGTTGAATTTCAAAACGGAGATTTATATCTCTGCAGCTAACCTGTGTAATAGCACTTGTTGCTCCTTTCGACTTTAATACATTAAGTACAGTACATAGGCATATTTTAAAGACATGTAAAAAAGCAAACATAAAGAAAAGATTTAAAATACTGACTCGCACACATGATGTTGTTGTGCTTCTCTCCTTACTTTGACTGTATGCAAGAACATAATGTGTTTTGGCCAGGCCATTGTCAAAACAGACGGAGATTAATTACCGTGGCCATTTGTTCTGTTACAAAAAAGATAAAAATAACTCATGAGTCATGACAACAGTGAATATTGTGGAGCCAAATCCTGCATCCTGTTTGCCATTTTCTAGCCTCAGCGTAGAAGAAAAGATGTGATTTTGAGAAATGATCTGATGCTATCTTTAGTACCTCTGCCGTGTTTACACAGCTAGGGAAGTCGGTGTCTGGCATTGCCTTTAATGACATGCAGACGTGGTTCGGGAGGAGGGTGTCCTGCTGCAGGCCGTGGAAATGGAGTGTTGCTGGATGGGGCTGGGAAAGGTTTGCGTACATCAGTAGATATGGCTGCAGGGCAGAGACATAACCTTAAAACACGTCAGGACTCAGAAATTAGGGGGGAAATCGTAGCTTTGCTCAAGCAGAATCCTTCAGCATGTGCTTGGCATTTATCAGCATGCTGTCATTGGGCCTTGACCACATGCTTAGGCGCTGCGCAGAGAGGACCTCCAGTCTTAGAGTGAGCTTTGGAGGGTTGGGTTTCATCCCACCATGTGGGACATGTCCTCCCGTGTAGGGGACATGAATGACTATTCTTGCCCATTTTCTGGTATAACCTTGGCATTTCTGAGGTTTCCCACCCTTGTATTATTACTAGCATGGACAAGGAGATGGACTTCACCTCTGAAGCATTTTCATGGCTATAGATTAATATCTTTGCACGGGCAAGAGGTCACAGTAGTCTCCCAGGGAGTGTTGTCACCATCTTTCATGCAGTCTTAGAGCTTCAAATCCAACAGTGATGCTGCCCACTGAAATACCACAGAAATACCAGCTAACGGGTCTGCATCCCCCTGCCACAGGCTCCATATGCTGAGGGAGGACACAAAGGTGATCCTGCAGCTTAGCCCCAGGGGACTCCTTGGCAAATGGTGGGCTCACCAAAAACCCGCACTGGTAGCACAAGTGAGCCTCATCTCCCCTCCTGCTTCCTGCAGGAGAGAGGGAACCTGCTTAATCAGCTCCAAACCTTGGAATATTTTACGAATGGAGATTTGAGTGCAGGGGGGAAGAAATCAGTCAGCTCTCAGGTAAAGTGGGCGCTAAGCAAATAGGCTGGTAATATTGGCAGAAAAAAGGAACATTTTAAAATGTGAGCTAGACATGCTTGAAACCATCTAAAACCTTAAACCATGTTAGAAAAATAATTCACAGTGCTTTGCTTCAACAGTTGTAGCTGTTTTGCCATGGCAAAAGACCATCTTTTAAGAGAGATGAGTCTATCATTATTACTTGTTGAATAGAATGAAGTAATTTTCATTCTGTATTATAACTTCTACCAATCTCAATTGTCCTTCTGTCTGTTTTTTTTATTATGTTTCTGGAAGCTATTCTCATTTGTACCCACTGAACTTGATGAAGTAATATGGACAGAATCTGATTCTGGCATTCGTGTCATAAAAGAGAGAATCAATCCACCAAAATCAGTTCACCTACACTTTTCCTTCAGTGCAGTAAGTCTTGATGAGGCAGGTGTAAGTAAAAGGGAATTAAGGGAATCGTGCTATCCTACCCGATAGCGCTAGGCTGTGGCTGTGCCAGCATCTGCTGACATGGTCAAGGACCGTCTATGGCTGTTCCCTCACGAGGGAGGCATGAGCCAGCCCAGGGAGGATGGGTTTGGGTCTGTACATGCTGGAAGTGACGGCAGTGGGATGTGTAATGTGGCTCTGCAATCCATGGGGTAGGACGCTCAACCAAAAAAAAGGCTCCCATCACCTTGTCACTTTTTGAAGTGAGAGAGCACCTCTTCCTTGCCTACTTTCCATTAAGCAGTTACAGACGCAGCACAGGGCCACGTGTCACCAGCACACTGGACCTGGGGATCCATATTGTGTGGCTGGTAGGATGCTCCCTTTGCACCACCGATTCCCAAGCTTTCCTCAGGTGTTAGCAGGGGCCAGGGCCAATTTTTAACACGGCTATCACTCTGGGAGAATGAATTTAATAAGGGCATGGCCATGCCCCACCTTAGGGACAGGGATAGGCATGGTTTAGTTTCCTGGCACAGATGTGGCCATGCACTGGAAGGAGGACCCTGTAACTTCAGTGGGGCAGGCAGCAAGCAATGAGCAGCTCTGGACTCTACAACCAGGTCCAAGGACTGCTCAGATATTTTTCACTTAATAGTGACTGGATATAATAAACAAAGACAAACCCAACCAGAGTCTCCTAACCTTTTCCTTGCAATGCTGCTGTCTGCCTGATCCGGGGAGGGGGGAAGAGGAGCTGAGTGCCTTGTTGCTACAGCGCAAAACTAGGCAGCTCCTGGCCCAGGCATTGCTCCCCAGCAGAGAGCTATGGGGATGAGTCTCTTCCAGCTGAGGCTGTCCCTCCTCTTGGTTTTTACTGGGCCAAGTGCTCTGCCGAGGAGCTTGAGCCAGAGGTGGCCAAAGACCAACTACGTCACCTGAGTCCCATCGTCTCTGGGAGTGTGGTGATGCCAGACAGAAGGCATTTGAGGTCAGCCCTGCACGTGTGACATGAGCAGAAAAGCATCAGGACACACTTTTTTTTTTTTTTTTTTTAAATTTTGCTGGCACACGTCTTGTGTGTCAGGTCATTCCTTCACACATACACATGTGTGCACCTCATTACAGCTCCTTGTCTCCCTCCCTTCCTCTGCTTTGCCCCGCTTCCCTGCAGTATCCTCCTTCCATCCCAGGGCTTGGAAGCTGTGCTCAGCCTCTGCAAGAAAACTGCTTCCAGCTGTGGGCTGTGACAGGCTCTCAGCTGCTGTGCAGCTGTTCTCGGGCTCCTGCTCCCTAAACCAACGGGACAGGTAGGGAAAGGCTGATCCTTACTGACTGTCTTCAGAAGCAGTTACCTGAGCCTGGGTTTGGAGGTTGCCTTTGGACACTGCCAGCAATAGGCACAGGACCCTTCTGACAAGCTAAATCGATGTGCAGGGCTAAAAGAGCTAAAGATTTCAGGAAGGTGGGTCATAGCAATCTGGTGTCATCCACATCATTAATGCAAGAAGGGTCTAATGGCTGCTTGGGGAATCTCCGCTTCTTGCAGCGACTTTGCTAAAAAAGGATCTTGTATGTGCTGTGCCCAGGCAGAGGGCAGCTCTGTCTGTGGCATGTGCTTTCTCCCCATTTGGTTACCTTCTCAACCTGTTACTTACTTGGTCTAGTTGGATGTCAAATACCATCAAACTCCGAAGGAAGCTGTTCAAACCTCCTTAAAGCATTCTCCCTGGCTTTGGTCATATGGCCTTGGATAAAGCAGACCACTGCAGATCAAATTTCTCTCTCTGAAAGGTTAAAATTCCTGTGAACCATTTCAGCCAGTTTCCTAAGGCAACTTTCCTTTTGTGACAAGGGCTCTTCTCAGCAGTGTCCAGACAGGCTGGGTGTCTGCTTCTCCTTGAAACCAATGGGACAGAGGAGCTGGATTCGTGTTCCTGAAGACACCAGAAACAGCCCAAGTACATTGGGTACGATCAACAGGAAAACCTAAGTGCTTGCAAGTGGGATGCGCAGAGAATTTAGCTAGTTTGGCCCAAAAAGCTCTCTGCAGTCCTTAGGCCTCCTCATTTCTTTGTCACAAACATGCCCAGAACTGGCCTAGGCTGGAGGCTTCTTTCTAGTCTAAACACCACCATGATTTGCACAAGCCAAAGTGTCGCCAGAAGGGCCAGGTACGGTATAACGTAGCCCCCAGTTTGGAGTTCAGCACAGCGTAAGTGGCCATGACTACGTTCATTCTTATGCTTCAAGACTTTTGGAGGTACCACTCAGTATCTCTGCATCCAAAGGCAAGGAAGTCCTTTAGAAAAATCTGACCCTTACAACACCAAAGGGTTGGCAACCCGCTGTCCTGCTGAAGATGACTTCCTAGTAGGTAGGTGCCTCTCAACCAACTGGCATCTCTTGACCTCTCCCGGACAAGTCTTCATCGTTATTTGTGGTTATCTTTTGCTTGGTGTTTCTAAGACATGTGTCTGCCTGGCTCAAGCTTTCGCTGTGAACCCTTGCTCTTCTGGCTGATTCGGCTTTTTTTTTTCCCCTCCCCCCCCCCCCCCCGCCCCTTGCGTGGCCGCATCGGCTTGGCTGTGCTCCCACGATCACTCATTACTGCTGGAACAAGGGAAGGCAGACAGACGTTTGTGCATTCTCTGGTGATGCACAATCTGCATCCTGTGGTCACTGGGTAACTGTAAAATTAAAACAGATCCTTGCTGTTAACCAAAAGGCATTTGCAATAAAAGGAAGTTAAATACAGGGCTGGAGGGGTTGTTTTGCTGCTAACAATACATTATAGGACCTGCTAGGAAATTGGATTCGCTAGTCTATCCTCGCCCCCACGATTAAGTTCACCCCCAGTTTAATGTGATTTAGAATTAGGTGGGATATTTTATGTTGATAGTAGGTTCAAGGACTTTTTTTTTTTGCCTGGACTTTGGTAGAATTGCCATTATTAAGAATGACAGAATAAAATCCACAGCATGTGCTATAGCAAGCACGAAATACATAAAATACAATTCTTGAGCCTCCTTTCCTTTCTGTACAATGCTTTCATGAGGTAGAGGATGGCCAGCTATTCCCACCTTCCTATCTAGAGACCAGGCAGGAGGCCAGAGCCAAAAATTTCTGTCTTCACTCGAATTTGGCCGCTTTCCAGGCACATAGTGATGCTGGATGGTCGATCTCTGGGACTGGCAAAAGCGTCACTGAAGGTCCCGACCTTCAAATTCCTGACAGATGCTGAAGGCATCTCCTCCAGAAAGGCACTTTGTCATACAGAAATGACATACTTGTGCGACTAAACATCTGCCAGCACAGGGACAGAAACTGGCCGGGGCCCTCTAAAGCAATGACTACCCATTTAATACATGGAGTGAAAACAGCCCATGGGGGTCAGGGGAAGAGGCTCTGAGAGGTGCAGGGTTGGGGCTTTCCTGGCCTGGAGAAAAGCAGGGTTTGTGCTCTGCTCCAGGTTACATCTTCCAGGTTTTTGCTCTGGCTCCCTAAGGGAGTGCCTCAGCCCTGACACAGCCAGAGATGGTGAGGCTTTCCTTCTGCTCTCCCAGTAACCTGGGTCCCTTCTCCATTAACTGCTATGCAGGTTGGTGACCCTGCAGGACTCAGCTTGGCCAAGGCTGCAAGTGGTGCACTTGTGAGTCCTGTTAGGATGCTGGTCAGAGGTGCACATGGCCAAAAGAAAAACCATGGAGCTATTACATGGTAAAGAGGCAGGTTTCTGTAACACCAGAAAGCCCAAGGCTGGGTTTAGACCTGTGAAGATGCACCACAAAGCAATACCTCTGGGATTTAGCCCACAGAGCTGAGACCTGTCAAACCCACCTCTCCCATTTTCCAAGTCACCAGGCGATGGTGCAGTCAGGGTATTTGAGCCATGTTCAGCTCATCAACAGCGATGAAAAATAAGCAGGTTGACCATGGCTGGGTAGGTTCTGTGCTCAGAGCTCCCTCACTCCAGGTCAACAGAGTGATTTCTGAAGCACATGGGATCCATCGATGTCCGAGAGCTGGGGGACGCTGTATTTAAGGAACTGTCTCCTCTTTCACCAAAGGACTTACTGCTCCTAGGTTTTGTCTTGTTTTCTTCTAAACTTAAAGCAAGAAGGCCAGCGTTGTCTCTTTTCAACTAAAGCACCAGGAAAAAAGGGAATGAAAATCTTTGAGGTCACTGTTGTAACCAGGATGAGCTAAGGACATAGAAGCAGCATGGTTTGAAGGGAGAGTATCTTTGAATAAACCAGCTGGAAAAGAGAGGTGAGATTCTAGTTTCAGAGTTCAGGACTTCATGAATATCTGTGTCCTGTGCCTGTATGGTCTAATGAAAGACTCCACCTCTTCCCAAACCCTTGAAAGTGCTTTGGTAGGAGCACAGACCAAGAAGGGGCAAGCCTGTTCTGTGCTAGAGATTGATTTGGTTGAGTTCAAATTAAGAAAGAAAAGTGAGGGGACACAATCTATGGAATAATTTAACTTCTATTTATAGGCATTTTATGGTCTGCCATGCAGATTAATTAATGCGGGCTGTAAACTCACTCATTTTTAAGATCCGGCTACAGCGATGGTCCTGCCCAAGCCCTAAGATAATTCATGAACATTAATAGATAAGAGAGAGACAGCTTTGAAATCAATGCTTTACACAAGGGCCAGATATTATAAAGATCAGTGCAATAATTAGTTTAAAAAAAAAAAATCATACAGTTGAATTACTCCACGGGTGCCTTTGTGTCTGAGGTTCAACCAGTGGATTCAGTCCTTTTAATCAGAATTAGTTCTGGAATAGATTTTTCTGGCCATAGAGCTAAAAACGTAATCCTGGCTGGCTCGTTCAGCTTTAGTAAGCATCTATGACTATTTTTCAAAAGCGGATCTCTTTCTTCTCCTGACAGAAAGACTCATCAAATACAGACAGGAGAGGAGAGGAAAGGAAATCTCAGCTTCATTGAAGTTGAAGCCAAATCTCCCATTGGTTTCACTGGGGCCACAATCTCACCTAAGCTGCATAACATGCTTTAAAATGCTACTGGCATGATAATTATACAAAATAGACCCCACATTTCTTTTTTGGGAGAGGAGAGGGAGTGGGAGGAGAAGAGGGGAACCTAACACACACGTTTGTCTGATCCTATGAGGCATTTACCTGTAGCATGTACTTGGCAAAAGATCTGATATATGAACTGAATAAATAATAAAATAGTCTGTTTCCTCGCGTCACAATTCGTAAATGCTTTCGATGTACATAAATGATCTTAAAAGAGGTACTTGCACTTCCTTTGAGGAATCTTTAAGGAATCCAAATACATCAGAACCGCAGTTGTAACTTGGAAACCTGAAAGTGATCTAATGAGGCAGACACTGTCTAATCTGATATGTGAAAAACCTTTGACTTTGACTTGAAAGCGAGATTTTTCTAACCCTGACACTAAGGCATCTCTTAATAAATTATAAAGAAAACCCAGAAAACACCCCCCAACAACTGGCAAACAATCAAACCCACTATGAGTAATCATACCGGCAGCAGAAGTGATGCTGTAAAACACTGCTTGTACCCACTTCTTTACCTTTTCACCTACTGTGTGGATCAGTTATGCCTGAGGCAGCAGGAATTGGTTAAAGCCACCTCATTCAAACACATCAAAAAATGAATGAGCCATAGGTAAGTCTCTCCTCTCCAGCTAGCCCAACGGCAGTGCCTGCGTGCAACCAAAAAGTGAAGCTCCTCTTTTTATCCACTGCTACTCCCCTTTGCTTCAAAGTCATTAAGGCCCTGATTCAGCAAAGCACTTAGAGACCATGTTGAACTTTTAAAGCGGTGGGACAGTTGTATGTACTTAGTGCATAAGTACATCCCTTAGATGCAGGGATGGATTGGCTTACATATATGTTAAGAACGTCTTTTAAGTCCTTTTCTGAACCAGGGTCTGATCTCGCTCCCGTGTGAGTTAATGTGGGTGCAAATCTTCAAGACCAGCAGAACCAGGTATTCTGTTGTTCGTAAGCAAAGGTACAAGCTGGAGTCCTAGAAAGGCAGAGAGTACAGGTCTGGAATCAGTTATAAGGACACTTTGCTTTTAGAAGAGTATCTGGCTATTTTTCAACATGCATTTCATTCAACTAAGAAAATGGGGGAAATGCTATTTGATACTTCATTTTTAAATCCTGTTTGGAAGACAGGTGTTGCTTTGAACCCACAATATGGAAGATAACTGCAAGCTGGATTCCTGAGATGAATGTGAGGCAGATTAAGTCCAGACCATAATAATGTCATCTTCTCCAGCAACATCACTGTCCTGGGATATCAAAGGCAAGCCAAAGTTCACACACTAGCTTAAGATACTGCTCGCTCGTTTGCAGCCAAAACAAAAAGCTCAGACATGTTTTTTGATGCATTTTATTTAGAACTCTATGTTCAGGCCATGTTTGCAAAAAGCAATGCATCTCTGGTGTTTATCACCAGGGGCTCAGATCCAGTTGAGTAAGTCAGAGTGCCCAATTGTGGGTAGTTGCCTCATGTTAGCTACTTGCCTTGAAGCACTGCAGACCACCTTTCACAGCCACTTTAAGCAGACGAGGAAGTGGGACAGCCTCTGACAGAGGCAATTCTGCCCCACTTCCACCTTCGCCTGCATTTCCTACCTCTAAAGTCGGCCCAACTCATGTCTGTACAGGAGATCGGACAACCAAGCTGGATTAACACATTTTAAACTAAATGTGGCTGTCCCAATGCTTGCACCAGCAAACAAGGGTGCAAAAGCAGAACAAGCAGCAATGGGCAAAGACAAGATGCTCCTTCTGTTGGCACTGTAAGTCTCTGCTTAAGGAAGCCAGGGAACTACAGAGTATCTTGGCCATTGCTGGCTGGAGTAACTAATTACAATGTTAAAACAGTGCTTATTTCTCTGGAGATTTGCCATGTTTTGAGGAGCTGGCTCCAGCTCTGTTGGATTTCTCACAGGGAACCTGTGCCTTAGAAAAGTCTCCCCCTTAACTCTAGCTCATGCTTGATTTTTCTTATCTGCCGGGTATGGATGAGACACTCAGCTGTTATAATTTAACGCTGCTGTCCTATTAGCTTTCCCAGGTACCAGAATCCAACTCAATTGAAGTAAATGACAGTCTTATCAACTCCACGGACTTTGAAGCAGGCTCCAGCTATGGGATTGATCCAATATGTAAATGCCAAGTCTGATTCCAGGAAGGGAGGAAAATCATCAGCTGAAATTGTTTAAAGACTTGCAGATATATCTTGGCATGCTAAATGGAAATGAAGGAATTTCTCAGGGAGAACGTTAAGTAATTCTCAAAATAATTGTTAACACACACAACACAACCCCCATCCCACCTCTGTCACTCAGTCAGGTTATGGTTTACCCACTGCAGTAAACTGTTAAGTAGTTTGCACTGTTTGTGGTTATACTTACTATTGTTCTTGGAAACAAAGACCAAATTAGTGGCCGGCTTCAGAAGTTTAAAATAAAAATTTGGTATCAAGGTGTGCTGGTCACTCTTGTGTCCACTAAACATCTGTATTCAATTACAAAGCATTTTAGAAAGAGAGTCAGGGAGCATTGTTTGGGACATAAACTGGACCTAGGCCCAAGAAAGGGATCTAGAAAGCCCGAGCTCCATCACCACCTGCTGTTGGAAGCACTGACAGCTACCAGCGTCCAAATTTGGTTGATCAGATTTCCTAAGCACTCCAGTTTAAGCTACCACACCTGAATTCCTTGATCTCGGGACGTCCTAGCCAGGCTCTGCTACTCCACATAGAATCACATAGAATCATAGAATCATTGAGGTTGGAAAAGACCTCTAAGATCATCGAGTCCAACCGTCAACCCAACACCACCATGCCCACTAAACCATGTCCCTAAGCGCCTCATCTACACGTCTTTTAATCATAGAATCATAGAATCATTAAGGTTGGAAAAGACCTCTAAGATCATCGAGTCCAACCGTCAACCCAACACCACCATGCCCACTAAACCATGTCCCTAAGCGCCTCATCTACACGTCTTTTAAATACCTCCAGGGATGGGGACTCCACCACTTCCCTGGGCAGCCTGGTCCAATGTTTCACCACTCTTTCAGTAAAGAAATTTTTCCTTACATCCAATCTAAACCTCCCCTGGCGCAACTTGAGGCCATTTCCTCTCGTCCTATCGCTTGTTACTTCGGAGAAAAGACCAACACCCACCTCGCTACAACCTCCTTTCAGGCATTCGCATCCCTCTGGATCCAACAGACACATGCAGAGAGCACCCAGTGTGAAATTTTAGGGGTGATTTCAGCAGATCTAAGACTGGCTGCCTTAGAGTGGGCGCTGAGGCTGTGAATGATACCCAGGACTAACAACCTCAGACAACATCTTAAGCATCTGCCAGTGGTAAGTTACTGTCCCATGGCATTGAAATACTTCTGGAAAAGAAGGCAGGAGTGGTGCCGTAGTCCCACCTATGTCAATATTTTGTATTGGCAAAATAAAAGCCCAAAGCTCTAGCAGTAGTTACCTAGGATAAAGACAAGATGGGGAAGAGGGAGTCTCTATAGCTTACCATCACCTTTGCGCTTTCCGTCCTCTGGTCGCTGGGGTCCCGATTACAGCAGGGCTCATTTAGGACCCTCAGCAGTACCTGACATCAAGCCTTCTCCAGCATTCTTTCTGAGCTCAAGAAGCACCACAGGGCCTTGAGTACCTTCTGAACCAAAAGGGTCTCTCCCTAGCTCACAGCAGGATTTCTTGGCAGCTCAGGGCAGGTAAAAAGCCAAAGCAGGGTACAACTGAGCTTTAAGTAAGGCAAGAAACTCTGTTCCATATTTTGTTCGTTATTGAGGTAGGCAGAAACTTCAGCACAAAAACTGTGACTAGAGACAGGGAGAAAAGCAAACTTGCTTAAGCATCATCTAAACAAACTGAACTGGAGAAAACACTGAACAAACCTTCTGAGGATACCTTTCAAATATAACCACCTCGCATCTGCTGCGTTACATGCTACAAATATGTATCTGCTACAATTAACGATTGGCTAATTGTATGCATTTCAAAAAAGAAGAGAGTCTTTCGTGATTTATCAGTCCTTCTGAATTTGCCATTAAAAATATTTGCTAAGGCAGAGTGTTCGAATACCTGTCTAGCTCCGAAGCTGTCAAAAATACAGGAAACATCAAAGAGGCTCTGCTGCATCCCTAAAAAGAAAGGAAATAATTGTAGTTGTGGTATTGGTAAACCTACAAGGGTTTTCTGTTAATATCTCTAGCTACCACACAACCACAAGAACTGTCATGATATGCATTTATATGATTTTTTCCTTTTGGGTATAACCATCCCAGCTAAAATACCCCATATGCTAAAAGATTGATGCTTAATACTTCTTTCCAGATGTGCTCTGGTTTAGTTAAATATTTAACACATTTCTAGAAGTATGTAGTCTATAATTGCATTAATACTTCAGAAGAATGATGTCCTGGTGAGTAAAGGGGAAGATATTCCAAGGCTGGCCGTGTACCTACTCCTGCCAGTGATCAGTAGAAATCAGACAGGCTGTCTTTAAAAAAAAAATATCTCTGATTACCATTGATCATCGTGGATGGCATTTAAACAGCTACACAACCACAACCCCGACAGTGTCTCCCAGTAATATTCCCAAGGCCTAAAGTGACGTTCTGTAACATGGTAAAATTGCAAACAGTGAAGTCCTCATTTAAATTCAAATATGTACAAGCAAAATTGCATGACGCATGCAACTGGATGTATTTAATTGCTGAATTCTGTGCTGTTAACAAAATAGTTTTGCCTTTTTCCCTACGCATTTCCACAAACAATTGCTCAAAAGACCCAAAGTGTAAGAGCTGGAAATAAGATGGATCCCTGAAGAAGCGATGAACATCTCCACAAAAATAAAAACATGAAAGCAGTCCTCCAATGAGATGCTCGACTCTGGCAAATGCATGTATTAAAAGCCTTGGGAATAGCTGACAAAATTTTAAACAGTAACATCTAACTCAAGTGTGGTCTGACTAAACAGTACTCGGAGAAGGATTTTGGACGAAATTTAGAGCAGTACCTCAATGAATAGGAAATAATGCATTCACCCCTTTCAATAATCCCATCCTTACCCTTCAGAAGAACAGTCAAAGCAGCGAGAAAATGAAAACCTGTTGAGATGTGGTGAGAGGAGGAGTAAATAGGGAGCTTTTCTCCACCCCACTCCATGGCTGCTCTGGGCAAGAAAGCACGCTAGGCAACCAACTCTCAAGGAGCAACAGGAAATACTACCAAGGATCTCAAAAGTCCTATGTGCTCAGGACATACTCCTTAAACCCCTAAACCATGGCGTGCAACGGTGACCTTGTGAGATGATGTGTCTGTGTCTGCAGCAGTAAACTAAACAACGTTCAGGGCACGCTCCCAAGCACTCAGGCTAACTGGCACAGCATCGACACAGGTAATTACGCTACCAGGGCTGGCCACATCCCCACTGCTTATTGAGCGTTCCCAGTCTCCCTGGCCTACACCAATTCACAAACTGTGACCTGGAGGTGCTTTGAAGTCACCAGTTGATCAGAGCCAGAACAGAGCAAAGGCTAAACAACGTTCAGGGCACGCTCCCAAGCACTCAGGCTAACTGGCACAGCATCGACACAGGTAATTACGCTACCAGGGCTGGCCACATCCCCACTGCTTATTGAGCGTTCCCAGTCTCCCTGGCCTACACCAATTCACAAACTGTGACCTGGAGGTGCTTTGAAGTCACCAGTTGATCAGAGCCAGAACAGACCAAAGGACAATTCTAAAAGCTGAACAGAACAAGCAACTGAGTTCCAGCGCTTGCGATGCGTAAGACATATGGACATAGCCTCCACAACCATCGTCCACAAGGTCTGCGCCAAGGCAGAACCGTGATGTTACCCAAGTCCTTCAGCCCACTGTATAAAAGTCAGCAGAAAAAGGTTCATCAACCAGACGGAGGGAACATGCATTATGCACAGATGATTTTAAAAGCATTAATACTGAGAAAATGTAAGGGTACATTTTCTGCTAAAATCTATGGGAACCGTTAGGCTATGTGGGTGCTTTTATAAAACTTAAACCTACCCTGTTTCAGGATGGTGAAGTTATGCTTACTGCCAGTATGACCATTTGAACATCTTGATAAAAATGGGACTGTTTAGTCACATGCACAGAGAAGAATCGGAACATGGTTATTACATGGACCACAATTATCCCACACAGGTCCTTCCCATTACAAATTACAGTCTTGGAAAAATAAAAGCAGCAGCAGGGGAAGGGAAGAAAGACAATTTACCAGAAACACAAAAGAAGCCTGGAATAGGGGAGGATTCAATTTTAGTTAAAATACAGGCATTTTATTTCCTAATTATTTTTTAACATTTCAGGTTTATTCAAAAGACATTATTCTGCAGGCATGTATCTTACAGGTCTTAAGACTGATAAAACACTAGGAATAATGTGATAACCCTAGCAAATGAAGACATGGCTAAAATCATACCAGAGTGATATTTTTTTTTCCTTTTAATAAAACTTTGGACATTTCAATCCAATTTTTAATACTGGCCAAAGCCATTCATACCTAGAGCATTTGGAATAGTCCATTAAAGAAACAAAACTTGACAAGATGCAAACAGCAGGCTACACTTGATTTCTGCAACTGATGGCAAAAGCTGCTGGAGAAGTATCTGTACACTTTAAAAATGTTACATCAGTGACAAATGGAATTTTGTGCTTTAATACTTTGCTTGAAAAGTCTCTTTATCCAACATGAAGTCAGCAAATCTCTGCTGGAGCTCCTTTTCTCTCTCCTGCTGTCGCTGCACATCTTCCTTCAGACACTGTAAGGAAAACATAATTAAGCAACCAACCAGCTTTTCCAATAGTGACACCCATGAAGATCTTTACCAAAGGTTGTATTTTAGTTCCTTTAGAGGAAGGGATCAGAACTGAGACAGGACATTGCTGAGATTACTTATTTGAAATAGAAATGTAAAACAGAGCAGTTGACGTAGAGTATCAAGAATCACAGTTATCTTACTTCAAATGTCAGGTATCTTACCCTGTTTTTGACAGCAGTTAATATCAAATGCTTCAAAAGGAGAGATTTCAAATGGGAAACTTGCCACAAGCAGTGCATTGTATTTAACAGTTATCCGTGGATTCTTCTTCCATGAGTTTGTTCACAACCTTTTTTGGGTAACCTTCCCAATTAACCCTACATCCTCCACCAAGGCCTTCCACAGGCCGCCTTCCACTAACTATACAGCGCATGAAGGAGAACTACTGCTTGTTCTAAAACTGCCAGCTGCTAGTACATTTGCTCTCCCTTCACCCTCGTATCAGAAGAGACAGTACATGTATTCTGAGGATTAGCCCTGAGTAAAGTGCCATTTACTAAAAACAGGTGTTATTAGTAGCTATCAAGCTATTTAATACATTTTACTGTTAACTTTCACTAAATCAATTAATCACTTCTGAGTTTGTAAGCACATCTATCAGCACTTCTAAACAGTCTTCACAAAATCAGTTTTAAGAACTGATTCATTTTATCTTTTTTACAGCGAGTGGTTGAGAAGACTTGAGACTCAATGGAACCCTTTCTTCTGGAAGAAAAAAAAAATTAAAAGAAAAATTGTGCTCAGATGAGTACTTATTTCTGGGAAAGCAAGCCTGGCACTGGCTCAAGCCTAGGACTGAGTCTTGGTTGAGGGTTGCCTTGTTAGCTGAATAAAGCAGAGAAGAATATCCTGGAGATCCTTAAACTAAGAACAGTGGCTCTGATGCATTGTTTTCAGGTATCTTAGTGTACCTGTTTCTGCTAGTTCCGGGATGAAGTTAAGGCTGCTTAAGAGAAAGAGGTATCTTCCTCCTCAAAGCCGTGCCAACCGGTTAGAGGCCGGTAAGGCAGGTGGTGTTATTCAGGAGCAACGGTCCAGATCACACATGCACACATTGTTAGCCAGCAACAGGACTGCAGGCAAATGGCCTGAGCTCTGAGGATGGCTCAAAATTACAATTACAGAACAACTGCTCAGCTTCTGAAACTGAGAGGCATGTTTAAATCAGTACAATAACCCCATTTCAGTGCTGGCTTTCTAAAAGTCCAGCCATCTGCCAGTCTGACAACAACGTTAACTTCAGGGAGTAATACAATCAACATGTGAAAAGAAAGGAGAATCTCCTGTAGTATATACTGGCATTTGGCCCACTGACTTTTAAGGAAGTAGGAGGCTTTACACAAGTTTCAGATCCACCCTAAGTTCTAACAGTAATTAAAAACAAAAGAAGCCAAATTAAGATAGATATGGAACTTCTGCCGATATGCATTGCAGAAGATTAGTAAAATAAACCACACAAGGAAATAAAAT
The DNA here is from genome assembly GCF_000699145.1 of Aptenodytes forsteri. Lineage (NCBI taxonomy): Eukaryota > Metazoa > Chordata > Aves > Sphenisciformes > Spheniscidae > Aptenodytes > Aptenodytes forsteri. The sequence continues at coordinate 2,879,095 of NW_008796220.1, read as the reverse complement.
ATAAACAAAGTTAAAGAACACACTAGTAGATTAGTCCCAGCTTCTAATATATATATCACGGAATCTTTGATATTGAAGTGAATGTCAGAGGAGTCTGGTAATAGCCAAAAGTATAATTTAAAAAGATGATTAAAAACTTGATACAAACTCAGGCTGTGAACCTCAGAGCCCATGCATTGTAAAAACATTTTTTCCACAAAGTGCCTGTATTTGACCTAAGGTATCACATTTAGGAATCTCACCTCCAGTCTCCGAGGGATTGCAGCATCTTCATGTTTCTTCAGTTCCTCAAAAGTACGTAGCTCCAGATGTGCCTGTTCGATTTGGTCCCACAAATCATTCAATTGTTTGATGAGGCCCATTGCTCGAGACTGATAACCACCAAGCAAGATCTTCAGCTTCTTCTCCATCTTGGCAGCCCTCTTTGCTTCAGTTGTCATGTGACCTCTGTTTATCTGCCAGAAGGAACCAAAGAATTGTTTTATTTATCCAGAACTCAAGAGTCAAGGGGGGGAGGGGAAGTAGTAAAAATGTATCTGTGGAACTGTATCGAGTTGATTGAGTTCCTCGATTTCTATTTTAACAAATCATACTACGCATTTTACAAACACCTATATTTCTGGATTTAAACCTTTACAATGTAAATACATCATTCCAGGGGTGAAGTCCACTGGCCAAAACAGGGGTGATGACACACTATATGAGTACAGCTTTATAGACAGGAATTGTTGCAGTCGCTGAGCTAAGCAAGCAGCCAAGTCACATGATAGCTTGCTACGCCACATCCCACTTAACACAGGAGATGTTCTTTGCCTTAGTAAAGGAGAACTAAACAAAGATATTATGTTCCTCCTTTTCAAAATTATATTCCTAGTCTGCAAAAACAGCCACATCTTTCAATCCTTCTGCCTATCCCAAAAGGATTCATCTAAATCATATTCCATAAAGTAAAAAGGCAATCGGGAATGTTAAGGCAGCTCTGAAATCTGTCCCTCTGTTGCAGAGAACCATACTGAAAACATTTAGACTGGTCTAAGTGGCAAATGAATGGCAATGTTGGGTCATGGAAGCACTGCAAGGAACAGAAGAAGGACTATTAGAATGGTAACTAAATCCTACCACCTATCTGCATGCACTTCCTCAGGACAGCCACATCAGGAGACAAAGGACCAAGACTAAATCCTGGTAACTCACAGAGGTGGGACAGGATGGACACACCAACTACTGTCTGCTTCTAAAAGGCATGAAAGGCAAATCCAAAAAAAACCCCAAAACAAAATAAAATCATGGTCACCATCCCAAGAAGAACCCAGGTGCCATGATGAAAACTCAACAGGTGGTGACCTTTCATTCCTGGTGTCTTCATAAAGCATTTCAGAAAGACCGCTTGGATTCAAATGTCTCGGTAGCTGAATGCTGGACAGATTACTTGATTATGTGTTCAAGGTCAGGCTGGATGGGGCTTTGAGCAACGTGATCTTGTGAAAGATGTCCCTGTCCATGGCAAGGAGGTTGGACTAGATGGTCTTTAAAGGTCCCTTCCGACCCAAACCATTCCATGATTATGCATCTTAGTGTTTCTAAGCATGTGAGTATGAGACTGCAAATAAGCGAAATTGGTTTTGTCTTAAAGTAACCTCACCTATCTGTAAGATCTCCCATTCAGCTTTACTACATTGCTATAACGTTGCAACATTATTCCCTCCTGCACCATTCCAAAAACCTGGAGCTCCCCAGTGGCCTCTCTAGTAACACTGCTTTTGCGCAGGGCTTTTCCCTCAAGGATCTCAAAGCAAGAAGGTAAGATTATCTTTAGCTAACAGACAAATAGTGAGATAGCACAATGAATCAGCTGCCTAAGCTCAGTGGCAAAAGGCAGAAGCAAACCCCCACAACTTACAATCCAATAGCGCACACAACAGATGTGACAAAGTGATGAGGTTAAAATGTGCTATCTAAACCACAAAGCAATTGGCATGTTAGATGTGAAGTTCTCCTTCCTGTACCATTCTGGTGAGTGCTACCTGGTGTGCCCTGGATTTAGAAGTCTTAGTTTCCCTGAAGTTGTCCAGGTCAGTCCTCTAACACCGTAATCCAGACATAATCCATAAACGGGCAAGTGATACAAATTACAAAATTCTGCCAACCAGGACACAACACAAACAAGCATATTCATGTTAACATGTTATAAATGTTTTATATAACATTTAAAAAGAGCAAAGGTAACAGAAGCCTTTGTGTATTTTTATACATGTATTCAGTGGGACAAAATTAAATGAGCAGTAAAAGCATTAAATAGCCATCAGCATTTTTAAAGCCTGATAGACAGCAAAGAAATCTTTAACACTGAATCACAAACCAACAAATAACACAGGACTATACGACTGAGCAAAACTGTGGAGAGGTGTAGCATTTCACATCTCTAAATATGGACATACGGTTCCTGGTTGGTTTTTTTTTTAAGGAAGTAGCATTAAAAAAACCAAAACAAAAAAAAACCCCAACACACCCTTTTTTTCCAGAAAGCATTGTGTGAAAGATGCCAAACTCAAGAGAAAAGGAATCAGGCTTCTCAGATTTTGATTTTTGCCACAGTTAAAGATATATTAGTGCAGGAGATGAATAGTGCAGGAGATGAAGAAAACTGTGTAAGTTTTTCAAGTGTTAAATATAAAAGCCTAACTCGGAACCACAGTGGCTAAATCACCTATCCTTGCCTCATTTCTTTAAAAATCAAAGCTTTGCTGGTGAACATTCTTACATACAAAGGAATTACCACTGATCAACCAAAAAGCAGCAGCTTTTCACTGCTTTGAACCCTACAATTACCCAAGATAACATCTTTTACCAATGAAACTAAACTCCACTGGGAAGGAACTACTTTCTGATCGGTCCTTTACAGTGGTAACTACAGTCAGCCAGACAACCCCAGCCACCCCACTAGGGCTAGTGCAGCCATCACAGTCTTATGCACCAAGCTATTGCAAAGCGCATTTCATCAACCTTTCAACCGTTCAACTTTATTAAAGCACACTGTATTATACAGCTGCGTGTTTCTGTAAAACGCCCTACTCCTTAACAATTTATTCACTCATTTAAAACAGTTTTAGTAGGTGGTGCAGAGATAAACAAAGTGAATGGTCAAGGGAGCAAACTGTTAATGGGTGAGTGAAAGAGAAATTTGACTTTGAGCTGTCTAGTTTGCTCCTGGGGAGAGAGATGCAGACTGCTATGCTTTTCAGATTCTGTTTGCAATGTAGACTTAAGCTATGCCCAAGGTGCTTTAAGCATACAGAAAGGCGCCTCTTTTTCAATATTTATATAAATCTAGAGAAAATTAAATAAATAGATTAGGGATTTGTGAGGATACTCTCTGATGGAAAAGTATGAAAGTTTTAAATGTCTCCACTGGTAAATAATATGCTATTACTGCAACAACAAATACAGCTGTGCGGTCAATGAACTATTTTCCAATTACTGTTTCTTGGATGAAAAACGTGTGTTGAGAGCCACTGACATTTAGAGATCGTGGAATAGATGGATGCACAGGCAAACAGAATTTTGTTTGCAACAGAGGTCTAATGTAACAAAGATCAGTTGTCCCATGTTGTTTCACAGCTTTACAGACAACGTAGAGTATGCTTGGTGTGAAATGAAACCTCAACCAGAATGTCACTTTTCTACAACAGGTTAAAAAAGACCATTTAGAAAGGTTCACTACTCTGTCGTCCCAAATGAAGATCTGTCAACAACCTAATTTTCTAATAAAATGTTAAACACTGAGTACCTGAGGACATGAAATACAGTTATAAGCGCTATCTCCACCAAACAGAAAAGAGACTGGATCAGGGCATTGCAGTCAGAAGTCCTGAATTATCTGCATGCTCTAAGCATCACCAGTAGCAGTGGCAGTACTGGGTTGGTCTCACACTTTTACAGGCTTCAGTTGGGATTCACTTTGCTTGGCTTTAGACATCAACATCTGAGCTTGTCACCCGAGATCTTCCCATAATCAGCAGAGAAACTGGCAACTCTAGGGCATGGCTCATCTGATCAGGGCCTCATAACGAGGCTAAGCACGCCACTGGAGTGCTCTTCACTGACTAAGATGCTCGTTCAGACACCGTTACCTAAGTCAGGTGGATCAATCCCACCCTAAGCATGTACTGTTTTAATGTATGAGATATAATAAAGCATTTTTTTTCCTCCAAGAAAAGCCAAAGCCAGTTCAAATCTAATGCTTATTATAGTATCAGATCCTGATTATTTAAGTGCTCTTGAAATTTTCAGACAATGAGAACTGGACTTAATATTTCCATGTTGTTCTGGATATAGATTCTTACTTTTAACTACTAGAGCTCATTAGGTTGTATACTGCTACTCAGCCCTTGCTTTTCTACTTAGTTCCTTGTCTATCTTGGACTATCATAGGCCTCACTGCTGTAAAAAGAAAAATAAGAAAAGAGGAAAAAAGAAAAAAAAAAAAGGCTCCCAAGTATCTAAACCCAGAAATAACAGCCCTTTCTCCCTTCTCTGCTTATAGCAAGAAATGTGAACACTCACCACCTTTCCTCCTCCCTCCCAACTGCAAGATTTTAGGACCTACTACGAAAAGGTCAAAAGGAGGTCTCAGCTTTTGTAACAAATACTATTTATTAAAAATTGCTGACTGCTGCATTAATGCCAACAACTGCATATAATTTTAGTTCAAGCTTCGTAAAATTTTAAGGCTCAGATACCAAGCTAAAAATTCCAAGCAGTTATGAAGAGGTGTGTTTAAACAGTAGTCTACATTATTTGCTTAAAGCTAAGAAATAGATTTCAGTAAAATCTGACAGCCATTTCCCCCCTGAACCTAGCAGAAAATATAAAGACATTTGAAAGATTTCTCCACTTAGTTATTTATTTTATACTGGTCCTTGGCCAGCTTTGGTTCCACTGACTTTTGTACCAACTATAGCAAAACAAGAACAGCATGTACAGACATGGGGTAAAATAATATATGATGTTAGGGCAAGTGTGAGAGCCTCATCCCATCCCAAATCTCTTATGTAAAAGCCTTCCCTCGTGCCTAGTAGAGTTGTGTTCAGTTTTCAATACTACACTAAAGATCCAAAGAAATCAAAACAGAGCAACAGACATAACAGAGGTTTATAAAACGTAATCTAGAAAAGGGAGACTGACTGAAAAAAACAGGGTTTTTTTTGTTTCTCTCCGTCTAACAAAAATAGAGAAAATGAAGACAGACACAACAACGTGTTTTAAATATCCCAAAGATCATTGTGAAAAATTAGTCTGTTCTTATGTCCACTGAGAAAGAAAGAGGGATTTGATTTTGGCAAGGAAATTTTAGATAGGAGGTTAGTTGTAAGGTTTAACTAAGAACAACAAAGAACAGGGGAAGACTGCTTATGAGAACAAACATCCACTGGGAAAGATTTAAGAAAAACTGACCCTGAGGAAGGAAGGGCTCAAGTGCCTTCAAAACTGCATTTTCACAATTCCTCATCTCACTACTGAGGACACCCCTTCTCAGTTCAAAGGGCTGTTTTTCCCTGTACTGACTGTTTTGTTTTCCTTCCATTAAATGTGGAGCTTCTGGTAATCCCCAAACAGCATTAAGCTCTCTTGTCTTCTAATTGATCTTAATCATGCCTGATAGATAAAAAAAACATGGAAAAAGAACTGCTGTATGTTCTTACCAGACCCATAGCCAAACGTAAACCAACTTGTTCCGTGACCTTGGAGAATCAACATATCATCATAAAGCTGCTTAGCTTGTGCAGAGAAATCCTCTGCCAGCTTCAGCTACGCTGGCTGAATAGGTTACTCTTGGAACCTATATAGGACTACTCCAAATGTTACTGTAACTTCCTTCCTCACCTCAGACCCACAAGTGGCCCTCCCATACTCAATTCTGCTGGCAGGAGCTGGATTAACTTAATTTAAATAGCAGGGTTTGTGAACTTGCCTTATATTGGCTCGGTCAGCCAGAGTAGCTGCAATGAGACAATGCACACTAAGACGACAGCCTTCTGCTCAACACCAGGTTACACCGAACAGGCTTCGCCAGCATTTCAAACCACCCCAGTGACAACGATGACCGTAACACTAGGGCATCCTCCGTGCATGTTTAGGAGATCTGCTTTACAAGCTTGATGGTGCACTCTACAATAGCACGTTTTTAAACAAAAAATCATTAATTGCTCTACTTAAAAATATTTTTCCACTTCCACGCTCTTGGACAGAATTCTCCATTTTTTTGCTTGAAACACTGTTTCATCTGTCTACAGTTTGACTAGGCAAAACTCTCTGTAGAGCCTGCCTCTTACCTCTGAGTTAGTAAAACGTAACAGTCAACTCTGCTGGAAACTTAGGCTTGGGGTTACTATCAAACAAAAAATTGCATTTCCAGTGTAGAACAATATGGGCTCAATCTATCAAACTGACATCAACACTAGCATTAGCTCAGCTAATCAACCGAAACCATTCCATGGCTTGACGCAGTTTCAGCACTCTGCTGCGACACTGAAGATGCTTACTTAACGTACGAGGGGGTATGGGGATCATTAAGAAAAAGTGCTGATCAGTATCAGAGCAGTCAAAAAGGGACAGTGTATGTAACTTTCAAGAGATGGCAAAGTAGGATTTAATTCTAATTGACTAGGATCACACAAAGATTTTCATGGAAAGATTCGGTCATAGGTGATCTTCAAATTAAGGCACTGCTGGTATGCAACTGCAACTTCACAACTGAAACTAGACGAAATGTTCAAAGCTTGCATGGAAATATAAAGCTACTTTTCCCCAACTTAACAGGGAAGCCTCAACATAAACTCCTATATTGTACTTTGTTATGTAGATCATATATCATTATGACTTGCAGAACGCTATTCTCTCTACTCGCAGTCAAAACTAATAACCCAAGAGCAATCTCCATGTGAACTATGTTTCAGAAGTTATGACGACTTGCCTTCAAACGTCGTAACACGAGTTGGTAGGACTGTTGAGTAAAGACAGTACAGGGTACATCAAGAGCAAGTGTTCCCACAGAAGTTCATAGCATCCAACTATCTAGATCTAGAATAATCCAGAAAGTTACTGGGTAAGTTAGCAGTCACTGCTGACCTACAATGATGACATTGAAGCCCACTTTGAATATTTTTATTTGGCAACTGCTTCTAAGACTAGCAGTATTATCAGTGATACACATATATCACAATCACAGTAGAAACACATCTAGAAGAGCACAATTTAAGAAGAAAAAAAAATATTTTATTTTTACTAAGCTTTTCTGAAAACTCCCTGAGAAATTACAGTAAGATTACAGACAGCAACAACTACCTCAGGCTAACAGCTTTGATTAACTCTCAGCAAACATGGGTTACTGCTGTGTCTGATGAGATAATATGGCAGCAAGCACAATATAATTACCTTCCAAAACGTATCACTGCAAACCCAGAGTTCTTGGACTGGTCTCTTCCAAAGAAGAGGCTAACAATCTCGTGGAAGCTTACGCAATAAACAAATTAGCAAACAGCCTGGTTCCCTCTCAACACATAGCAGAAGCCCCATGATGAGCTTGCAGCAGTCACTAGTACTCTATTCCAGCAGCTATTATTACACAAGTATAAATGAAGCAAGTTACTTTGTGAGCAGCAGCTCACACTGGCCCAACATTCACAGGTTCTGACACTGCTTCACGTTAGGACAGGCTTTAAAGAGCGACAGGTCTGTAGATGAGGTGGCTTCCAGCAAAAGACCGTATTAATTTATACTTTTCTCTGTCCAAACACATTTTTCAACAGTGATGGTGTGCAAAGGCCTTTTGCCTTTGTCAATGCTGAACTTCATTTCTGAGTACGTAAGTTCCCATTTTTCAAATGTGAAATCTGATTTCACCTACCACCACAGAGGACATCAATGGGTTTAGACATGGAGGGAAAAAAACTCTCCTGCAATGAGCAACTGGCCAAACAAGAAGTAACTGCTATGCAGTCTAAGCTTATTTTTAAAGAACTTTTTCATTGCTCATTTCCAATGTTTTGGCACATCCAGGACCGAGGACATGCAGAAGATGACTTTCTTCTACATGAAGAGTTATCCAGCCCCCCCCCAAATTATGACCTTAGAAGACAGGCTAGCACAACGGTCCAATTTGAAGACAAATTTCTGACTCATAAGCAAGATCACAGAAATAAGAATATGAAGAACCCTCTTACTGGCATTCATCCGCTTCCTTCCAAAGGTCCCAAAGTAAGTAAATAGCAAGAGAACTGGTATGAAATCAACTAGTAGCATTTTCCTCTGAAAATAACTGTTTAACAGCAAAAATATAGTTCGGTTTCCCAAAGCTGTTCAATTGGCAGTTTAGGAAATGTCATTGTTTTAAGAGTTGACTAGTTACATTTGAATAAAACTAGATCTGCTTTCCTCCTTCCTGCTCATGGTGATGAAGGTTTCTGGGGGGGTAGCTGCTAACTGCAGATGTAATTTGTGGGGAAAACCAAGGACGTAATAAGTTAATTCACCTAAAGGGCAGGGAACAATGGGGTTTTCTTCCAGACTTGTAACACACAAAGATGCTCCAGCTCGACTCAACAAGCTCGAAATGGAAAAGACAAGTACACTTGAAGATTTAGCAGTTTTAGGTAGTGATTTTCAGTCACAGGTCTGTAAGTGCTTCACAAACAAAACTGCACAGAGACCCATACGGTAGACATTACTCCTGTTCCAGTGACAGAGGAACCAAGGGAGACATTAAGACCTAGTTTTGTTTCACTGATCTGAGGTGCTCTAGGTACCTCTGTAATAAAAAGAGAAAAACAGGAAACCCGAGAGGGAAATTCAACTCTTAAATGGGCCAAGCTGTTCTCAGGAGGTGCCTTGTCTCTCTACCAAAAACAAAGGGAGCCTAAGGCAATTGCAGCTTTGTTTTAGTTAGGAGGCTAAAATAAGGTGTATCGAATCTGAACTCATAGGACTTACTCAAAAATAGGCAATGAATACTCACCTGTGCTAGAAAGAAAACACAAGGTTTCTGGCTAAATCCGTTTATCTTCCCTGGCAGGGTATTCTTTCTTACTGTAGACATAAGTTCTCCTTGGCAGTACAAAACCTTTTATTTATTGCTTTCCTCATTATAGGTTATGGGTTACCTTCATTGTGGATCTCACAAATATTTCAAAATTCTGCAAGCAAAGACGTGATGTGTTACAGCTACGCTGATCTAATATCCAGCTACTGTGGAAAGGGGTCTGCTGCTTAATCTAAAAATGACTTTTTTTCTGCCAATTCAATGAACTGATCCAGATTACCACAGAGTTATAAGAACACTGGTACAAGGTCAGAGGTAATGGCAGGGGGCAGCTGGAGAAAAATAAGTAGCGCTGACCCTTTTTGGCACCAGCTAAAATGTTAGAGCATCCTAGCTATAGCACAAACTGCATTCTAACCATTCCAGCAAACAGTAAAAGTGTTTTCACACACAGGTAAAGACAATTCTTAAGGGATCTGCCATATATCTGTGTTGCCCAGCATAAGTATATACCCTCCAAAACTGCCACGCTAAATACATGTACTCTGATGATCAACTGTACATTAAGCAGAGATCAGACACTGCAACAGTGGTCTTGCATAAACAGTCAGGTCTATCAGATTCTGAACAGCTTAACAGTGATGACCACTGATAATCCTCAGATGTGATCCTCTGGTGCCAACTACACTTCCAACAGACCTTATTAAAAAAAACCCAAAACATATTTCACAAAGGCAACACACAGTAGTACAAATGAATACATGTGTCCATAGAAGACGACTACTCAGGGATTCCTCCATATTTTAGTTTTATGAGTAATTTCTCTATTCCTAGTCTTATAAATTCTTTTATTTTCTTCAGGTGTTTTCTCAGTAACAGCACACCTGAAAATCCAAATGAAACTGCAAGCTTTAGAAGTATGTAAACTAGAGAGAAATTAAAATACAATCTCCAATAAACTAGTAAGTGATACACCTTGCAGCAGAGTGTAACATGCAACTCCAGCTAAGCAACTGGATTTCAATGTAAATTGATTCAGAGGACTTGGGCTGCAACCAAAAGCAAAAATGGACACTTTGGTCTGGTAAATTACCATCTTGGTGTATCTTGGATATTGCAAAGAATAGATAATATACTATGCTTTGCATACGCAGTGTAACTAAAGCTTCCTCCCCGTAGACTTTCAATAGTGTATTTTATAATTTAACAATCAACTGAAATTATGACATTAACTACCGCAGTTTTAATAAAAATATTTGTATGCTGCAAGCCAACATTATGAACCATCTTCAAAGGAAAAGTAATGCTGGCAGGAAGTTTCTACATTATGAACTACGAAGGGAAGCAACTAGCTTGTTAAATAGATGCCTCTATTATCTCATTTCATCTGATAAGGTTCCTAGTTTAACATACACCTTCAGTAGGAATGCTTTTCTTTATAGATACATCGCTCAGAAGGAAGGGAGTACAAGGTATTGCAGAGAACTGAAGTAGTTACTAAATGCAACTGTGAGCATGAGAAAACTCCCATTTCTAAAATGACTAGCTCTGCAGTGTAGCCCAGCCTTAAACAAATATGCTAGACTTCTAGAAGCTACTGGAAAGATCAGAAAATTTCACCAGGATTCAAGCAAATCTAAGCTGTACCACAGACACATAGCGAGGTCACAGGGATTCGCCTGCATGGACCTGAAACTTCCCGTCCGTAATGCAAAAAAAGTTCACATACGAATCTTGTAACACTCTTAAGCCACGTTAAGTAACATATGCAAAGAGTCCAAAACCCTCAAAATTAAAGAGAAGTGAAAAGTATTACTAATACGTAGCAGTACATTCCAATATTAAAACTGCTGCTGAGCTGTGCGTTACTGCTGATGATGCCTGGACAGGATATCTAGCCAAACAGAAGCTCTCCACAACTGCTCCACTTTGCCTCCTCAAGTCCATCAATAACAGCACAAATCTGTTTGTGATATCACCATCAATTTCAGAAAGATAAATGTCATGTCAACATATACAAGGCTGCCACCACTAAATCACTCAGGCAGTGAAAACAGGCCAATTAGAGAAAGACGGCTGTTCGTCCACGCCACCAATCCACCCAGTAATCTCCAAGCACTGAAGACAGCACTAGAAATAGCTGGCTTTTTTTCCACAGGATCTGCAGGGTGTTACCAGTCCCATATGGAAGTATTAGACAGCGACTACCCAATGTGCAGCTGTCTCCAGCAAATATCACTACACTCTTGTGTTTTTTTCCTAATGATCTTAGTGCAATCTGACAGGGAAGAGACAGCCCCAAAAGCTGACCAACATCAGTTTCTGTTGCTGGCAAACTCTATTTTACAGTTTCTACTCTTCTCTCAAAGCAAGTTAAGAGTACAAGCTAGTATCTTGGGGTATTGAAAGCTGAGCTAATATCCCTGCTTTTCATTAAGGTTGTCTGATACTTCCCATTAAAATATCTATTTCAACTGATATTGCTTTCAGACAATTTTCCTTGGAAAAACATTAAAATGAAGGTGGGTTTTGCCAATGCTGAGAATGGGTTAGGAAAAAAAAAAATTGCTGTGCTTTTTTCATTGTATATTCGTTTGTTCATTAAACTGCTACGCTTTTTATTTATTGTTTAAAAAATGATTCAGCTGGTGACCTATACTTAGAAAACTGCATATATATATCTTGCTTTTAGGAAGCTCTTTTCAAATAGGACAGGCAACAGAGTTGCACTAAACCGTATTTTGCACACACTTGGGAGAGATTTTCAGCTCAGGTTTAACTTTGCAAAGAGTCCACCTGCACTCCACAAACAGCGAGATGTGAAAGGCAGCGCAGTACTCTCACTGCACCTGCAGCTGAGGGGCACAGCCAGCTCTGCTGGCCCTGGGTGCCTGACTGAACTGGGGTGTGTGGTATTTTGAACACACACACACACACAAGCTTGCTCTCTCACTCTACTGTAAGTGCACCAAGCAATTAGCCTTGTCTAGCCGCGCTCCAAGCTCCCAGCTAATCTGAAGAGATACAGCTACATTAACGAGTCGTGGAGTCTCATGACCGTGGCAACTGATCGTAGACACAGCTAGCTGGATTTTGCTAACTGCCTTCCATGGAGTCCCATGCAACGTTGGTAGCAAATGAAACCCAATTTTTTTTCCTTGGCAAGACCTCTGACTCGTAGTTTGCTTTTTGGATGACTGTCTTGTGACTACGGAGCAATAAGCACTTACAGAACGAACAAATGCAACAGGAGTTTGACGAATGGATGACTTGACCTTCCTTTCTTTGCTTCAATATCCTCAATAAGCATACCATCACCACCTACTCATTCAAATATTGGGAGGAGATGAACAGAAATCAACAGCACAAGAAAGCCTACACAGAAGTAACCAATTTAGACTGCAGAAATAGCGCGCAGCATAAAGGCGCAGGGCCACACACTGAACAATAAAGAGAAAACAAAATATTCAATAGCTACTCATTAAGCAAGTACCATCCACCCTGTGCAGCAAATGAGTCTGTGGAAAAACTAGGCTGTAATAGTGAAATTAAAGACTGTCTCATAATGCATATGCATAGGCAAATTAAGGCTGCCAGAGTAAGGCTGTTTGTGCATTCCCCAACTTTGACTGTTTGACTTTGCAACTTTAATAATGCACTTCTAATGCAGTTTTGGGTGTAAGATACGTAAATTTCAAAAGCATTTGTACACAAATTAGGTACAGCCCTCAGACTGCTGGCGTGATGCCAGCAGAGCCCCTGCTGCCATGCAAGCTGGCTGCTGCTGTGCCCAGATACTGTTTCTCTGAAAACAGAGTAGAGCAGAGCGTGTGAGAGCGCATCAACCGGCGGGCAGCGTTGGGCAGGGCAATGGTGCTCTCTGCTGGGTGAGCAGCAAAACGACAAGCGCTCTGGCACGAAGGCTAAACCGCTCGGCTACTGGGCTACGTGTAGGTGAACTGCTCCTAGCCCGAGTCAACTGCGCAGTCTATACCTGGACGACACTCTTGACTGACAGTCTTTACAAAACACACATTCACGCTGTATTTCACGTGTATGAATCGAGTGAAAATTCAGCTTTTCTGGCCTCTCTCTCATGTTATTTCTGTGGTAGTAGCTGTTTGAGGAGGTTTACTTCTAGCAACAGTAGCTATATTGATGTTAAATACAGAAGAACTTTAAAAAAAAGTTTCCTTTTACCATGGAAAAAAAATAATCTCATGCCTGCATAGTTTAGAGAGACTTTCAGGCTAAAATGGTATTTTGGAAAACGGTCAATGACTTACTGCAAGTCTGAACAAACACATGTTCTGTGGGAAGAAACAATTTAAAACCAGCTTACCTTTTATGATAAAAGCTATATATTTTTGTGTTTTGTGTGGAGTGTTTGGGTGGAACTCTAGAGAGGGGACAGGGCAAGGGAAATCAGTGTCAAAGGGTTTGAATTGCGTTCTTCTACTTAGGGCACCACAGCTCAGATGATCTCCTCTCCGCACACACCTCCCTCAATCCCAGGACACCTTACCAAATCTTAACGCCTTGTTGAGTTAAGGCCTGTGACTGTTGCATTTTGAATAAACCGATGCAAGCATGTTGACACTGGAGAATGCTGTACTGTACAACTCAGCAGAAGAAGATGTAGTTTCAGTTCTTGGTCCCTTAGTACCAGTGCCCTGCCATAGTACTCCAACTGCATGCAGATACATTGGTGAGATGTTGCTATCTGAACTCTGGTATTTTGTACTTGCGGAAAACATTAGTTATGCAAATACACAACAGCAAACTCGAAATTTCAGTTTAAAATGCACTCATAAGGAAGCCTACTATTTCCTGATAAAGTGGAATGGGATCACAAACATCCATTGTTCTCTTTTTTGGAGGGAATCACTGGAACTGGCAGAGGATGCCAGTCTGGCGAGAATTCAGGACTATCTGGACCTTCACGTATGTAACAGTCAATCAGAAACCAAATCTTAAGTTGGAAAGAGAACTTGAGAGGAGTTTTGGGACAGAGACTTTGTTTTTAAGCATCTTTCTCTGAAGTATCTCATACTGGCCACTATCAGGGACAAAGTACAAAACTGGAAAAATCAGGTATCTGATCTGCTAATAGCAGAGGTTAAGGAAACAGCAAAAAATCCACATGGAATTAAGAGAGAGCAGAACCTGACCTTCTCTCCAGTTGAGAATAAAGTGGGTGAGATGAGCAGTGTTACAGCTAATAGTGCAAAGAGAAACTGTGCGTGGGAATACTCCAGGGATATTTTAAGAAAAGAAGGAGGATGAGAGAAGGCGATTTAAACACCTCAAGAACATCTATGACTCCCTAGGAGAATTCCTCAATGATCTTTTCAAAGGAACCCCACCAAAAGACCTGAATGATTTATAAAGTAACTTGTAACTCTTACATAGCAAAAAGAAACAAAAACACACTGGAAGAAACTTAAAAAAAAAAAAAAAAAAAAAAGGCAGGTGCAAAAAGCAGAAAAAACTGACACTGACCTCAAGCCTCTTTTCAAGTGACTCTATCCTGTCTTTTTTGCTGGCCAAATTAGCTCTTGTGTAGCGGCTCTGTCCAGGCAGGTATAACACTTGGCTGTAACATTCTTCCCACACCTGGTTATAAGCTTCACTTGAGAGCTCTCCATGCCCCATTCCTTGCTTTACCACTTCCATCTCTTGTGCCAGTAGATCCTGTGCCTGTTGGAAATGATGAGAAATAAATTGCAGTTACAATACACAGGATACAAGAAAATTCCTCTTGTTTTCACTCCTTCAGCATGCAATTCACGGGGGTCAGTTTCTCTTTTCATACTAAAAGCTCACCATCAGGTTAAGCTAACTATGAAATCTAACACAGATGCTGTGGATTATAAATGAAACCCAGCCTAGAAGGCTACTCATAGCGCAACTATCCCTCATTTTATATAATTTGGCCAAACCTGACATCACTCCGCTGTAGCTAATGAAAGCTGTGGCACAGCTAGATACTTCATCTTGCTGCAGAAGAAAAGAGATAAAAGCAAGGACCTTGAGGGGAGGGAGAACTGTACAGACAGAAGCAGCTGTTCTATGAAACAAAAATCACTTTTCATTTCCTTTTGCTTGCCCTCCTCCACACAACCTGGAAAGTCAAACCCTAAACATTAACGGGTGAGCTGCATAAGCTCCATGGCAGGAAATACTACTCTGACTTTAACTAACACACATTCTGTTGCTAGAGAACTACTAGTGAGACATGAGCATTCTGCTGTTTCCAGTTTAGTTTACAAAGTAACTTACAGTGAACTGAAAAGACTCATGTTGTTCTCACAACTCTTAATATTTCTGACAAAGAGCCTGGCCCACAAAACTACACAGGCACCCAGGTTCTTCCGATTTTATTTGTAACTAAAAAACTAAAATATCTTTGCTGATCTGGACTTCACTGGTTATACGTGCATGTCTTCTCTTTCAACAGGATTTATACATGCGCCAGAAATTTCCATATCAGCAGTAGGTAACTCACTGCAAGCAGACGTATGTTCTATAATAGCATACTGCCCAGGAAGTAGTTCAGGTATCAACAGATAGATGATTCCAGGGATACCAGGGAAAGGAAAATTAATTACTTGTCCTCGATGGTCAAGACAGATAAAATAGGAGTACTCTAACCACACCTGACAAAGCTAAATCTTATACAGGTACACTTTCAATTAGCCTCTATTTGTACACTTAAGGCTGTTTAGTTGTGGCATGAAAACAGTTCCACAGCTTTAAGAGCTCAGCATACCATGCTAAGCACCACTCCTAATCCTTCCCGAAAGAGCACTACACATTAGGAAAAGAAAGGAGCATTTTATGAAGGGCTTTTAGTAGGAAGATGTTCTAAAAACAAATGAAGAAATAAAGGAAAACAAACAAGCCCCAGATGAGAGCACAGAGATAGGAAAACTTCCTGGTTTGAATTTAATTTTAGACAAAGAGGGAATATTACGCCTAATGTTAGAGAGCAAGCAGGAGCAAGGATGCAAAAAACTTCTGCCCATCACTTAGGAGACAAAATTTCCAGGGACTCTGAAGAAAGATTCCAGACAAAAACTACTGGACTGTGTAATAGTCTCTAAGGGAAGTGATAGAAAACCTAATTCTCGTTGCACTTCAAAACAACCAGAAAAAGCACTCAGAGAGTGTTCCTAAGGGAACAATCTGACACTGGCAGGGCAGTGAAATCATGACCTAACTGTATTTTCCATCTTTAGCTTCTCCTGCTCAGAAATCTTCCAGTATAATTTTTCATTTAACAGCAAATTGGAAGTACATACTGTTCAGTGTTTCTCAGTGTTTCTCATTTTAAGCTCTTGATTCATTGGTCAGATATGGTCAAAGAGATGGATTTAAAATCTGCTTGTATATCTTTAGAGTCACTTTAAGGTAATACCGGATTTAGGCGTAGAGATACCACAGCTATTGTCAGAACGCAAGTCTCAGATAGCAGGAGTCTGCATAAAACAGATGACTTGGTGGCACGTGATTTTGTCCTTTTCACTCTTTTTTTTTTTATTCCTGTAAGCATTTGGTCAAAGGTTACTGGCACAACTTCACAGGTGAAACTCTTTGAAAGGGCTAACCACAGCACTGTGTGTCTGAACTGTCTATCTGTCACTTGGCAGCAAAAGGCAACATCTGTAGCTGCTTAAACAAATGAACAATCCGAACCGGAACCCTTGGTACAGGACTGCTATTTAACTTGGGATTACAATGCAAAACAGGACAGAGTGCCCAGACAGCCTACTCATTTCATCCAGCAACAACCTAGTCTGCCTATTCAGCGCTTTTTAACCAGGTATGCTTTAAGATCAGTTGCCATAGCCCAGCAGGGTCTACACTAGCACAGCTCTGTTGGATCAAGCTTGACAAGCATAATTAAAGAACTCGATTTGCTGCTCAAAGTTGTAAGTTGGCTAAGACTGTCATATTTAGTCTGCACTCCTATGAAAAAAAAAATGCTTAGTAATTATGGATTAACAAGCTACACAGGCAGCAGAAGGTGGATATTACAGCTAGTTAAAGTCTCAATGATTTAACATCAATTTCCAGAAACAGCAAAGTAGAATTTGGTAACTGTTGGGGTATTATAGTTCCTACCCTTACTTAAAATGAGAAGCAATCACAACACATTCAAAATTGTATCTAAAAGACAATGTCTCTGGACAAATACAGCATCCTCATCATTCTGCTGAGTGCCTAGATTAACATTAGCTCCCAGAAAAGAGAACGTGCACTTAAATTATCCTTACAGCTTTTCATACAACCCTCTGGAGATCTCCCAACTAAATTCTGTGCAGGCTTGAATACACCTTTTTTTGCAAGATTACAGGACCATGACATAAGGAGACATTAGGTCACTAGTAATTAGGCCGTAAAATTCTCACCTTCTTGAGATCCTCTTTGGAGAACTTCTCATAAGGATTTTGTTCCAAGTAAGCCATATGTTCTGCATTGTTGCTTCCAAATCCTGGGCCTTTCCCCTTCTTACCACTAGGCTGTTCTCCAAATGGGTGGTGTAAAAGATCAAAATGAAGCATAGTAATCATCTCTTTCTTTATTAGCTCTTCACTTTTCTGCAAGTCTGTTAGAGGTGGTTCCACATTTAAGGGTCTCAGTATTGTTTCATTAACCTGGCGAGGAATAAGAAAAGTTCATAAACACCATACACAAAGACCACATTAAACATACATACTTCTACCTGAGCGTGAATTTTATAGATCAGCTAAACCATGCAGAACAGGTGCCAAAATGCCTTGCGGTGTGACACACACAGCAATCCGAACACCCAGTTGTGCTTTCATTTGTGCATATGAAATACCTCATGACAATTTTGCTGTGAAAAGTTTCCCGTAACGCTGATATCAGCATACTCAAATAAAGATTTCATTCTCTCATGATCTACCTAGACTGTATTTCCTCCTATAATGGCTAACACCTTTATTTCTATTTTTTTTCCTTAAAAGTTAATTTTGCTTCCACTTACTTCTGAGGGCCGTGGTAGATTCTTCTGAACAGCTTTGTGCATTCTCTTCAGTTCCTTTGCACGCTCTGCATCTCGGAGAGCCTAGACAAACAAGCTAAGTGTTACTCCAGCTACTGTAATACAATCAGTTTATTTCTACAAATGTATGTGATAGAAAAACTGATTGATTACTGCAGCAAAGATTCCTTAAAGTATAAAGACTTCATGTTATGAAGCCAGAGCCAAATAACAGGTCACTCTCTACGTGATGACATCATAATTTACTGCCTCTAAAGTAAACAGGAAGAGCACAGCAGACTAACTCTAAGAGGAGAGAGATGCTAAAAAGTCATTTCCAGCCATCAAATTCTCCTTCAGTCTCAACCCCAGCAGACTTCATTCTTTACAAATTTCTCCACATGAAGTTTGACATCTGCTCTGACTCACCAGACAGGAAATCCACCAGGAAAAGACAGACTCTATTTGTCCTCTTCTGTGACATAAAGTAACTACTTCACTAAAACAATACTTGTGAAAGTGTAAAGACATGAAATTTCTCCTTACATTCCACTTTCAGGAAATAAATAACATGAAAAGGCAGTGTTGTCTAAAACTTCAGGAACGATGACCAAGATCTTCCACGTTCTAATCCCAGCCTTGTCATGCCTTCATTTGAAAGGCAGGATGCTATTCTCTTGTATGGTATTACAACTCAAATTCTTTTCTCTATTCTACACACGTAAATTATCTGTATTTATGCAGACTTTTTTTGTGTGTGTGTATGCACGAGATGTGCATGTAAATGTATATAACATGTTCCTCCCCAAACGGGACATGCTAGGAATCAAATTCTGGGAAATGCTTATCATATTAGAAGATATCGGAGCATAGGATTTTTTTTTTTTTTTTAAATATTTTGTTCACTTGTCAAAGCACAGTCATTGGCAAAAACCCCACTGAACTCAAAAAAACATTTATTTGAAGGTATATAACAAAAACAGATTTGCATCACACAAATTAGGATAAGCAACAAATGGAAAAGAGACTGTTCTTATAAACAGAAAAATTTAAAGTGTCTCTAATTACTGGCTAGTACAGCTATTTAACCAGCAGAACTTAAGCTAACACTTTATCCAGCCTTCCTTGATTCTGAAAAAAACCCAAAACAACAGGGACCCATTCACAACTTGGCTGTCTGGGTAATCCTGTGGTACAAGTCATACAAAAGGGACCAATTCACTGCATGGCAGATTTCTATCTGTGTGCTACCAGCCTGCCTGAATTTGTATACACCTCTGTCTTACATTTCACAAACAGTAACTTTTAACCTTGAGAGAAAAACCTGAAACTGGGGGGGAAAAAAAAAAAAGAAAAAAAAAGGCACAATTCTCACGTGCTTAAAATCAAGCATGTACCTCTGTAGAAGAATGCTTTTAATTATATTTTTATCTTTTGGGGGTAGAGACTTCATCGTAGAAAATGAGGTGTGATACATAACCTTAACAAATTAAGAAAAGGATTCAGAGAGAAAACTGATTGAGCCTCTGTGTGTGTATATTCTGATGGCAGCACAGAAAACAGGTACGTTTTACTTTGTTATTCTGTAGAAGCTGTACCACTTCCGCTAAATGTGTATGAAACTATGGGAGCCATACAAGGAACATATTTTAAACAAAAGGCACTATCCACATCACACACACCTACCTGCTTGCGGGCATCTATATCAGCAGTATCTTCTACAAAGGCTTCATCTACTTCATGTTCCTCAAGTTCTTTTTCTGCATTTTCAGGTAAAACAATCTCAAAGTCGTTCTTTGGAGCAGGAAGGGCCATGAGCCCAAGGCGCAGGTGTTCACGAGACTCTCTCTCCTGTTGAAATAACAGTAAGATGTAATGCTTCTGAATTCATGCACTATGGTGCAATACAATCAAATTCCATTCATCTACATTAACAGCCATGAACAATACACAACTAATATCATCTGGCAATCTTAGTCTGCTACAAAGCCAACAGAAACAAAATCTTTGAATGGTCACGTTACTAATCTGGGCTGGCCTACAGACCACCACCCCAGAGTTTATGGACTACTAAGCACAGAAACTTTCCAATGCTAAAAAACAACACACAGCTTTCTTAAAGATAGCTAATGAAATCTTCAAACAGGCTGAAATACTCAAGTAAACCAACAGCATGGCACCTTCGCCTCCCAGTAGCTTCAGTACAACAGTGGAGATTCACATAAACGCCTTTCAAGAAACCGAAAATATGTGAAAATGTGTTCACACCAATGATGGACACAGGGGTATCTGCAAGCCTAACTGGAACTTTTTTTCTTGCAGTTGCTCACAAACCTGGGGATTGTGGCACAGTACGAAAATGAGACAAACAGCACCAGGTCTGGAAACCAGTGGAGTCCATCAGGAAATCGAAGCCCCAGTTTTCCTTCTAGCAGCAAAAAGTCTTTTTACTATAAAAAGGCTAAGACAGAACCAAAGTAAGTATAAGGACATCAAATAAACCTTGTCCTTCAAGCTAAGGGGAAACCTGAAATTCTGAACTTGAAGAGTTATTTTTGCGAGAAGAACATGCCAAAAACTTGAAGTGGATATCCTTAGCTAGCCCAAAAAGAAAAATTTCAATAGCTCTGGTGGGAGATACCCAAAGCCACAGCTAAGGCTGCAGAATCAGCCACATGAAAGGAGTTCCCAAGGTGCTACCTATTAGGTATATGCCCTTTTATACCATGTCTAATTGGCAGGGTACATCTGGCTGAATCTCCAAGAATGAAAACATCTGTTGCCAAAGGCGATGAAAGAATCTGGATGGGACTCAGATTACTGGAGATCTCAAAACCAAGTGCTCCTAATGGCAAAAATTAAACTCCTTTAGCTCAATGTTGTCAACAGGACAGACTGATGAAAAGGTCCTGTAGGTAAATCGGGAAGCCAAGATGATGAGGGATTTGAGGGCTGCGTAGGATTGCAAGAAAAATGAATCTTTCCTTGAGATATATTTCCTGCTCGGCTTCAAAGATACAAGTAGGACTGAAACCTAACTATGTCTTCTTTGATGAATAGCTTAGAGTGCTTGTACTGAGCGCACTGAAAGCCGTTCTAAGTGGCAAGATTTCTGTTCTTTCAAATAAAGATTTGATTTTTTCATGTGATGAGTACAGACCTGTAGACAAGTGGTAGAAATAACACTTGCTATAAAATAAAATTCTGTTCAGGAGATGAGAATTAAAAATCCTGAAAATTAATACAGCACCGATATCCACTTCTTATGTACTTCTTACCATTTGTTTTGCGTAAGATGGGTCACTGTAATCTGCCATTCCCTCTTCTGGGTTGATGTTCAATTTATCACGCAGTGGAGTTCTACCAGGAGTTGTACCAACCACAGGTTTAGGAGTTAGTCCTCCACGAGGAGTTAAGCCTTCTGGTCCATGAGAAGGTGTTCTAGAGGAAGTGCGGATACGGTAATTTTTTTTCCCCCAAAAAAAACCCTCTACTTGCAAAAGTATGAATGCTGCAAAAAGTTATGTAAATACTGTTAATAAATTCAATCTAGATTTTTTTCTTGGGAGGCAGTGAAACCATAACATGCAATTAGAAGAATCCAAAAAATAAATTGTTTAAACCCACCGAGGTGTAACCAAGTACCTGTCAAGCTGAAATCTAGGCATGTCACTATGTTAAGAGAAGTTTCAGGAACTACATCAACACAAACTCCCACTGTTACTTTTGAGAGAAGAGATTATCTAGTCACCAGGCACTATTCTGGGGTACAGTAATGAGGGTTTAATTGCAAGCTCTGATTTCCCTACCACCTGTGGCAAGTCATTCACTCTGAATTCATCTGGCTTAACAGTTGTCCCATCTTACAATTGAATGAATCACTCTGAAGATGCCTCTCTGCTTTCACTGATTATTGAAAGAGTAATTACATTACAACAATTACTTTTAAGCACCCAAGGTTAGGCAAGATGGATTAAGTCTTAGATTTTGTGGGCCTCAGTTGCTTCTTCTATAAACTGGGAAGAAGTATTGTTCTCTATCCCAATAACCTACTACATGAAAGGCGTGCGAACATTGTCTTGGATATAGTCACAAGTCTCCTGTTGCCAACTTATAATGAGGTTTCACATAGTGATGATAATAATAGTACTAATGAACTGATAAGACATCGTTAAATGTCTCAAAGAAAACAAGTTCAGGAAGGGGAAAAACTTTTAGGAAAAAAGCCTACATTATGGTACTCATCTACACTTACGTAAATATTTTCCGACAGCAATGACAAGTATGCGTGCTGTGGAGAATAACCCTGGCAGAGACAGACTGTACAAGATGATTTAATACATCATTTCCGCTACCAGTTACTGTAATTCTGTCGTGCCAGTAAGATGCCATAATGGTGGACAAACACAATTGTATATATGGCCTGAAACACACCTCTTTTAAGGGATACAACAGTGCCTTATTTACTGGGTACATCTGAGAGGCAAGTGATACTTTCCTCTTGCTTGAGGTTGTTCACAGATTTTCATGAATTCTCATTTAGTATAACAAATACAAGCAATAACATTTGCAGGATGACACCCACAAAAAACAGCAAAATGCATTTTTATGTTTTCAAATGAATGTTTCATAGCATGTATTTACTTTGTTGGTTACACTAGTAGAAAAAGTTTTATGCTGACGTTCCAGAAGAAGCAATTTCCAAGTAAGCAGGTTGTTTTCTTCTAGTTGTCTCAGTTCCATGCAGTGTTTAAAACCCTATTACAATTGTCAACGTAATACCTTTTAAGAAAATTCTTATAACTAGCATGTGAAAAACAAACAAAACAAAAAACCTAATGCAAGGCAACAACTTCCATAAAAACCTTGCATCAAAATATTACATATTTCATACCATCATAGGAAAAAAGGTGTACTTAAATTAAATATTTGCTCTTTTGGCCTAAATAATAAGATGATGACTCTGCTTCGCTACTCTGCCTCCTAAAAAGTTTTGGCTTCCGTTTATTTATTTTTAACCACTTAATGGATTTTTTTTTTTCCCCTCTCTGCTCAAGGTCTTGGATTTTCACACTGATAGAGCATTTCTGCAAGAAAGCCAAGTTGATACATAGGTACCATATTTACACGTGCAAATCTGAACTTCAGAAGCTAAAAAACCACCACAAACAAAAAAAGACCCAAGCAAGAAAATGAGAATGTCTTTACATTTTTTAATATAAAATAACCCAAATCAACAGCCAGATCACTCCAGGCCAACCTCTACATTCATTCTGCACCGCACTGACGCCAACAGATCTCTAGAAAAGGATTCATTTATGTAGATCCAATTAAAAGAGCAGGGCTTTTGCACACAGCTTTTAAACAAAATAAAGCTGCTTTTGAAAAGCTGCCATAAAGGTCCTTTTTATTTCATTCTCCACTTCTCCTACTAGCATGGTACAAGTAAAATTAGAATCTAAGTGGAAAAAATTGACAGACAAAATGTACCAAGTGTAATATATTTTAGCTGTATGGTATTTGGCATTTGTGGGATATATATTTATTCAGGACCCACTGTAAGAGTTAAACCAGCAATTCCATACTATTTAGATTGGCAATATAAGAAATATTTTATTTTGGATATATATGGCTTATAAAATATTTACTCCAGCTTTTCAAAAATTCAGTGGGTTTGGCTAAGGGACCTCCCACACCTTTGACTCAGAGGTAATACTTTGGAAAGGCTAGGGTCCACGTACAGAATGACGCTCCATCTTACTATTTATACTCCTGTATTACTTCAGTATAATTTATATTGCGCCAGACCACAGAGGACCTCATTTTGGACCAAAACACCAGTGAGCTATACACTGTACAAAGATGATGTGGCTGAGCTTGTGAAAGACATGGAGAAGGAGAAAGTTGTACAACAAGGGCTTGAAATAAAAGCAACTTAAAATTTGTTTTGAAGCACTGATAACCTACTACTTCACACATTGCAATCCGCTCCCTCCACCCACCTCCACTACATACTCGCCCAGTCAAGCACCCATTAGAAAATTAGTCTGCTTTACCTGAAGGGTGTGGAAAGCACAGTATTTGGAGTCTGAACAACCTGTTTCTGTGGTGTTACCCCCGAAAAGTCACTTTCATGCAAGGGAGTGTTAAGACCTCCTTTCAGGGGGGTATCCACATTTGTGAGAGCCATCAAATTCTGTGCTTCCTGTGTAACAGACAAGACATGCAGTACATCACTACGACTTTCAGAGTCACACTCTACTATACATGTGTAACAGATTCAGTAGCAGTAAGAACAGCTGAAGAGTTATTTGAATATCAATCAGTTAATGGAAAATGTTTAACACTTCTTAACTCCCATATACTAGTATTTACAAACCCTACTGTTCCACTAAAAGGGATTTTAATCTTTATTTCCAGTAAAATGTATTATAAATTGGAATTGCAAAAATGACTGGGTTACTTCATGTTTCAATTTCCTTCAGTTTGCCAGACTCCATAAATCTGCAAGATTTATTAGTGACTGAATACTCGAGTCATCCTAAGGATCCTGATTTTCAGAGAGAACAGCACACTTGCACTCTGAAATCCAACATCAATGAAGTTTATCCAAACTGCACTTCAAAGAGAATGTGTCCAAAAGAGATGCTCACTATTCAGATTTTTGGTCCGTGACTCAACTGGGGCTTTTATGAATACCCCCCTATTTTTTTTTTTTTTTAATTTCCTTTTTACAATGAAGAATTAAGGCACTCTGAAAATGAGCTGAGATAATGAAACCACTGCATATAGCAATTAACTTCACAGAAGACTACTAATCCATCTACAGAACTGTGTATATGCATAATACTGCAACATATGTGATGTCGGAGTACTCCATTTGAAGGTGAACGTGACCATCCCTGCAAACACTGCACAGAGACTTAGGTCATGATCTGTAGAGTCAGGAACTTTCTCTTTTCTCCTATCAACAGTTTTTGTTTCATGAAATACAGCTCATTATCAACACAGGGGTTTTTTTTGTTTTGTTTTGGGGTGGGGTTTTGGGGGTGGAGTTTTGTTTGTTTGTTTTACACACTAGCTGCGCTGATTTCATTTAGCCATTTCTCCACACTCAACAAAACATTACCCAACACTACCAGTTTTTGAAAGAACCTAGACACTCACAATCAGTGCAACACAAATATAATTCAGGGGTTGCAAAGGTAGGTTTTTGATAATCTTTGTCTTAAGTGGTTTTAAGCCAATAAAGTGCTAGGAAAATATTCTTGCATTGTTGCAGTTAGTTACTTCTTGTTAACTGAAATAAAAGCTGAACAGCAAAACTGAGTAGGAAACAACATAAAAGACATTGTTTTAAGGACACGAACACCATATACATCTTCGACACTGAGAGGTACCCAAGACAAGGGGAAATTATGTAAGACACCAGGACAATGGTTAATGCTAAAAGTTGCACGCAATATATAATAAAAAAAAAAAAAAGTATCATAGTGTTTTGTAGCACGGTGACAACTGATCAGATGGAAGTGGATCTGCTGCTACGCTTTTCAGTGTGTCCTGGAGATCATGTGACAACTGATCAGATGGAAGTGGATCTGCTTCTAAGCTTTTCAGTGTGTCCTGGAGATCATGTGCCAGTTCAAACCCCAGTACTGCATATAACCTAACGAATGTTTCTATGGTACTTACACCTTCTATTCAGCTGACTACTGCACTAAAGCTAAAAGCCCATTCTGTACATTTATACGCTACCTGCAGGATCCTGTCTTGTGCTGCCGGAGTTTTGGGAGTCCTTAGTGCTATGCTGTTGTTGGTCACATTATATTCCGACAGAAGAGTGCTGGAAGCTGAGTTTGTAATTCCAGATTCCTCAGCAGTCTGGCGTGCAATCTCACTTGCCTGGCCTACTTTTACAACTTCTTCAAGTTCTGTATCAGATATCTTCAAAAGAGAAAATTTCAAGGCATAGTAAGAGAAAATACAACCATGAGATCCACTTGATAAAACAGAAATCATTGATTGGCATTGGCCTTGTAAGTTGTTTATTGATCAATGAACAGCTTACCTGAGGAGCTGGAAGCACTAGTTTACTTCTTTTTTTGGTAAATTCTGACACTCCGCTGGTCTGTAGAATAGCTGAAGGCAAGTCTGACTCTTTTTTCCGTTTCATATGTTGTTTGTCTTTTTTGCGCTCTCTTCCCTCCCTTTCACTGTCATTATGGGTAAGAGAATCATTTTAGAACACACAGAACAGCCACAAAGTAAAACAAACAAGCAAAGAGCAAAAAGCCTGTACATTAATCAAAAAGTTGGATAAGCTGAAATAAAACACGTTGCAGGAAGAGTGAACCACCTTGTGGTGCAGAAGTGATTAGATATGGTCTGCAGATCTTGCAGCAGAATCTACAACAAGGCAGTGTAATGCTTCTAAATTATGGAGTTAAGCAACAGGTGGTTGCTTCAGCTACAATCAACACGGTCACTGGAGCAAGAAAAAAATGTCAGTCCAAGAATTCACATAGCAAGAATCAGAGGGTGTGAACAGTCCCTTTTTCTCCAGCAGCTGCTAAGGGAAGACGAACATTTTCTGTGGGATACGGGAAACAATTTCTCTTCAGTATTTAATAAAAATGGTATTTACTTCAAACAGCAATGGAGTCAGCCTGTGAAATCGTAAGCTTCAGTTTGAAGCTCCTGCCAGACCCTCTGAACTAAGAGCCATATAGAAATGATCAATTAGATGACAAGCTAATAAACCAAATCATATGTATTACTGGACCTACTCTCTCAGTAAAAAGCAGTTGGCAGAAGTAGTGGGAAATGCAATTGTACAATTAAATATGTGCCATACTGCTCATGATGAAGATGGGCATTTAATTTTTCAACTGCATGTTTTGGGATTTTTTGGGGGGAGGGGGAGAAATTAAGCATTTAAGGAGATTCTACTTAAGCACGATTCCACCAAAAGTAATACTACAAGAAGTAAAATCTACTCCTGTAAGCAATCTTCATAACGGGAAATGCAATTGTACAATTAAATATGTGCCATACTGCTCATGATGAAGATGGGCATTTAATTTTTCAACTGCATGTTTTGGGATTTTTTGGGGGGAGGGGGAGAAATTAAGCATTTAAGGAGATTCTACTTAAGCACGATTCCACCAAAAGTAATACTACAAGAAGTAAAATCTACTCCTGTAAGCAATCTTCATAATGTTATTACTTGGAGAATGGACTGCAAATACACAAGCAAATCTACTCCTAAAAGAAAATGAACCTCAAAAAACTTAAGATTTCCATTGAAAGAGCAAGAATGTGCATGAGGAACTTTATTCTCATGGAAAAAAGGTCAACTAGACCTTTTAGAAAGATAAAAAGCACAGGAAACTGAAAAGGCAGAAGCAACCTGCACTAGTATCCGTCCCATGGAAAATACAACTCCTGCCCACATTATATTTCAGACATTTCCAGGACTTAACACTGGTTTTTTTTTAATATATATTTTTTTATATATATATATTTTTTTTTTTTTTAAATATTCTGTTCCCTCCTTAGTGTAACACACACTTACGATCTTAATTCTCCATCTAAGTCTTGCTGACGTAGCTTCCTGAAATCTGCATCCAGGGACTGGTAGTTTTCCTCCGATGTATCGTAAAAACCAGGGGCAGGCTTCTTTTCAAATGGAATTTCTGCATTATAATCCACACCTCTCTTCTTTTTTCTTTTCTTCTGGATCTCAATTCCAGCAGCCCGAAGTTCTCGTCTTTTCTGGAGAGCAGCAAGCCGTCTGAAGAAACAGTAACACTACGTGATTTAAAGTGCAGACCCATAGGTGGCTCCTGTATCCTAAGATCTGGTACTATAATCAGTTGCTGCTGAGATAGGGCTGCACATATTTAAACAACAAGAATGAAGCTCTTGTCACAACTGACTATCCAATAGTCTGATTCTTCAATGACTTAAGGCTGTGCCTGACTTTATGCATTGTAAATGCTCCAGAGTCAACAAAAGCAGTCCCAGTATATGAAACTAAGCATAAGTTTACCTAGCTTCTTCCAGCTGCTTCTCTCTTGCTTTTCTTTTGGCCTTCTTTCCCTGTGTATTAGCCAGACGAGCTCTAGCTTCAGACAGCATTTCAAGTTCATCTACAATAGTACAGATAAACACAGCTATGAATTTGCACTTAAAGATGGGAGTAAGGGAAAAAGTGACATTAAGATAAGAAAGCAATCTTTAAAAGCTGAACGAATCCATGTTTTCACAGGCATTCTGCATTATCGCTAAACTAGTTTTCTCCAAGTTGCTCCAACGTATTTTCCACATCACTGGCCAGATGAAAAGACTTTGAGAAAAAAATGCCTAATGTTGAAAATAATTCAACTACTATCTACAGCAAATCAAAATATCTACATAAAGAGGCAAACTGACCACAGTAATGAAACCATAATTTCATTTACATCTTCATCTGAGAGTACTATATTAGAGAACTCGTTACTTTCATTTACATCCAGATCCAAGAGAGCTATATTTGTGAACCTGTGACTGTTCAAAACCACCGTTGGTCCATTCATGGAATTTTAGCAATGTTCATTTTTTAGTTCATAACATTGCTATGTGCAAGGAAAAAGAAGTCATGTAGTCCTCCTGTACTTCAGCATGGATTCATCTGGGAGGTCTGAGCCGATGGGAAGAGATGAAGATACAGAAATATGAATGCAAACAAGCAGACCAGTCGTTAAAGCAAAGAACAGTCAGTCATGGTAAGAAATGATGAAGACAGGTTAGAGGGCAAAAAACACATCAAGGAAAGGAAAAGAAAACTAGAAAAGTATAACTGACTGGCCAGATACAGAAATGAGACAAAACCTGTGAGAAAAAATGATCAGGGGGCGGAGAAAAAGAGACAAAAGAAATCCAGGGTACAGAGGCTGTGTAAAAAGAAAAACCAAAGAGAACATATTTCTACAAAAACAGTCAAACTCCTATCCTACCTTCATCCATGTCAATAGGATCTGGCCTGGCTGGTTTGGTTTCTGGATTTGGATCAATTTCTCCAGGTTTAAGTTTCCGAGGATCATCAGCAGTTTCTTCCTCATTGTCTCTCTGAGCAGCTTTGTCCCTAAAAACACATTGTATGTATGTCACAACTGGCTCTCTGTTTTCCCCCAGGCTCACAATAACCATCCCTTAAATGTCCCCAAAGACTGATCAAAAAAGTAACCTCGTACTATGTACCGTGTATTAAACTTGTTACACATTTACTGCAGAAAAGATTCATGAACATGGTACAGTTACACAATCTTAAATCAGACAAGAGAAAGAAGCCAACATAGTATTACATTACAACAATAAAATATTATATAAAATAAAATATTGACAAATCTAATAGTAGAGAACTCTCCTCGGGTAATCTTTAACAGTAAGGACAAGAATTCAAGCAGTGTGAAAATGAACAATTGAGCTTCCCATTATGCTTTCATACTGAACCAATCACACCACAATTAAGAAAGCTCACAAGGGAAAACAACACTTTCTTTCTCTTCTCACGGCCTAAAGAAACCCTCTGTAGCACAGAGGGTGCAGCTGACGGCTGCACATTTAGACATTTCAACATGTGTTTTTGTCTGTCTTTTTTCTTCTCTCTCACACACCCACTCATGCCAATAACCCAGTTTCAATATTTCAATTTCAATACCCAAATAAACCTGAAATGGAAGCCCATAAAAAGCATCAATCTTGACACTCCTCTAGCCAGAACGACCAGAAGCAAGAAAATATACACCTATCTCTATTCAATCCTGCTCTCCAGGTTCCAGAAGCTTCTTCTTTCAAGGTACATACATCGACTGAAAAGAACGAGTCCTTAAGGATTTGCTTACAAAAGGACTCGGTCAACTTGAAACCACCATACTTCAGCACCATGGGAGAAGGGAATTACACATCTCTACAACAAACTCTGCACATTTTCCTGGTATGCACCTCTAGCAAATCAGTAACTCACAGCAGAAATTCATAGTGTTCCAAACACTGTGCAGCAGTTCTCCCAATAATTGGGGCAATGGTTCTCCACTGGGTTGGCATTAGCTTGGCCAGGTGCAACAGTTTCTCCTCCTCCTCCCGTGACCACTCCGTCTTTTTGATGCTCGGGTCTAGCCATTCGTACCTGTTAAAAAGTAAAAAAATTAAGGACGACAGATCTAAGCTATCCATTGATTTGTCTTGAATTAATTCAGAACAGTATTTACCCGAATCATCACAATGAGATTTCAAAACCTTGTCATCCAAATTTCATACAAGTTTTTTCTGCACAAAAGGATGTTACTCCAGAGTATTTTTATGACATATGTATTTAAGCTTTAAAATGTATTAGTTATCCACCACTTTTCATACAGATATTGCCTCTTCTTCCTTTCCCCATCTCTATTCTGCCAAAGTAAGGAGTCACAAAATTAATCCAGAAAAAGAAAAGTAAAAATTGCAACAAACAAAGGTACCAGAAATGGTAAACTTGTTTGGTCTGGATCCTTCAACAATTATCTCACTAATCTTTAACTGTGCCAGTACTGTTACCTTTATACAGAAGTATTCTAATAAATATGTGCAGTTCAGTACTTGAGAAACTAAGTCTGATTCTCAAACAGATTCATGCTGTGTGTATTTGCATTAGTTTTAAGCTTCTATTTTTTTTATATAAAATGAAATTCCACAGTGCAATTTCTGAACATTTATCCTCAAGCCAAACTCTCATTATGAAAAATTAGAAAATTATCTGTAAGAGGGATTAATATCGTAAAATTTTACTTCATTGGTAACACTCACTGATTAAAAATGTGTAAATACAGTGAAAAAAAATCATGCACACAATTTTAAGTGATCCTGCATTTGCTAACACTGCAGTCACTGACAAAGGGAACATTTGGCTACTTTTGTTCAACTACTTTTAAGCAATAGGAATTCGAAATATCCGCAACAGCAGAAATCAAAACAATCTTAAAACCATTGTTCCTCTGTGGACATAAAATAATCTGTGATAATTTCTAAATTCCCACTAATTATGAATCTCATATTCCCAGATGTGGCACTTCTCACTTACCATCTGGCTTTGCACTGCTTTGCTGATTTTCTGTGCAATAAAGAAGCAATACGAGACCACTGGTTTTTGCCATATTTCATCACAGCTGCTTTCAGAATTTCATCCTTAAAAAAAAATAAAAAAATAATACTGTTATGGATCACGAGAACTCGCAAGAGAAAGTTTGAGCTCAAGCAGAGGAGAACATGGTGGATTTCATCTAATGGGCTGACCCAGTGGAAACAGCACAGCACTGCTGATTCTTTTCCACATTTTCTTCTCAAGATGAATGAGGTTTTGTATTTCAAAGGCCAATGAAATCAATAAAGATTAAATGAAAAAGATAAGTGATGATTATTGTGGCCTATTTCACAGATCTGACAGAACTTCAAAAACAATTACTTTCAATGCTCTCTAATGCACAGTTTTTAAAGGTTCTGTATGTCTTCCTTGAAGAACAGAAATAAAGAGGCAGGGAAGTGTTTCTCTAGTAATGAAACAACATTTGGAAAACTAAAATAAAATTGATAGATACCTCTGGGTGGCATGTTTTAAATAATACCATAAAATTATTCTTTTTTTGTTTTTTGCATATATTAATGCAAATGGAATATTTACCTATCAAAGGAATGTGCTGTTAAAAAAAACCTATCACAAAAATAAAGGAACTTTATAGTAAGTTTTTCTTTAACAAGTAAATCTTAAAATTAATCTCTTTAATGTTCAGAATGTAACATCCGAAAGTGCTGATCCCAAAGCTTATAAACTTGGGGGGGGAGAGGGGAATGTAATGCATTCAGCTTGGGAGCCAGGTTGTTCATATACATCAAAGTGTGCACTGAGATTTGATCAAAAGCTAGAAGTCCTATCAATTGTCTGTCAATCCATCCATCAATCCCTCTCTCCCCTCCCCCCAGGGTTCGTTATTTCTGGTTTCCTCATGGGTCAGAAGGTGTTATTTTAAATGCATCAAAGCTATTCTTGCAGCCTCGTCAACCACAGACGTTCCTCTTCCGTATCCAGTAAGTACTTGTAGTTGTGTCCAGAACCTGTTCAGCTGTACCGTGCAGATGCTAGTCATCAAGGACAGACACTCCATATAGCACAGACATCTCTCAGAGCGCACAGCAGCTTTAACTGTAAGCTGATGATGAGCTTTGGCTTGAGCTGCTACAGGAAACAATTCATGTAATTTCTATTAAGAAAATAAATAATAAATCCCCTCTTGTTTTTTAAAATTTACTTAGTGTTATTGGCATGCAGTAGCCATACCGATGACATTAGCAGGCTTTTTTGCAAGTAATGGGTCCTCTTCCTAATGACCTGATATCAACTGGTGCCACTTTCTGTAATTTTAATGTTGTATGTATAATCAAAATGTTAATAAAAAAAATAGCACCAAAGAGAGCTATTTCATCTCTGGTACACAAAAATGGGTGAAACAACCATCTATTTAACCCACTGCTGTTTCTCTTAACAGTCACCAAAATTAGTCAATTATGGAAGACCATAAGAACAGGGTAAGCACACGGTGGTTCTTCCCATCCCCTGCCGACCTCTAATTTAGCAGCCTCCTGGCACATAGCCGATATGTCACAACTGGTTAAAAGCACATGCAGTGCACAATACTTTTCCGTTATTTTTTCCTCACTGCTTTTTGGAACTATGTACATGCCTAGTGTTCACAGTATACAGCGGCAGAGTTCTGGATTTTACAGTGTCAGGTACCTCCTTTTGCTTTAAACATGCCGCCTAATAAAACTGACATCCTTGATTTCTCGTGTTAGTATTTTCCTTTTCACGATCACTTGCAGTTCTGAAGGCATGTGACGGCAAAAATGGGAGAGTGTGGTGGGGTTTTTTTTGCCCTTTTTTGAACGGCATATGAATTTCTGTGTACAAAACCCTTCGGGCTGCAGATGAAGAGCCCGTAAACATCTCCACCGTTTCCACATTTGGAAGGTTCTTCAAAGGCAAGACGTTCCAGCTCCCTCATACCCCTAAAGAATAAGAACGCTGCCTACGCAGTATAAGACACACTCCAGCCTACGAAAGGGACCTCTCCGAGGACAGCACTGCCCATGCATCCCCTCCAGCTGCTGCGGGGACGGTTTCCCCGGGGATGGGGGTGAAGGACACGACACAGGCGTGGCTGAGCTTCCTGTCCTCCCCAACACGCAGCCTTCAGGAGAGACAACACCGACTTGACCTCTGCCCACTGGGACGGGGGGGGAGGGG
Source organism: Aptenodytes forsteri (assembly GCF_000699145.1). Taxonomy (NCBI): domain Eukaryota; kingdom Metazoa; phylum Chordata; class Aves; order Sphenisciformes; family Spheniscidae; genus Aptenodytes; species Aptenodytes forsteri. Next base: position 2,845,732 of record NW_008796220.1, on the reverse strand, counting down.
GGCGAGGAGAAAGGTCCAGGCTGCTGAGGAATCAAGCCCACCAGAGCCACAGTGCCTGCAGAGGCCTAACCCTCTACGTCCCCCGCCACAGCGGGCCCAGGAAGGCCCCGATCTGCCCCCACCTCCGCACTGTTACGAGACACCCCACTACGCGAACCCCCTGCGCATGCGTGCCACGACCCCTCCTCCGGCGCCTGCGCACTAGCGCAGGATACCCC
>NW_008796220.1:2837136-2845060 GCF_000699145.1 Aptenodytes forsteri | reverse complement strand
CTGCTCTTAAATGGTGACGTGACTATTCATGAAGTTGCGTCAAATTCCCCAACGGACACAAATGGGGAAACGAGGGGACAGCAGAAGAAAATCAGATTTCACCAACGTTACATGTACAGCCTGGTTTGTTAATCTGAGAAGAACCGTGCGTTTACACGGCCGCACAGCAGCCCCAGTGAAAACTGAAGTAGAAGCGTACAGTAACCTGCAGATTTTAACGCCCATTAAATCTTACATTTTAGGCTCCCTAGCAGTGCGCGGAGATCTCCGCCCCTCGCTGCCTGCCTCCGCAGGGTTGGGAAGGATTCCAAACCCCGCGCAGGGCGTAGCTCAGGCGTGGCTGAGCCCGCCAAGGAGAACACCCGGCAGAGACAGCCGTCTCCTCCTCCTTTCCGGCACCGGGTCCACCGAGTTTACGGAGTCGTCACCCAACGTGATTTTTGGATTGAACTGTAAGTAGTTAAAAGAGGCCGGATAATCAACAGTTCGTTATTTACGTTCACACCTACAAGACCTAATTAGTAATTTTTTCTCACAGATGAAGTCCTGCCCGCGTCATCCGCTGTCCAGCAGCAAAACCGGCCTTTATCAAGAAGGCCATGGAGGAGCTTCATTTCTTTAGTAGTTACTAGTTACCGACGTTTGCAAAAGAAGAGGCTATTAAAATACACCACCATTTCCAAACGCAACTGCTACCCGAGCTGAATTTCCTACCTCTTTCACCACCATTTCCAAACGCAACTGCTACCCGAGGCTCTGAATTTCCCAACTGGGTACCAGTGCACCGAGCTGCCACTGCATTTCTCACCCTAACTTATTTCTTGACGTTGGATTAGCAGCTGTTTCTGCTATTTCAAAACAACCGCTGGGCTTGCCACACTTTTTGTTTAGTCTAAATATGAAGGAAAATTGTCGTATTTCCTTCCTTGTATTGTAGATAAATCTGGTTGGTGGTTAACCATATTGCTGCATGGCCTCATTCACCTATATTAATTTCCTTCACCCTGTGTTTAACTTTTGTTCACTTATTTAGTAGATGCATAGGAAATAAAATGACACCTCTTTGCTCAAGTTGTTTGTCATTAGTGTCATTACTATTACATTTTACTGTTTTGTCCAAATTCAAGATGTGTTCATAAAGAAAATTAAGCAATTTTTTTTGGTTGAAATAGAAAACTTCCTAGTATGATTTAGGAAAGGCTTTGATTTTTGTTAAAACTCTGCAAGAATAAAAAATATTACACTTAACTAGCAAAAAACCCCCCAAGAACAGCCCGTGTCCTTATTTTAAAACGAGTATGCCTTTACATTTAAATTTCTCTGACTCGGCAGACTGAGAATCACTTCCGATCCCCAAAAGTGCAGTGCATTGCATAAGGAAGAGAGGGGAACCTCATGAGTCACAAAACACTTCATTTATTTTTATTAGAGGCAGCCACCTGGAATAATTATTTTTACAAATTCATCAAGCTCCATCTGAAAATGTCTTCTGTTGTTCTTACTTACAACTAAAAGAAACTTATGCTGTTTACAAACTCTTTTCAAAATTCCCTTCAATGAATTTATCCCCCTTAAATTGGGCTCCCTTCTTCATCATTGTACACCGTACTTTTAAACAATTATTCTCTACCATATTTAGCTTTCCTAGTCTCATCTGATATATACGCTTACAATTCTCACCATTTTTGTTTCCTCTTTGTACCTGTTCTTTTGAATTTTTCTTCAAATAAATGGTCAGAATGGTACAGTAATGCAGGTAAAAATTCCTCCACGCTTGTATAACAGTGTTAATATTTCCCAGAAACGCTTTTCTTCATGCGTATCAGGATAACGTTCTTCTTTCTCACAACTGAATCAGGTGGTTAGCTCAATCATTCTAAAATCTGAATCACTCATTCCCAAATGGTGACTTCCCACCTGCAGTAAAAACATCCGTAACCACCAGGGTTCAGAGTCTAAGTATCAACAGATATTTACTTGTCTGATTTTACTGCAGCCACAAAGAACTAGATCGCTTAAATACCTTTGCTGACCATGGCCTTAAATACATGCATCTATTCATGAGTTTCAACCCATTCTTGGAAAATTGCGTTCTGAATCAGAGAACGGCTGCGGGACTTGCGGAGGTCATCTGGCCCAACCCCCTGCCCAAGCAGGGCCACCCAGAGCTGGTTGCCCAGGACCGTGTCCAGGTGGCTTTTGAGCATCTCCAAAGACGGAGACTCCACCACCTCTCTGGGCAACCGTTTCCAACCTGTCTCCTACGTTACCAGAAAGCTTCCGCAAGATATTATCTGTATTTATAAAGAAAAGCATACATTTGAGAGCAGTAAAAAAGCAGTGGTAGTTTCACGTTTACATTCTCTAAATTAAGCTGTAGGTTTACTCTGCTGTTCCATGGATTGAACATTAGGGGACAGGCAGCACCAGACCTTCGCCACTGTCTTTCCTCACACAAGAAGGTAACACCACTGTTACCAATACCACTGAACATATTAGTCAGTGATGTCCACACACAGTTTCTAGCACTGTATAACTCTCTAAAACAAGCAAAGATTTGTCTAGATTTGAATATGAAGTGGAAGAAGCATCCATCTGTCTTCACCATACCAGGTAACAACTGCTGTTTGGCACAAGTGGTCCTTACACATGGTATTTTAGATGCACAGTAAAGCTCTTTAACAAAATAAATTTTACAGTTCAAGATACTGCTAAGGTTTTCAATGTAACTAAGTGGTATTTGCAATACACCAGCAAGTGGTTAAATTAACAGAAGTTCTTTGAAAAGTATGATACTGTCTATTTAAAGAAACAAAAAGCACAGTAAAACTACCAGCCTGAGAAAAGATAAGGCATTTCATACTAGATTAACATTAGACATTTACATAAAATTGAAGATTAATTTAAGGATTCTCAGTATCATAAAATATCTGATTAAGGACATTACCATTTCTGTCAGACTACTCAAAGAACTGTCAAAAGTACAGACAAGGTAACAGCCTAATAAACCTTTTATATATACACACATACAGAAAACATTTTCATATCCCAATTATCCAGTGATGACAAGAATCTTTTGTTTCTGTAATTTTGTGAGATACTATTTTTTTTCCCTTGCAAGTATTGCAAGAGAACCTGGGAGTAGGGAATGCAACTTTCAGCAGATGGGAGGTAGCATTAAGCCTCCAAACACATTGACAATTTTAAAATGAAAAGTTATTACTATACAATATAAAGTGCACTTCCTTCCCTCCCTTTAAACATTCTTTCAGTCAGACAAGAGATTTCATTAATTTTTTACAAGAAAGTAAGTGGCACAGAGTAACTGTTTAAACTGATGAACATTGGCCAAATCATAACTGACCTCATGGTATTAAGAAGTTACTCAGGCATGGAAAAGTGCCTCCAAGATCTTCTTCAGCACAGTCTGTGCTAGAACTGAAGCTCTCAGAACGTGGAGCAAACCAGCACCCCAAGTTTCACTCTCCGGACGCATCCATTACCAGCCATCGTTCTGGGGACGCAGGGGAATGTAAAGCAATGAACAAATTCAGGACATGCAAACCTCGCCAGAACCGAGTGGCAACCTGCGATTCCCAAGCTTATATTCCAAGCTTATGTTGCCGCTTATGCTTTTCCAGAAGTGTTTTGGTAGGCAGCATCACATTACACTTTCCACACTTGTACTTTTTTCTGTGTGTTTTTACATGCTTTTGGAAAGCACGCTTATCTACTGTAGAAAATTTACACCTTCTGCAGTGCAACTTTAAATGAGTCAGCAAGTGCCGCTTCAGGTGGCTAGATGTGCGGAAAGCAACAGCGCACTGATCGCACTTGAACGGCTTCTCCCCTGTATGAATTCTCAAGTGTGGCTTCAAGTTTCCATTGTGGGTTGTGCAATAACCACACTCTTCACACGTGTATATTTTGACAGGCAGCTGCTTTTGTTCGTAGAGACATCCGGTAGATGAGCCTTCCTCACAAGAGTGTGAAGCCAGATGCTGTTTCAAGGACAGCCATTTGCTTGTTGAATAGTCACAGTTCCTGCACTTGAGATAGTCCATATTAAAATGCGTGACTCTGTGTCTTTTCAGGTGACTGGAAGTACGAAACTTCTTCTGACAAACGCTGCAGCTGTAAGGTTTCTCACCTGTGTGAGTTCTTATATGTAGTTCAAGGTTGCTTAAAGCGTAAGTAGTGTACTCGCACTCTGCACACTGATAGAATCGTGGCTGACTTTGCGCTAGCAAGTCATTTTCTTTGCCCCTCTGGACATCTGGCTGTACTCCACAGACTTCCGAACCAAGCAAGGAATGGACGCTGTTTGAACCTTCCGAGGAACGAAAATCTCTTTCTGGACACGTGCCTACATGCATTTCATGATGCAATTCAAGATTCTCTAAACGGCTATCTACACAGAGGCAATGGCCAAACTCATATCCATTCTTTACGTGAATAAGGCTGTGTTTCTGCAAATGGTTTGATGTTTTAAATGTCTTATTGCATTCTTTACACACAAATGGTTTTTCATCTGTATGTATTTTTAGGTGCAGCTTAAAGTCGCTGTGAACAGCGGTAGCATAATTGCAGTGTTGGCACTTGTACATTTTGAATGTAGACAAATTGGAAGGCCACGTATCCTTTAAGTTTTCCACAAATCTATGATACGCGTCATCATCTTGAACTTGTGAATGAGAGGCCCTGGAGTTGAAGAGAGGTTCCTCTTTGCAAATGACAGTGTCCATTTTATATGAATTCAGAGGAACTTCTGATCTATTCCCAATAATAGGTAAGCTGTTGCTTCCATGGCTGTTTTCAGGGAATTTCTTTCCAGAGCACACTTTCTTATTGTCCTGCACATCACCTGCCCGCTCAAAGTCTACTGCTGAAGCCAGCATTCCCCCACTGAGACAATCATTTTCTTTACCAGAAAGAGACAGAGAAACGCAGTCCTGGGAATCACTGTCAACTTTGCATATTTTGCTTTCATGATATTCATTGCTCTGATTCGTGTAACCGTTAGCAGTAGCCCTAAACCGTTCATGAAATTTCTTATGAAAGCTGAGATGTCCTCTAGTGTAAAACACTACGTTACACTCATCACACGTGTAAGTCTTTAAAGGTCTTCGAGTTCTCTTTCTTCCACTTACGAAGTCGAGTTGCTGCCCTTGGCACGTTTCTTTGCCTGCATGTAACCTTCTGTGTCTCTTTAACCCAGTGGTGCTTGTGAATGCCGACTGGCAGAACTCACAGGAATATGGTTTAGCCCCTGTGTGTATGTAGCTATGCCTTACCATGCTTGCAAAATATAACGAAAGAAAGGTGCAAAACCTGCACTGGTACAGCTTATACCCAGCATGCCAGTACATGTGATTTAACAGATAGGATAAGCTAATGCAGGAGTAATCACATTGAGGACACTGGTAAGGTGGTCTCTCTTTATGTCCCTTCATGTGATGAATAAAAATCCTAGGATTTGATGAAGCAAAGAAACAAATTTTGCAGGAAAAACTAACTGGCACACCCAGAGGTGTAAAGTCCCTTTCAATTTTGATGAAAAATTTCTCATATTTACTTTCTTTTTTCTTGGTCTCAGATTTCCTTTCTTCAGATCTTCTCTGCCTATTTTTTCTCGCATTTATTCTATTTTTTCTTGCCTTTTGCAACCTAGTCATTTTCTTATGAAATTTAAGGTGATTCTTAAGGTTGACAGAAAAGAAAAAGGTTCTTTTACAAAAGCAGCATTTATGTATTTTCTTATCTTTATGAGCTGAATAAAGATGTTTCTTTAGATGTGCACTGCATTTATATACAGAACTACAAAACCTGCACTTCAAATTCAGTCTTTCATGCTTATTTATAGAACAAGGTGCTTTAGAAAGAGGTTTGATGGTCACACTGTTACCTAGCCATGCTAAACCTTCTTGCTGGCTTTGGAATTCTTTTGGGCTTGCATGAGGAGAAACAACGTTTTGTTGCCGGTATCTTTTTTTAGGAAATGGCATTAATGACTTATAAATATGCTCTCCAGTAATATTTGATTCAGCAGAAGTGGAAGTGTTCACCTCCGGTTTCCCTACATCTTTTAGCAATTCTTCTGAAGTAGAACATCCATTAAGAAACAGATCAGAACAATCATAGGCAAATTTTGGTTCTTCTTTCAAACCATGTTCCAAAAGAGAACTCAGAGTTTCATCTTCAAATTTGCTTCTCTGTCTTTCTCTGTTATTAGCTTCATTATCTCCATTCTTTGAAAAATCAGGATCTACAGGGTTATAAAAAGTCACATGCATGACATTCCATACAACCACCAATGTTCATGATTAATTGGTAGTAATAATCCCAAATTGTCTAACGACTTGCTTGCTCTTCACTCCTTTTGCTTCCTTAATATTTTCCTATCTCTACTTCTCTCCTAATGTCTCTCTCCATGCTTCCCCCCCCACCACCATTTAAATAATGTTTTAAGAGAAGAAATCCTAGTTAGGAGCCTCCTTCTTTTCACTTCCTCTTTTCACTCAAAGCTCCAAATTTCACAGGACAACACTGCATCCCCTACAGTTTCTAATGAAACTGCTTTATGCCAGAATTCCTATGAAAGTACTGTCACTGAACTTTGCTGGCACTCCATTCTCAGAAGTACGATGCTCCTTCTGCTGTCTTCTGTCTGTTAGAAGGAAAAGTACTCTTAGTACTTCTCTACGCCTTTCCTCCTGAAGGACTTCCATCTGCTATAAGGAATGGTGGAATTTAAACCTACATTATGCCTCTCCCAGTCTCTGCTTATATTGATGAGAGTTCCTGCCCATTGGTTTTCTCTCCCTAATATCTCTAATTGGGATTAAAAACCCCTTTAACCTAAGTTTTTATTTTCAGATCCTTTTCCCCAATGAAAGGCCGCCCTTTTGCAAACTACAGCAGAATGAAACAGTACCATTTTATTGTAGTGCCACTATTTTTCACAGGAGTCTGTGATAGAACTAAGCATACTCCAGCCAATATTCTCTTTCTGCTGCACACGATATTAATCTATGTTGAAATGCTTACTCTAAAATAAACAGGTTTGGCATTCTTCCCAAACACTTTTCAACCTATTTCAAAAACTTGAGATTTACCGGATTTCTTAAACTCTCGCGCTAGTCTTATTAAAAAGTTACCTTCCATTTCAACAATTGCCTCCACCTCCTTGTGGATTTCTGGTTGTTTCTCTTGACTGCCATCAGAAAGAACACTTGCAACACTGACAGGTTCCTCTTCATGTTTGGATATCGCCACCAATGTCAACTGTCTGCTTGTCTTGATGGTATCGTCGCTACCCTCACTGCCAGCGGAGGAGAGGGGAGGAGGAATCTTCTGAAAGCCATCATCACCATCGCATTCTTTGCCGTCACCGGTTTCGTTTATCTCTGTAAGCTCTGTTTTGCAAGACAATGTAGGCAACACATAATTTTGACTATATTTATCCGTGCCTGCATCACACCAATCACTTAAAGATGATTTTGATCTGTTACACACACTCTCGGCAACCCATTTTTCTTCACAGTATTTCATACTATGATCCTTATTTGAAGCAGTCTTGTTTTCTTCCCAAATGCTTAAACTGTTACTGCCATTTGAAGGTCTCACACTGCTTTTTAGAAAAATGCTACTGTTCAAGTTAGCCTCCTGCTCATCCCCCTTCTTCAACTCGGGAACCGACGCTGCTCGCTCCTCAGCGTCATCTTGGAGAAAATCATCATCGCTCAGCACAAAGACAGTGATGGGGAGAACAATTTCAAAGACATCCGACTCTGAGGACAGAAAAAGAGAGTATTAATACTAGTTCCGAAACTCCTGAAGCAATCGCCCACCACCGGCCAGTGCGCATGCACAGGCCCAGGCCCAGGCCGCCGCCACACCACCCCGGCGTACCCGCGCGCGGGAT
>NW_008796220.1:2836774-2837031 GCF_000699145.1 Aptenodytes forsteri | reverse complement strand
CGGCTGCCGCCGCCGCAGGGGGCGTGGCCTGAGAAGGGGGTGGGGTGTCCGCCTGCCTGAGGTAACTGCACTGCGCGCGGCTGGCTGCTTCGGTCGGTCGGGCGCGCGGTCGCTTTTACGTGGTCTAAAAATCAGTTTACTCACCCCTTAGCTGTACCAGAACACCCCAGCCGTGCGCAGGGAGGGGCTTTCGAAAGCGCTGCAATAATCCAGTCCCATTGTAAGCAAGAGAAAAAGATAAGGTAGCACTTCAACCA
>NW_008796220.1:2789949-2836676 GCF_000699145.1 Aptenodytes forsteri | reverse complement strand
TGCTGCAAAATCCAGTCCCATTGTAAGCAAGAGAAAAAGATAAGGTAGCCCTTCAACCAGGCGGCGGAGGGCTCGGGCCTCTCGGTGCCCCCGAGCGTTCCTCCGTCACGCAGAAATAGGAGAGATGCTTGCTGCAAAATCCAGTCCCATTGTAAGCAAGAGAAAAAGATAAGGTAGCCCTTCAACCAGGCGGCGGAGGGCTCGGGCCTCTCGGTGCCCCCGAGCGTTCCTCCGTCACGCAGAAATAGGAGAGATGCTTATGGCGGTCTGGCCGTGGAAACCAGTGTTTCCTTCGGCCCTGCTTCTGGGGAGGGGAGGTGGAGGTCTGAGAGCATGCAGGGGAGGGGAGAGGCTGTTACCGGGCAGGTCTGAGGACATGTTTGCTGGGCGAGGATGGGGAGCCGCAAGGTCTCCAGAGCAGCTTACCCAGCCCTCAGAGATGGCTTCAGGAGTGAAATTCAGTGTGTTGGTGAGGGTCTGAGCTCAGAAACCAGTGTACTGCTTTCCTGAACAACATACGGAAGGAGGGTTTTCCTGATCAGTGAGCGGTTTCCCGGGGCTTAAAGACTGCTCTGCCCTACTCTTACTTGCTCCTCTGTGTCAGGACCATGCCAACTGAGGAAAAAACAAACTCATTGTGTCATTAGTCCCAAAGGGTTTCACAGTAAGTGAAGTAAATTACTGTACTGGGTCTGGCTGCGATAAAGTTAATTTTCTTCATAGCAGCCAGTATGGTGCTGTGTTTTGTATTTGTGACCAAAACAGCATTGATAATGCACCAGTATTTTGGCTGAACAGTGTTTGCACAACATCAGGGCGTTCACTGTTTCTCGCTTTGCCCCCCATGGAGTAGGCTGGGGGTGGGCAGGAGGCTGGGAGGGGACACAGCCGGGACAGCTGATCCAAACTCCCCAAAGGAGTTTGATCCAAATGACCGACAGGGTCATTCTATACCATATGGCTACCTTGTGTGTTATTAACAGTTTAGTTACAGGTCTAAAACACAGCACCATGCGAGCTGCTATGAGGAAAGTTAACTCCGTCCCAGCCAGAGCCAGTGCAGGTGCTGATGGCCATCTTACAGAGTGGTAGGAGATTTTGTTCCTTTTTTGTTCATTGCTCAGCTATCCATGCTGTGGGACTGTTGAGAGAAAAGGCAGCGAAGGAAGGTAAACCAAAATAAAAAGTAAACCAGTAATGAGAGTAACATTGGTCATATTTGCCCTGAAGAGATTGTTCTCAACTGGTCTGATGAGCTCTCGGATGCTGCCAAAAACTTGCAGTCCCTTATAACAAGGTAAGTATGGGATGAATCCCTCATGTAAGGCCTGAGAGAAAAGTGTTAGGGTTTGCTGAATCCAGTAGTCCACTAGGTGGGAGGCTGCTGCAGCTCCATGCTCCCTGTTCCAGCCAGTAGCAAGGCTGAGCATGTACTCCCAAAAGGCACTCACACGTTCATACACCTAGTACACAAATATATATACACATATCTAAATATACATATATACACATGGGCAGCCACACAGGTAAATTTGGACAGAAAACACAAAGCACTCACACAAATATGAATGGTGTGAATGGCCTGATCCTGTTCCTCCTCGCTGCCTGGTCACAGTGGGATTCTGCTACTAGAATGGGTATACAAACATATATATAACAATGTGCATACTATATATATGTATATATGTGTCTATGTACACATAGTATGGATCATTGCAATAGCTGGTGGTGTGCTCAAAGTCTTGTTTATGGGCAAAGAAGCAGCACACTTTGTGTGTATATATCAAGCCAAGAATTTATTGTTAACATATCTTAACAGTCTAATTCAAGAATCATTATTAGCCTAGATCCCATTTTCCCATTAAAGAAAAAATTATTTACTGAAAGAGTGGTGAAACATTGGACCAGGCTGCCCAGGGAAGTGGTTGAGTCCCCGTCCCTGGAAGTATTTAAAAGACATGTAGATGTGGCGCTTAGGGACATGGTTTAGTGGGCATGGTGGTGTTGGGTTGACGGTTGGACTCGATGATCTTAGAGGTCTCTTCCAACCTTAATGATTCTATGATTATTAGGAAAAGAAGAATACTTAGAATACTTCTGTGGAGAAGAAATCTCGGTAATAGTAATGCAATTAAAACTGTAAAACATGCACTTAGTTTCTATCACTTTTTCTTGGTGTTACGCTCACCCTTTCATTGTTTCTCTGGGTATTAAAAGTCAGAAGTTTTTGACCATGAGGAGGATAACACCTGAATTGTCATCCTCAAGTCCTTCATTGGGAAGAATATGATGTTGATGTTGCTGGTTTCTTCTTCCTGCGGTAGTGGACATTCATGTTCACCCCCAATACTTAACAGTTCATAAGCTGTGAGTGACAGAATCTGTCCTTAATTCATGGCAATTCCCCAATTCATTAAGGCAAGTATCCACCTTGTGGTCCATAGACTGGAAATGTGCCTATTTGGTACTTTTCCTGACGCTGTACTTCAAGGGTCCTTGTTTTGCCTGAACTGTAATTGGACTGTCTCCTATGGTATGTGGCCAGTCTTCTAAGGTCCATATTGGTGCCACACAGTTCTTCACACAAAATGAACTGTTTTTCAGTGTTAGTGAGGGCATAGGATCCATATGCAATAGCTCGTAGCTTCTTTCCCCCTTTTTGTGATACCATGTCTCCTTACATCTAGAGTGGTTGCAAACTGCAGGTGAAATGGTTGTACTGTATCAGGAAATTGTAATGCAGGTACCTCTGCTAACTTGATTTTCAAGGCTGATAGGGCTTAGTCCTGATCTGGTTCAGATTCCCAGTCCTGTTTTTTCTTTAACAGTTCAGTTAAGGGCTTACAATTTCTGCAAACATGGGTATAAAATCTCTAGAAAAGTTAATATTCCCAAAGGAGATCTTAACTCATGCAAATTTGTATGTTCAGGGAGCTTTCCTCTGGGCAAAGGACAGTTTGCTGTAACACCCCCCACAACCCCAGAATGAAATTAACTGCCTTAGGAGGAGCAGGGGAAGGGTGAGCACACCACCAGGGAAATGGCGGAAGCTAAGTATGTGAAAAACAATTTTAATTGATTATTATTTCTTTTTCTGAAAAAATTAGATCTCAAATAATAATGATTAGACTCGCTCCTGCCTGAGCTACAGCTCTGCAGCGTCGCAGCGCTGACTGTGCCTGGCCATGGACCCACTAATACGGACCCCGACCCCAACCCGTGGGCTGGCTGCCTGGCCTGACATCAGCCCTGCCTCAGCACCACGGACTTGACCATCTCTTGCTGAGCTGTGCCTGACCCTGGTTACTCTCACGGGGCCTGATCCTGACCATGACTTGCTGACTTGTGTTCCCAACCTGACCTCAGTCCCACCCCATCACCGTTTGTCTGGGGATCTGGGCTCTTCCTTGATCCAGGCAGCCACCCCCGGGCCTGCCCTGCTCCCTTGGTGGGGGCAGAGGGACAGACCCTGGCTGGCAAGGTCCTCGTCCTGCCAGCCCAGGGATCCCCTCTGCTCCCAGTGCCCTGGTCCTGAGGGAGCAGCCAGCCTGCGCGGCACCTTGGCAGTATTTTATCGCCACCCCCAGGTTTTGATCCCAGGTCCTACACTGCTAGAGGATTTCCAGTTCTCATTTTACAGGCTCTGTACTCATTAATGGTGACTCCAGAAGAGGGTGGCACGTTTAGCCATTCCGATGAGAGGAATTTTCCCTACTCCCTATATTCTTCCTTCCCCCCTTAAAAAGCATGTAAGGACCTTATTACAGGTCTTAACTTCAGTGCCTTGCTTCCTGACACACAAGCAGCTGCACTCATTTATTTTCTTTATCAACAGGCAGGCGTTGTGTATGTAGGTCACTTTCGTACCGCTTTGGGTTGTGATAAGGTCTAACATGTTTAATATACAGCAATTTTTGATTAGGTCTGATCAAAACACGCATGGATATTAGATAAAGGCAAGGACGAGGTGTAACCTTCTCTGTCCAACTAAAATTCAACCAAATCCCTGCTAACTTTGGCACGTAGCCAGTCATCGTTTGCAAAAATTTGTTTCACATGCACAGAAACGTTACAGCTGGAAAGCTAAAAGAGGAGAGAGAAAGGCAGTACCATCCAAAGCTAAATATATGCCTGCTTCTAAGTTTGTCTACTGTACTTTTCTGCCTTCCGTGAATGCTAGCCAGGTGCATACTAGGTGGAGTGATTTTCCTGTATGTGCAAGTATGCTGGGAGCCTCTATTCTAGAAGCCTTTATTTTTAAAATAAGGTGGCTTTTCCTAAATGCAGGGTTGCAGCCCCCTTTTAACAGAAGATAATGTGAAACTCCAGGATGGCTAGAATGAATAACTGAAATGCCCATCTTTCTCCTCCCTTTATAGGTAGAAACATTGGTTCAGTTTGTGAAATGCAGATGGCATAGTTACATTTTCAAATAGAAGTGGCAAAACCTCTTGGCAGGAGCATTGTCAAAAACCTCCTAAATGGAAGTATTAAATTAGGCAAAGATGAGAGGAATATTGGTTTCTGTGTTTCAGCTCTCGGGGTAAGACGACTTGTTGATACTCCAAGCTGGGTGAGGCAGATGCGGGGGTGAGCAGCAATCCATAGGACGTCCTTCTTCTTGTTCCTCCTATGCAAAAAAAAAGTAACAAAAAAGTCTCCTCCTGCCAGAACCGGCTGGTTCTCCACAGGAGGGCTCTGCGGCCATGGCTTTGCCTCACGGATGTGCTGAGAAAGGCTCTGCAATGGAAGAACCTGCAAATACACGAGAGATCACGAATAATCCTGTCCCTGCTCAGCTGGTCCAGAACATCTGTTGTGGAAAGGGGTGGCAGGTAAGATCTGAATTTCAAGTAGAAATTAAGGAGGAAAAATACATCATCTCAGTTGTAATTATCAAAGTTAATGGAAAGGTAATATCCCACACATTTGTTATTCCCATTTCATAGGTGACTTTCAAAATGCACAAACCCCAGCTGTTTTAAAGAGACTAAACTGCAAGAAATACATTGTGAATAGGATTTCTATTTTGGCTGTGAGTCACGTCTCAATTCCTAGCGATGTGTACGCTGATTTCTTGTAGTGATTTATGTCTCAGCCATTTGCTGAATCTTTTTTTCCTGAGCTAGTTCCAAATATACAGTTTAAAAGCGCAGGGGTTAACAGCTGAAAAGGATGTCGCGACTCAGACAGCTGCTGTTTCTTGTAACCTGGGCCTGCATCCGAGGAAATGCAAAAAATGAGGAAAAGAAGAACTTAATTGGGAATGTTTTAGTTGCTCATATATTCTCACTGGAAGGAGATTAATATCTGTTTCCATTCTTTCTTTTTAAAGCGTAAACTTTTAAACAATCTTACTTGAAAAATATCTCCCCCACAAAAAAACCTGCAAAACTCTGCCCAAACTTTACAAAGCTATAAATGATAAGCCTGTTTCCTTGAAAGTGAGTATTTCCACTCTTTTTCTTAAAGACAAAACTGTAAGTCTTAGTCTAGTCCTCCTTGATGCTGTCATCCAGCAAATAAAGTTATCGTGCAATGGCTGAAGAATAAATCTGGCCTATCTGAGGAAGGGCAGAGCTGCCTTCACAAGCCCGTTGCACAAAACTATGTTCTGCAAATTCAGCTTGCAGTGGAGTGATAGAAATCTGACTGCAATAATGCTTGTGCCCACACTCCATCATGAAAAAAAAAGAGTTGTGGAAAGTATCTTGTAAGGAATCTCTGAGATTCCTGCATCTCTGCCTTCTAACTCTGTGACAAATCTAAGAGAAAGAGGACATCTTCAGATCCACTGTTAACTGGAGCAGGAGTTGCCACTAATTATTAATAGCCGAACATTTTTATTTATGAGCCTCAGTTATGATTATTCGTGCATGTGTGTGTCTTGGCCAGTGAATGTTCCTTTGATTTCCTAGACAGCAGTGACAGAAACAGGAAAATGCATGTGAGAGATTATATTTTTGAAAAATGTACTTTGAGAAAAAACAACCCAGCAACCTACAGCTTTCTGTCTGCAAGATAAAAATCAGACATTGATTTGTACTGAAACTTTGTCTGCGCCGATTAGCAGTTAAATATGTATCTTGTATTTATGGAAGATAATAGATTTTGAAAAACAATATGGAAAATATTGGACACTATGAGAAATTGAAGTATCCCCAATAAAATGTAATTATTTGAAGTGTGGATTTTTGACATCTCTGGGGCCAGAGTGGCGGCCCAGATTTATCTCAGCTAACACAAGGTATTGACCTGAAATGCATAACTTGAGAGTGCAGTCACCCTAGGCTGCTTCTAGAGCAGTTTTTTTTTATCCTCATGCATCTAATGCTGTAAATTGGAAGGGCCTGTGACAGTAATTTCATAAGATCTTACGTCAGCATGCTTCAGTTTGCCAGCTAGGGCTCTGTACCTCCAAGAGGGAGCATTAAGGCTTCTGCAAGCTGAAGGAAGGTTGAAAACCATTGCTGTATAGTGAGAGCAGAGGTGAGGTGCTCTACTAGAGATCAGCTAGACTGAGTCACCTTTTAGAGTGTGCCTGTCTTGATTATGGAAGAACCTACAGAAATTACACTCCTAATATGCAAGCTTTGGCTACAAGACTAAAATGAGGTGGAGTACACGTGGCCCTCTGCCCGTGTTTCTGTTTGCATAGTACCTTGCTTAGTGGAGCACAGTCTGATTACAGCCTCTAAGTGCTGCTGCTGTATAAATACCGTTATTGCAGTGGTTGCACATGCCGCTTCATATTTCGTGCTCCTGATTCCGTTTCTATTAGTGGCTGTGTGTCTTTATCACTCACACAGATACCGGCAGAACCTGTCATTTGTAAATGCTGGCAGACGGCAATACAAGTCCTTTCCTAGGCATTACAACATATTGTTTAAAACTTCAAGACAAATATGGTCATCTGTAGACACTTTCAGATTGTCATCTGGCCACAGACATCCACTGCTCCTAGTAATTTCAGCTAAACCTTTGGGCGTTTGGCACGTAACAAAAAATCAAGCTGGAAATATCTTAGTTGAGCAAAAAGCCCGAAACCCCAGTGGTAAAAGATAATGTCACTTTTAGACCAGGGAGAGTCAGAGAATTGTTCCTAGGAAAATAGTGGAAGAGCAGTTATGGTCTGGCAATTAGAGCAGGAAAAGTGGTAGCTGAATACAAATCCAGCTGGAAAAACATAGAAACAGGCTGGATGAGTTGGGAATGTAATCATTAATCTATCAGCTAATGTAAAGAGGGAAAATATCTCTATAAGGGTTGGTGAGCACAATATCAGCTCTATTAGGACTGTGAGCTACAATGACTGAGAGCTTTTTAAGAGCCAGGATGTTGCAATAACAAACCAAGACTTAGTAACTAACTGGCTTCTTTTACTGTAAAACCTGCTGGGTTGTTGTTTTTCTCTTTTTCACACTGCCACTGACTCTTTTTTTTTTTCCTTTCTTTCTTTCTTTCTTTCTTTCTTTTTGTCTTTTTTTCTTTTTTTTTTCCCCTTTTTTTTTTTCTTCCTTTGCAAACAGCTTCACTAAAGTCTGTTGCAGAGGGAAGAGAAGAAAACACATCAGTGAGGAGCTAGTCATTGGCAAAGAACTGAGCAACACTTAGGGACGGAGCCTTCTAACACCAAACGTCCACGGAGAGATGCAGCTGGGGATTGAGAGAGTCGCAGGAAGTCCCCAGTGCACTCTTCTTTTCAATACTTCCTGCCCCAAGTTGATTTCCTTGTCATTAAGTTTGCCTTGAACTTGTTGAAACTGTAAGACTGGGGAAGAAATTCAGTCTTATGCTTAGGGCATAGGAGCCAGGAAGTTTGATTTCCACTCCTGTTTTTTCTGCAGGTTTGCATAGATCACTATTGTTTGCAAAGTATTTCCAGTTCTTCACATTACGTAAAGAGAACAGTGCAGTGCTGTTAAGTAAGCATTTGCAACTCTTGGTAATTGGAAACAGAGTTTGATTTACTGCCATACACAGCATTTCCCTAAATTGGGAGACAAATATATCCAAGGTAGAACTCAGGAAAACCTGGAGTTCAATTTACCCTTCCTGTGGTAAATTGAGCATGGTCCATTCTACTGAATTTGCTCTTTCTCTCTCCCTGCAGTTGTTGTGCCTTTCTGATGTAAAAGACAGAGAATCTCTGCCAGCAAGGACACCAACCTGAGAACTTCTGAATCAAAGGATTGCTTTTTATAAAGCCACGCTTAGAGACTACTCTGATACCAAAGTTGCTATTCTTGAAGGTATGCAGGAAGAACTAGTAACACACTAAAAACTAAATGTTGTTTCCTGTTTTGCTCTGAACAATTAGCCAAAAATTCTGGGTTGTGGGGTTTGTTGCAGTTTGAGAGAGGAACAAGAGATGATACCAGATATTTCTGTCATGCAGTCCCGGTCGCAACTGTTTCCCTAGAAGGGAAGGGAGTCCTGGAGGTCCTGTGTCTTAAATACGTGCTAAAATGCATAAGCCATCCACTTCCCTTCAGCTCTTGCCCATGTTCTGCAAGAAACATTGCAGAATCTGCTCTTCCCTCTGCTCTTATTTCTATTCTTTTACACTTTTCTGGCCCTTTTTCCTACCTGCCAGTTTTCTTTCTGCATTCCCCAGATTCTCATCTTTCTGTCTGCTCTCCTTCCCTGTTCTTTCTCTCCTAAACCTTTTCACTACCAGTCTTACCCTAATTTTTCAGAAACCTGCATTTGACTCGGTTCGCACCTTTCTTTGCATGGTAGGGGCTCCAACAATTCCTTCTGCTCTCTGTATCACTGACCAGCACTTTAGTGACCTGCAGCTTCTTGGAGAAATCTTTACAGGGAAGGCCTTGCTCAGCCCCAGTGACCCCAGGGTGGATGTGCCTAATGGTCCAAAGGAAGGTGGGAATAGGAGCTGTGCTGGGAGGAGCTCAGTGCCAGCACACTGGACAATGTAGCTGTCAAACTAAGTCTCTCCTGAGTATGTATAAACTGATTTTTCCAGGTGCTCAGAGCTGTGTCGCGTTTGGAAGAACATAATGAAAACAGCCAAAGACACAACATTGTCCCCAGGGTTACATTTATGGCTTGATTTCAAGTTCCTGCTTCAAAGCACAGAAATGCTAGAGCTTTTCAGCAATAGTGTACAACTGATTATATTTTTTTTATTGTTTTACATACACAAAATATTTCTTAACATTGGTCTTGGAAATGACTGATTTTTTTTAATTGAACCTTTCTGAAAAAATGTCAATGTGAAACAAATGTGGCAAAGGAAATTTCAGCTTGAAAGTTCCAGCATAGCAAGACTTTATTGTGGAAAGCGTGAGGAAATCTTAATATAGGATATTGGTGCCTCCGCCTTTGATAATAACTTGAAAACCAAACCTTAAAATACTGACAGTTTAACAGAGAGTAATGAGCCATCACTTGTCAAAAATAATATTGTAGGAAAAGGTCAGCTGTTTGGGAAAGCAAGAGCCTGTGGATTGACAAGGTTAATCATAAAAATAAGTGTATTGCTGCCAAATTGTCAGTTGCTGGGTAACCCACAGCTGAAGGGAAGTATATTTGCTTAATGGAAGGGATTTAATGATTTACTATCTGTGTGAAGTTTTCTTCAGTAGAGCATGTAAGACTAAAATATGTGTTGTACAGGCAAGAAGCAAGCAGCTTTGTTGGTGGAGTTCAGGTTACGATTAAGACACGAGGCTCAGTCCAGTTACCTGCACACAGGTAGGTGCCTTGGGCTGATTGAGAAGCCCTAGGCTACCCTATTAGTTCTTCTGCTGCTGGTCTAGAAGGAGCAGGTATCCTAATTGTGTCATATTGGCCAGCCCTGTGAGGATGTCTCCCATATCACAGAGCATTTAAAACAGTGCTAGAAGTCCATCTGTGAACTGACTCAAGTCCTTAAAATGAGATTGAGCTACAGATTAAGAGACTGCACCACAGGTGTCTGCAGGTGCAGCAGATGTCTAAGCTCCCATTATAGCCAGTAGACCCTAGGGAGTAATTAAGCTGATCAGCCACTACAAACATGGTTCAGTTGCCTAAACATGGGTGTCTAGAGCCATTTGAGGTGCCGTGGGGCATGTGAGACATCTGTGTGGGCTGGCAGATATGACAGATGCGATGGGAAAATGAGCTCTTCTGGAAGAGCATCTGTAGACCAGGCAAGATAAATGAGGGCATCTCAAATGGCTCAACACTTTTATTTAGGCAATGCAGCCTACCTGCTACATTTGGTCAGCTAATCTCTCTCTAGGCTTCATTGATAATATTGGCTGCAAGCTCAATTCAGTTGGCTGAACATGAATAACAGTAAAAAGTTCCTTTATTTAGTTTTGATGTATCCCTAATGGACTTAAAATAACTTAAAATAAAACTTCCACACCAGATAAAATGAACTACACATGATTTATTTATGGAAAAGTTTCTTCACAGGCACAAGGATTGAAGACCAACCTGAAAACATGATAAACAGAACTTGATGGCTAAGGCTCCTCACTCAAAACGGAGAATGTTCTGCTTGCTTTTGACTGGATATGGTTTGATTGTTTATCTGGTTCTTGACATGGTTTTTGCATGTGGCAGGGCTTTTTTGCTGATTTGAGGCCTTTTGGTGTGATCTGGTCATGTCCTATTGTGAATTTCTATAACCCTCCAAAACTGTGTGGCTAGATCCCAGTTGCCATTTGGAAATTATCCGTCCATCTCTCTGTCTCTGCCAGGCTACACCAACAAATTAAACAGTGACAGACCTAAGGCCCTTCTTATGGATAAAAGAGAAGTAAGCACCTTTCGTGTGCGATCCATCTGACCTTTAGATGTCTACATTAAAAGAAGATGAGTCTTTCACCCGGAGATACCTGTTGTAGGGTGTAAAGGGGATCTAGCCTAACTTGGATGACTCCCATCCAAATGTACCTCTGTAATTTCCTGAGAAGCTTCTATCTGCAAACTTAGTCCACTAACCACTAAAGTCCTCAGCAAGAGAGACTAAATGGGTGCATGAAGAACAAGAAACCTCAGAGTTAGGACTTCTGTTCTGGGCTGCAAAAACAATATTTTGTTTGACTACGTAAAAAGATATTTTGCCTGACTATAACATAAAGGTAGCATTATTTTTTTTGTTTCATAAGATTTCTTAAAAATTCCCTCCAAAACCTAAACTATATGCTGATCAGATGTGGCTTATGGAATTATAGTCAGCTTGGTTACTTTTCTGCAGTTAGGAGGAGTGTCTCAGTTGAAAACAAAATAGATAAATGGTTTTTCAGCTGTTTTTCAACTTTGTTATGTATTCTGCAGCTGCTTCATAATCATAGCAAAAATCAACTGTTTTATTCATGCTGACAAGATTGAAAATGATTGAAAATTATGGAAAAGGAGAAGCCAAAGCTTTTTGTGTTTGCAACCTTTTCTCCAGCTAAACATGTCAGGTCCCTCCTAGCCTATTTTTGTATTTTCCTTCCGGCTTAGATTATTCCATCCCAAAAGAGTTTAGGTTATACTTTTAATAATGGAAAAACACGAGGGGCATTTTATGCGATACAAAAATTCTCTCCAGAATTGATTTTTCCCTGTATGTTGCAGAGTACCAAGTCTGGCTTCAAGTGAATTCTATTAATGCAAGTACAAAATACTCCTTTTTCCCATCATTTTGTCTTGCATAAGTGACAGTTACACAGCATGTTAGAAGTGATTGAGGCTTTCACCGAGTGGTATGGACTCCTCATTACAGTAGGATGATTACTAGGGTGACTTATCAGTCAAAAGGCATTATATTTGCAATGGCTATGTTGTAATTAAGCACAGATGAGCAAGCCCACAAGCAAGCATTGCTCTGAAAAATACAGTTCACATAATGCTGCATTGAAGGAGCTTTCCAAGGAAAGGGGCTAGGAAGAAACTTCTTTGGCACACATGATTTCTCTGAACTGTCCCAAGCCACTAGCTGGTGGTGCTTCGCCAGAGACCAACCTGTGACATGCTATAGGAATACACTTCATTCTTTCCCTGGCAGACATAAACAGCACTTTGGGTTTTTCCAGAGGGCCATTTGCTGTGCCTGCATACTCCAGAAGCGGCAAAGTTCACGCTGACAGACTTCTCCCTAGCTAAAGTTACCTGGAGTAGCTGTGGTTCACTCAGAAACAAACCAAACCATATTTCTATTAGACAGGCTTCTCACCAAAGATATTACAAAGGAGAGATCTCATTTTAGAGATGGAGAAGAGAAAACACAGGAGACTCTCTTGCCTAAACAAAAACCTGGAACACAGCCCTGGTGTCCCAGGTGCCGTCTCAGTGCTGTATCAATGGGAACACAAAAGGCAGTTAATGTTGTTTATTGCGCTGACAATTCTGCAGCCCGTGCTATCTCCTTGCACCAGTTCCCTTGCCTGACATTGCAGTGCTTCGAAACCTTATGCCATTGCTCTAGTGCAAAAGAGAGAAATCCTACTTACTGCGGCTCTTTAAAAAAGAACATTCCACTCTTTCAAAGGTTAAATATAGTTTCTAGGCACATTCTGATAGCAAACCTCATATTCAGCCTACCTGAAAATCCAAACTGGGCTCATTTTCAGGAAACTCTATTCATGCCTTATCTGTGTTTCTTTATAGAATTTTTGAGAACGGAAGTCCAGTTCTTGCCCCAGAGGGAGCTGCATTCCCTAATAGATGATATGAGTCCGTACATCTCCGATAAGTCTGTTAAGTTCACAAAGTGCTCTGAGATTTCAAAATACAGCTATTATGGAAATAGCCATTGTTATTCTTGTTTTTAATAGCTGCTGACAATCATGAATATTTGGAGGATAAGTGCCAAGTTAGAAGCTGTGTTTCTTAATAGAGCTTTTCAAATACGCAAGGACTCTATTATGTTTTGGGTAATTTCGTGAGAAGCTTTATGTTAGTGTGTTTGGACTATCATCCGAGAAAGATCTGGTGGAAAGCGATCAGACTGACACAACAAAGACTGGCAGTCATATTTACATGTCCCCTTGTGGAGCCAGTTTATGGTTTTGGTTGTGCTAAAGATGTTGTACACTTCATCCTTGCAGGACTTTTTTGAATTTACTTGAGCTGTCTGAAACTCAGCATTTCCATTTCATGGCAAATGTCAAAGTTTCACAGTATATTTTCATTCTCAGTATGAACAAAACCACAAGTATAAAAACTTTCCTGCCCATTTAGAAAAGTGTTGCTTTAAAAAAACATACGTATATGTATGTACACAGGAAATTTCACTTCAAAATTAAATTGTTACTTCAAAGCTTATTTTGGGTTCTTTTTATCTTTGTATTAGATCACTGTCTCCTGCCATAACAGATCTAGTGGTCCAGGATATGGCACATCTCACCACACTGTATCCTGTCAGGATATGGTCCAGGTAAGGATGTTATTACTGGGCAACCAAGTGGGCAGTTTCCAGTGGATGGGATTCAGGTACAATTACCTTATTTTAGGTATCTATCTTCTTTGTGTAGTGACTACATCGGAGCTGGTGGCCAAATTCCTGGTTTGGAAAGGGATTTTCTATAGCCAACAGAGCCTAGAGTGTAGTCCCAGTCACTCTAAAGTAGATACCTACATTTAGTCAGGTGAATTGCTTTCCAGTCTCTATTGCCTGTATTGACTAGTTCTCCAGTAAGTGTAACGGGAGCCTAGACTCTGTTGCAGACAGGTACATTTAGGTTTGAATTTGGTGCTGAATTTCACCCTATACCGTTCACCAGTGGGATGAGAGCTTTCTGAGAACAAAGTAATGGCAATGTTTTGAAGCCTCTTGTCCATTTAATATTATCATCTTTGGAATATAGCCAAGACCATTTTGGACCTGTCATCCAGAACATGTAACCAGAGCAGGGTACATCAAAGGCTATCTTGTCACTGAAAAACCTGGTATATTTTTAAGTTGTTAATATAAAATCCTACTGAGGCAAAGCTCTGTAGTTCATGCAAGACAACTCAAAGGCGACTGGGTTTACCTGAACCTGTCTCCACTAGGATCTTGTGTTGACTTAGCTGTTTGATTTAGCAACCAGATATAAAAACACAACATTTTTGAAGCTTGTCTAATGAAGATGCTTGGAGTGAAATTCTTCTGACCACATGTCAATGTCTGAATCTGAGAAAATTACCTCAGGCTCCCTTTATTGTCAATGGGAAGAAACAGGCATTTAGAGTGTGAGTCATCTGACCTATTTTAGATGTCCATTTTGGAGTGATGAGTTGCAGATGAAATGCTGACTTCTCTCCATTGAGTACCAGAGAAGCAGAGGGTGATTAGCTTAGATGTAGATGTCTGATGGGATTAGATGAACTCATCCCATCCCCACTTCAGAATACAATGAGGGTATGCTTCACCTTAGCAGCAGCAAATAGCTTTATCACCCAAAACCCACCATGGCTGATATGGGAGCTGTCCCAAGACTGATCTGCATGGAGATGAGAACAGCCACTGGAACTGGAGCTCCATTTCCGTTTGAGAATGATTCACAGCCCACTGAGGTCAACGGGAATCCTTCCACTGGCTTCAGTGGGCTTTGCAAACTCTGGGGTTTCGGCATACATTAATTTAGCAGCTAGGTGCCACAATTTAAGATAGCATCATTCTTCTGTTTTTTATTATGAATGTTTTGCCAAAGGTCGTAGCAGCAGCAAATAGCTTTATCACCCAAAACCCACCATGGCTGATATGGGAGCTGTCCCAAGACTGATCTGCATGGAGATGAGAACAGCCACTGGAACTGGAGCTCCATTTCCGTTTGAGAATGATTCACAGCCCACTGAGGTCAACGGGAATCCTTCCACTGGCTTCAGTGGGCTTTGCAAACTCTGGGGTTTCGGCATACATTATTTTAGCAGCTAGGTGCCACAATTTAAGATAGCATCATTCTTCTGTTTTTTATTATGAATGTTGCCAAAGGTCGCCACTCTTGCAGCAGAGCTGGCAGAACAGTGAGTCATAGACTAATATGGGGGCTCACCCAGCCGTAAAGGCTGTGTATATGCTATCCTGTTAGTATACGTTAGCACAACAATTCCTTCCCTTAGTACCTGAGTCTCCTCTGATTTGGTCAATCTAGTCCGCAGTCTTCATTATCATGGCAATCAATACTTAATCCCTTTGTCCATCTAATCCAAGGCTGCCACTGGTCTGTGGTTTACAAGGAACAGCTTCCCCAGTTAACCGCCTTCCTCCTGAGTATTAACCCCCTTCCTCAAAGAGCCCCAGCAGCCTGGTCAGCTGGCTCACCAAAGACAGGAATAAGTTAGGGAGTCTATTTTAAACTGATTGCATAGGTTCTCGTTATGATCTGTGAAGGGCAGGTCACCTCCAGCTGAAGGGAGGTGGGATGATGTTTCGTACGGAGGGTGCCTGTCTCTGACTGTGCTGTAAGGGGTCTCTGTGGGCGACTAATGTTTACAGGACTGTAACCAGAATGTGAATCCATCACTAACTGTTTCCCTGACATACAATCTCTATCCTTTAATCATTTGACCATCTTGAAGCCTACATCTCAGTAGCAAGTCTGGTGGATTAAACAAACTACCTCTGGTGATGAGGGGACTGAAAGTACCTTTGATAAGAATTCAAGGTAGACAAAACTTTTGGGGTAAAACTGCATGTTCTTCCTCTCTGCCAGACAGGCAGAGCTGTTGCTTATACGAGGGAGAACTGATAACAGGAAATACATTATTGAACTGTATTACTGAAGTTTGAAACATCATTAATCAACAGTAAGTAACATGAAAGGACATTGTAGCTTTTGGGGCAGGTGAAGACTTTGGAGAGAAAATAGGAGGGTTTAAGGATTTGTATTATTTTTGTGGTATTGTGGGTGCTTTTGCAATACTTATACTTTTACTCACCCCACTGCTCCAATCTTCTTTTTCAGTTTCTGGGAAAGATTACTCTTGTGCCTGGAGAATGCCTCAGAGAACATGCTGTTGCCTTACTAGCAGAGCCTTACAGGTACCAACAATTTTCTGCAACAGCAAAGTGGCAAACTCATGTTCCCCCTGTTGTCCAGGTCAGTGTGATATGACTTTCACAGTCAAACTGGGATCATTCAAATACTAATAACATCATTGTCCTAATCGTGTTTCTACAGGAAGAAACTGGTAATTTAAAACTTTTGGGAAAATAATACTAAAGTTGGACAGCTAAGATACTTTTTCATTTTAAATAGCAAGTGGGATTCATGGCTGTTGCATGGTCTGAGGAATTTCAGATTTTGGTAGTAATGGAAACAAGGAGAATATACGCAAAGTTTAAAGCCTTAACTCAAGATTTGAGACACCTAGGTTCCAGTTCATCCTTTCCCATAGGTTTCTTGTGTTGCCTGGAATAAGTCTGTCAGGACAGGATTCAGCTCAACCAAATCTAGCCAGCTCAAACCAGATGGCTTGTTTAAGACGCCTCTCTGGGCTCCCTGTAATGTCAACAGGCACTTCCAAATGGCAACTGATCTCATTCAAATAAGTGCGTATTTCTGCACCAAGAGTGCCTGTCTTTCACCATTGAGTCTAGAAGAAGTCTGGATGATCAGTTTAAACTAGACCTGAAACTTTTAAATGGTTTTATTTAGCTGAAATAAAGTCTGTTCTAATGTTAGGGTTATAAAATCCATTTAAGTACACAACAGACAAATATTTTAATATATTCAGTTACAGGCAAAAATAGATTAATATTATCCTGTCAACTCCATGCCTGAAAGTGGTCACAAGTCAGTATCACAGAAACGATGAGTGAAAAAAGCATCATAATTATGGTTCTTTATTTACCTCATGGGTTTTGTGCCTGTTGCATTCATGCTGTCAGAGGTTTTCTAAATAACCATAATGGATAAAGATGGCCTAGAATTTTTCCTTCTGAATGAATACAGAGATTCTCTCCTAATGAGAAAATGGAGTCTACAAACAAACAAACAAACATGCTTGCAACACAGACTGAATAGAAAATGCTCTTGGGGAGGGATTCTCCGAGTGACAAGCATCTCTACTTCCAGATAAGCCAAAGTGTGCCATGGGGGCCTTTGCCCCCATGTGCTGATGTGAGTTCAATGAGCCCCCAACAACAAGCCCCTTTTGCCCCCAAGCTCTGTGGTTATGTGAGTAAAACAAGCCATTGACTGTGCTCTGAGCAGCAGGGCAGGTGGCATAGCACAGCTCAGGTCTATGTGTCTGAACCTTCTTCCCTTCCAACACAGGAGGGAAACTGCCCACCAGGAATGGTCCCTGGCGCATTGGTGTCCTCTGAATCGTGTCCAGACATTGCCTGAGAGAATGCTGATTTGCACAGGCCAGAACTCTGCTACAAAGTGTGCTAGCGATTTAAAGGATATAAAGAAGAAGAAGAAAGCTTTATTGGCATCCATAGTTTAATTCTTGGGCAATAAGGCACAGAAAGAGTTAATCACTTGCCGAAAAGCAGACAGGAAGACTGTGGCAAGGCAAGGAACTGAACTCGGCACTCCCCAGGGGCCTCACCACAAGACTGGTTTGGGTTTTTTCTGAGGCTAGGTTCATCTTTGTTTTTTCAGTGTAATTGAGTGCAGAAAGTTGCTGTTGCTGTTTTTAAGCATGGTCTATTACAGAATAATCTGAGCCAGTGTCTTAAAAGTGAGACAATATTTTTTCCAATGTACAGCAGATTACTTAAACAGCGGAGGAATTTGTGTCATACCTACCTAGAGATGCAGAAGGCTGCAGTGATGCATAGCTTTTCTGAGGCCTTTTGTCTTCTTACTAGTTTTTCGCTGTAGAGTGGCCCTTGGAAGGTAATCAGAGGGATAACTCAATATTAGCAAAGCGTAGCTGAGCACTGTTTAAACATGGAGGAAACAGCTGAAAGTTTCTCTGTGCAAATACAGGAAGTATCCACTAAATATTTAACTTGCCCCCTGGTCCCACTTTTGTTTCCTGTCAAGTATCAAGAGCAATGAGCAGAGCACCTGACTGCAAGTTAATAACACTTGTGGGAATTATTTTTTGCAACTTAGATGATCTCTTATATCCCTGCAAAGGGCATTTCACACCACTGCAAAGAGGGAGTGAAGTGTCAGGAAGTAAATCCTAAAGCACCTTCCAACACAGAGGTGTGGGATATGCTCTCTGAAAGCAACATGTAGCTGCAGCTCAGTTAACTTGGAAAACTCAAGCAATTAAAATGCTAGTGCCTAATATCTAATAATATCGAGAAAGTAGTATAGTAGTTTCTTTTCTTTGCCTCACAATCCTACTCAGTGCCATATTTACAGCCAGCTTGAAGCTTGGCAGTATTGTATAGCAAGGATTAAACACTACTTGGCTTAAAGGGTCAAAAGGCCATGGAAAGGAAGTCAAGACAGAAAAGCTGTGACTTCTCTCACTCACATAAATATGATCTGAAGGCTGAAAAAGAGACCTGAACATGATTTTGCAAATATGATAAAGACCTCAAAAGCAACAGAGAGTCTTGACATGAGGCTTCTGGTGCCATCCTTGCTGCTCATGACCCTTAAACTCACTCAGCCAAGCAATATCTTTCACATGAAGTTAAGATCCAGGGAAGTTGTCTTAGCAGTGGATTGTTGCATTAGTAGTTGCCGGGCAGGCAGCTATGCTGAATGCTGTCCTTAACAGGGTCATTTTAAAAGTACTGTTGGTGCCACCACAGCTTAAGTTTTGTCTTCTTAAGAAGTTTTGTCTTCCCCATTCTACCTAATAAGAGATTTGTTATCATCAAGTCTCTGTTGCGCCTTTGTTTCCCAATCTTTGTCTTCTTTCTCCATTAAACATTGTGTTCCAGATTGAACAAGGAAACCTGTTCTTTTCCATCCAAGAGAAGCATCTCCATGAATTTCCACTCATATTTTCCACTATATTTTTACAGGATTCAGTCTCTCAGCTATTTTTCTCTTCCAAGTCTCTCTAAATAATAAGTTGTAATCCTGGCATTTCTGAATTCCCAGTGTGGGTCCATTTAGAAATTAGTAAGAGTAAAATTAGCCAAATCCTAATATGAAAGAAAACTGGCCTCCTTCTTAAAACTATTGTTGTATCACAATGGTGCTGAGAGGCATAAGCCAATAATGGGGCTGCATTGTTACCAGACACTGAGCCTCAGCTATTTTTCTCTTCCAAGTTTCTCTAAATAATAAGTTGTAATCCTGGCATTTCTGAATTCCCAGTGTGGGTCCATTTAGAAATTAGTAAGAGTAAAATTAGCCAAATCCTAATATGAAAGAAAACTGGCCTCCTTCTTAAAACTATTGTTGTATCACAATGGTGCTGAGAGGCATAAGCCAATAATGGGGCTGCATTGTTACCAGACACTGAGCAGAAATAGTAGGAGATCAGTCAGACCTTGAAAAATGTACGATCTCAGTGGATAAATCAGAGGCAGAAAGAGGAAGGAAGTGACTTGATGAGTGTCACACAGTAGGCAATAGCAGGGCCAGAGCAGTACCATTGAGTTCATCTGTAATGCCATATGATTGCACCCTTGAACCCTACTCCACTGTCTGTCTGCACTGGATAGACAGCCATGCTTGCTTTGGTATCACACCCTTGGTCTGTTGTATTCCTGCCTTTGTGGAGAAACTGGAAGAGGGAATAGAGGCGGGTGCACCTTGGAGCTTCAGTCCTGCAGACAGTGTTTGTAAACCCAAACAGTGTCCAGAGACTCCATGGTGTCAACACAACTAGGTTACACCATTTGGGTAAAGAATATCAGTATATACTTCAGCTCTGTCCCCAAAGATAGTAAAAATACCTTGACCTCTTGTCTCCCACTTTGGTAACTTTTCCTCTGACTACCTTTAAATACAAGCTCCTCTCAAAACAAATCCCCCTTTCCCTCCTTCAGTGAAGCATGCAACACCAACACAAGCAAGAATGCAATCAGTGGAATCTACCAGAGGCAGCACTGGGTGGGTTTTATTGTCCTCATGCCTATGTTCAAAAGGGCCCTCTAGAGTTTGCCATTCCATATGACCCTGCATGCCAAACATCCCCATTTGTGGTCATCACCATGACAGCCTATTTTGTCCGGTCTCAATTCTGCCAGATCCTAGTCCTGCTACCAAAGTTAAGGAACAAAGAGAAGGACCCGTTTCACCTGTGCTGTTGGAGTGATGCTACCTCTCAGCATGGTTCCGGATTTCCCAACAAAGTGGAGAGAATTGAGTTTTGTCATTCGAAAGAGGAAGGAGTGAGTCCAAATCAGCACTAGGTCATATGAAAAAAAGACAAAGAAGGAGCAGAGCTGGGACTAGTCTTGAAGATGGGGAGACTCCTGAAGAGATGGCTTTCCTGCTCCCAGTGCTGCTGGAGAGATCTGGGCAGGTATGACCCAACCCTACACACTGTGATCCCTTTCTGATGTCTGACTCCCAGTAGCATGATTGCTATTTTGCTGCTTCCAGGACACTTCTGAGCTTAGGATCACAGACAGTCAAGTCTTTGTTGCCACCATGCTACAGTTGCACAGAACTGGAGAGTCTTAAATGATTCAATCTGTTCACTGGCTTTTTGGTGTGTAGAGTGGCTGCAATGCATTGCCTCCCAGTTCATGCTTCTCTTTAGCCGCGCTCCTGCATGCGGTCTGCCTAGAGGTGTGCAGAGGATGATGATACAGAGCTACTGCACAGGAATGTTCTTGTGGTGGTAGAGTTCTGGGTGGTCCATTCTACAAACTGTATGACTTTTTCCCGTGGTCTGAATGACACAGAGGAACCATGAATAAATGGAGTGCAGGACCAAAATGCAAAGGAAAATCCAGTGGAGCTTGCTACCAAAAACTACTGTCAATAAATGGTTGAAAAATTACTTAAACTGCAAGCAAGTGTCCCCTCATGATTATTTGGGCAATAACCAGCATAACAGGACATGAATTTGTCTTTGAAACCTTGAAAATGAGAGGATTAGTGCTGTTCATACTACTATTAAACTGAGGTCTGGGAACATTGTCACCGTATTAAATATGAGCAGGTTTACATCGTCAAATTCCACACTGTAGGCAATACATTTTATTCTTCTCTTTTCCTGACATAATAGTAGTTTTCGTTTTATGTTAGCACTTTTGGTGCCATTTCCTTCCCACTCGTAGTGTATTAGTCTCTGTCGTCTCACACCTTTGAAAGACGTAGCCATAATATGCTTCGTACTTGTATGTTGAATTAACCTTTTTGTATCTCATTACCATCTTTCCCTTCCCACCTCATGCTATGTTTCTGCTTTGTCTTGTTTTCATACTGCTTCTCAAATTAGTGCCTTTCATTTCATATTTGGGAACTGTGAAAAAAAAAAATTAAAATAATTGTCCTGGAGAGGGCAGCCTATTGCCCTGTTGAAAAGAGCTGGCATGTCATGTCAGGGACACGACACACCTTTACTCCACGTGTGACTTTCCTCACAGCTGTACATCTTGTCCTCTCCTTTTCACCAATGCAGAGTGAGTATCAATGGTTACCAGCTACAAACCAATGATGACATGGTTGTTTAATAAACGTGAGCTTCTGGCTTTAGTTCCATGATACACTTACTAGTGCTAGTGTGGAAGTTGTACAAGTTTTTGTTTCCTCATATCTCAATCACTGGTCATTCATTTAGTGTTAAACTGCTATTTACTCTCACCTCAAACTGCCAGCAGCATTGAACAACTCTTAAAAGTGAAGAATAAAAGTGATGTAAAAGTCTTAAAATTGTTTTTCAGTCCTGCGTGTACAAGATGGTCTTGGGTTTGGAGTCCGTTTTCTGCTCTGGGGTCAAACACTCACTGGAATAACAGCTGCAACTCAGGTCTTCCTGGTGAGTCTCAAACTGCTATGGTGGAGAGCTGTACTCACTTTGACTGGCTTAACCAGCAGCCAAGTATTATATGTAAAAACGGTTTTAGTGAAGGAGCAAAATGTATTGATCCAAACTTCAAGGGGGCAGCTACCTTCAGTTACTGTAGAGGGAAGCTAGGGAGGTTAGTGTCCCTAGACCAAATTTAGACTTTGTAAATAACCCCTCAGGCAATAACATGCAAGTCAGTGCAGACATCCAGAAGAAAACAATTTACAAATTACTATGCTTGAGGTTGCAAATACCAGCTTAAACAAGATTTGGTTGTTGAAAACATACAACTTCATGAGCAGACTCTGAGACTTCAACTTAAATGCCGATTCTGGTTTTCATAAATGGAGATGAAAACTAGAATCTCAGCTAGAGGTCTCAGCTCAAAGATGAGCTTCCAAAGTTAAGACTGCAGAAATAGCCTAATAGTTAAATGGAAGGAAGTTGTAGGAATTCCTGGAGAATATGATGAAGTTGTCTCCTCCAAGGAGTTTGGAAAAGGTGGGATTTGTTAATGAAAAAGCTTGAGTGTGCATCATGGCAGACTTGTTTTGAAGCAAGGAGAAGGGACCCGAAAGGGACTGTCCAAATAGACTGTTTGTAGTACTCTGCTCAGCTTGAAATCTCAGAGTCTTCACAGAAGAGAACATCTGGACAGAGCAGCCAGAGATAAACAGGAATAGCGAAGCCATGCTCCTCTTCTAAATGGTACATGGCTCTTTTTGATAGACATGAATTCTGTGCAGATATGGACATAGATTCATGGCCCTCTCCAGATATGAGGAGATATAAACGATATTGATATATGATACCAAACCCAATATTCTTGGCCAAAACAGCTCCAAACCTTAAGACATTTTATCTCTGCAAAATGAACTACTACATCCTGGCAAACTGATAATTCAGAACAATTCCTTTGCTCCTACAGATTCAGACACTTTCACGCCTTCAGAATACTCTTTTTTTTTTCCTTTTCTGTGGAAAGGAAGAATAAAGTTGTAGGATGTTCTAACTTGGTAGCATTGAGTAATTAGTCAACCCATACCTTGTTTTTACATAAACAATAGGAACTTGTTTTATATACGTGTATATATTTACATCAAATATATATGTATGATTTCATGGTGAGTTCAGTTTTTGTTTGAAGTTTCAAATAACCTTTCAGAAGTGAGTGGGTAGCAACTTTATTCTTCCATCTGTTTAATTTAAAGAGTCCTTTCTTAAATTGAAGGCAAATTTCACAAAACAATTCTAAAATATGATCCCCAAAAATTGGGTCTGTCAAGATGTATAAACTTTGACTGTGCTTCGGTTGTAAACAGATAATCTAGATTGATCTGAAGTGCAGAAAGATAATGCTGGGTACAACTTGCTATTGTTAAATGGCACATGAATAATGCACTGGGTTTGGGATCAGCCAACTCTTCTGTTTTTAATAATTCATTTTCTTTTCTTCCATTTCGTAACTGAACTGTTGATGTAATCCTACCCCATGTGAATGCTAAGTTCAGGGTTTCACAATAAATGAAATGCCATCTAAACCAGCATGAAATACCCACACAGTGTAATCTAAGGTGCCCACAAAAGTTGGAAGAGGACTGGGCTCCTGATGTAGCCAATGGGGTCTCCAGGGAGTAATTAAATTCTCAGAAAAATGTTTTAATCTTGCCTCTGGTTTCTCTTTGCTTGCCTGAACAAATTTAATATCTTATTTCAGTAGTGAGAGGATGGGCCACGCAACAAGTGGGAAAGCAGGAGATCTGGCTTGGATTGGGTGACATTAGGCTCCTTGAACTGAGCCCTCTTTCGTGTTTTCACCAAGAAAGGCCAAAAAGAAATGTTAGGTAAGCTGACTGCATAGCACAGGCCAAGAAACTTTCGAAAGAATTTTCTTTATCAGAATTATAAGCTGTATTTGAGCACTAACAATCCTTTAAAACAGTCACTTCTCATCCAATGACTGCACCTTCAGAATCTGTTTCTCAGCTAAAAGTTTGCACCCACGATAAGAGCAAAACGCGTGAGCAACATCTGTACCAGGGAACTAAACAGTGTCACTTTGTCTTCAAAACCAATGACCTTACTGCCTACTGGGAATGGTCCTGGGCCCATTTTAGCTGACCTGTGCCTGGGAATGACTTAGGGCAGTGCTAACTGGCCCAGCCCAAAACAGTGGCAGCAACTGTTCCGTGAATTTAACAAGGTGAACAGTCGAATTCCAGCATCTCTGTGGTGATCTGGCATTGTTTAATTTACCAATACTATGGTTTTGTGTGCATTATACTGGATTAATTGTCAGAATGCAGCAATCTTCTGCTTTCTGTCACAGGATTTACTGTGTCTTTTGCTGAGTCTAGCAGACGTTTCTTCCCCAAATTGGGATCAAATGGTAACCTCTCTTTCTTGAACAGACTACACTGATTTGATCGAGCTGTTTAAGACTCTCATTACTAGGCATGTTTTTGAGACATCATATCTGCCCCTTTTTAGCCTTTTCTGATATGAGAACTTCATTTTATAATAAACGTTGTATGTATCTTACCTTTCTAGTCTAAACTGATACTCACTTGCTTATACACCCAAGGCTTGAGAGGCATTGCAGCAAACAACCACATTCAACTGACTATCTGCTGCCAAGGAACATTTGGTGAATGACATCTGCACTGAACAGCTAATGAGTAGGTGCTTGATTTCTTGAGTTAGGTGGTGTCATTATTCAAAAACCATATGAGACTTCGAATGAGACCACAGAGGAGCTCCACCTGCTGTGGAGTCTCCATCCTTAGAGATACACAAAACCCAACTGGACACAGCCTTGAGCAACCTGCTGTAGCTGATCCTGTCCTGAGCAGTGGGCTTGGACTAGATGATCTTCAGAGGTGCCTTCCAGCCTCAGTGATTCTGTGATTCTGTGTGCTCTTTTCATTGGATCAAGGTTTGGAACATCAGTCTCTCTTCACCCAGATAAGAGTCAAAGTCCCTCCTGCTCGTTTTGTCTTCCCTCTACCCATAACTCATGCCTTCCTAGCTGTCCAGTTTAAACAGGAACTTCGCAACCTTCTTGTCTTATCTGCTCAGATTTTTCAGACCAGCAATTTCTGTCATTGAATTAGAATTTTGTAAGCTCTGGAGAAGAACTGGTGGACTGTTCCATCTCCTAGTCATCTATTCCATGAATACACGTGGACTCTGTTTTGCTTCTATTGACTTTGGAGCAACATGGGATGGGTTGGGGGAATTTTTCAGAAATACTTGAGCTGACTACACATAAGCCAGCCTCAGTCAAGAAGTAGTTTAGCACAGGAAAATAGTTTCTGAGGATGGGAATCACTGGGTTGTAGCATCTCTTAAACCTCCGCTCTGGTAATACTAGGAGACACAGTGTGTATTCTCTGATAGAAAAACAGGCATTCCCTCTCTGCTCTCCTCTGCTATATCTTGCGTACATCCAGCTCCTGGCAGCAGGACTTGGAAACTAGAGCATTGCTGTGGGCTAAGGAAGCCACCTAACTCTTAGTAGTGCTCAGTCTCTTTCAAAAATAAGGCTTGTGTCTGTGACAGCAGAATTAGTGCTGAATTTGGTTTCCAAGTTCTCTATTCAGTGCTGGAGGCAGATTTAGTAAGAACAAAACTCGTAACACCCAGCATGCTGACAGTGGGGAATCCTGATGTGGGGCCATGGTCCCAGATACAGGGATTTGGTTTCTCTGAAGTGATAACTATACCCTGAGCAGCACCTCTAAGATTGGTTCACTTCGAAGCTGTAGCTAGTGGCCAATACTGAACCACCATTACCCCTGCATATTTCTTTATGCCAGAGCTGTTCATTGTAAAATATATTAACAACTTTTGGAGCAAGGGCTCCCTTCAGCATCATAGAGAGTCAGATACCATTTGTTTTCTCTCCCTCCAATCTTGTGACTTAGGTGTGGTGCAATCCAGCTTCAAGTGGAGAGGAAAGCACCTTTCTGTTACGGCATTTTCCTCATCCCAATGCATCTATAAACTGCAGAGTAAAACACTCTTGCAGGATAAACATGTATTCAAGTCTCTGAAACCGGAGGAGGGAACCAATTTCTCCATTTCAGGGAGCATGGCTAACCTTTTGGGACAAATGTGCCCCGAGAAGGCTGTGAGTGCTGCTGAGCCCTGTGCTATATGTGTCATGTTGCATGCTCTTGGTTGCTGAATTACACTCCTCAAAGTCTTCAGTGCAGGGATCCCTGGTTTGTAAATCCCAGACAGCTTCAGCAGGGAACAAGCACAGAGACATGCAGCAAAGCTGAGGTGGCAGTGTATCTGTGCGTGGCCAGTTTTGCTTTCTGGTGAAACGCAAAGCTTTTAAGGTCTCTCAGATTCCTAACGATTTCGGAATTTAGGGTGGTACTGCTATACTTAAGCACCTAAATTCCACCTAGATTGCACATGAGATGCCTACGTGCTCTTGGGGACCTTAAAATTCCCTATGTCTGAACAGAGTAAAATAGGCCAAGCAGCGAATGATGCTAATGCAGTTTAGCATATCCAGGTACTGGAATTAAATAATTTAGAATAGATCAGCCCTTCAATGTGCTGGTTGGGTGTTGCCCAGGCTAAAAGTCAAGTTAATGGCATTGCAACTACAGAGCTGTAAATTGCGTGCACCAAAATCAAGACACGTGCATGTAAATTGATAGATGAGCCTGTAACACATATTTGGAGCCTGGAGCAAAACAGCATTGTTTATAAAGACTGAGAGAGCACTATGATGATTTTAGGCTCAAATATTATAAGGAGAAGGTAAACTTGGATGTGAGGCATTGCTCTGGTTGCTTGCCAAGTAAAAACACTGGAGTGTCACCAGAGTGAACTCAGAGCTTGGTTCTGCTGTGGTGCTCTGCAGCTGGGCACACTGGACTGAGCATCCTCCAGTTCTGCCCTGGAGCAGCTCTGAAAGTCCTGCCTTCAGTGGTGTGACTTTGACCCTTCTGAACCCCTGCAGCAAACAGCTTTCCTCTAATACTTCAACACAGAGATCCCCCCACCCCAAACTTGTGTTTCCCATATGCAGCCATAAAGCTCGAAAACAAAACTCCCAACCTTCCTTCCCCTGCCTGATCCCTCAGCCTGGATTTATTTCCCAAGGCTGCTGATGGTTGAATGACAATTGTTTTTGCTCGGCAATGGCAGTCTGAAGGGATTTGCACTGTGAAGTTGCTTGACAAGCCAAGGAGCAGAGCGGTGTAAGAGGAGGGAGTGGGTGGGGAGATGCTCTGCCAGCCAGGCATCCAGGCAGGCGGGATCGCTCTGGCAGTGGCTCTGCCTAGCTTTCACTCTGTCTCCCCAGGGAGGGAGCCTTTCTCTCACTTCAGGCTTCTCCCCTGCCACACGGAAGGAGGGAGAGAGGAAAAAGCAGAAGGACAGCACCCAGCTGCCTGGCTCACATCTGCAGCAGGCAAGCCATGAGGAAGGGTCTCTTTGCCCCTACAGTCACTTCGCCTTTGATTTAAAACTTTCACCCACTTCCACAAGGGACAATGGAGGAGCAATACATTTCCAAACTCCACCCGGTAGTGGATTATGGAGCTGGGGTCTTTCTTCTGATCATAGGTGAGTTCTGCCTTCACAGCCTGCTTGTGTGCTTCAAGCCTAGGAGCGGACACACCAGGGCTGCCCTGTCTGTGCTGTGGTCAGCACCAGCAGCTCCAGAGGAAGCTGGAGGGAAATGATAGAAAATCTGTTTCCACACAGGTTCCTGCTTATTGCCTTTGAGCCGGTTGGATGCCAGGACTAATCTCTGCTCTCAGATTTGCAATCTTTTGTTTTGATGCTGAAGACTTGCCAACGTGAGTTTGCCTCTGCGGCATCACAAGTATTCAAAATAAGTTGTCTACCTCTTATCCTGGCATCTCAGCCCTGTGGATTGAGAGATGAGGCAGCCCGTTTCATGAGACTGATCAGGGGAGAGCAACTTTGGTCTGACCCTTGCAGGGGGGATGTTCATTATACACGAAGAGCAGCTGTGTCTTGGTAGGATAAACTGGTATCAAATAGCAAAGGGTTTCCAAATAGTATTTCTGTTTTTTATAATGGCCTGTTTGCCCTGCTGAAGGCAGATTTACAATGAAATACAAGTGGGGATATGTACCAGTCTGCTCCAGCATGGCTTTAACTAAGCATTTTCTTCCTTGCCTGTTTGTTGCGTGTACTCAGGTGATTTGTTTACTATCGGTGTAGGTTTGGAGAGGAGCTGAATTGGTTTAGGTGTGCAGTCCAACTGAATTTTGCTAAGATGTGAGTACCTTCCTCCCTTCAGCTCATTTGAAAACCCTGGTTGAGATGCATTTAAGAAAAACAAGCATATATTTTTACGTGCTTTAATAGAGAGGCTTTGGGCAGCAATGCTGGGCTTTAGCATTTCACATCTCACCCCTGTTCCTGCGCACTTTTCCCTGCACTGCACTGCACTGCCCTGTGCTGTCCCCTCAGTTGTGCTGACAGCAGAGAGTATAACTCAGGGTGAGAAAAATCACTCTCTGCAAAACAACGAAGGGGTTTTCTTTTAATCCAAGTCAGGATGCCAGCTCCTTTCTCACACAAACGTAAATACGCAGATGCAGTTAAGGTAACGGGACTGGGCAGCAACAAAGGGCTGGAGGCTGGAGCTCCCCTTGCTGATACTGCTCTTCTGCCACCATGCTACAGTCTCACACCTCTCCTAAAGGGCTTTTAGGCACCTAAGCTTCAGGCATAGCTTCCAGCATTGGATCAAGAGCCCCGTGTGGCAGCCAGGCTCACTACATCCCATACACGAAGCAGAGTGTTTAACTGAAATCTGTGTTGTATTTATCCGTAGCTTTGCCACCTCACTGGGGGCTGCAGCAAGGCCTGTTTGTCCCCTGAAATTATGTTTTCATTAGGAAACCACAAGGCCCAGGGCATGGGCTGCAGCACTCACCGCAAGCCTCTCTGCTGTTTGATTAGTAGCTCACTCTTGCACTTTGTCCCGTGCCATCCAGCAGCTTCACAGGCAGTGAGATGGAAGGGAATAGCATCTGTCAAAGTAAAAGAGAAGGTGGGCCTGGGTGTCTACCCCTGGTGTTAAAGAGAAGGTGGGCCTGGGTGTCTACCCCCGGTGTTAGTAAGAGTAAGAGCTACTTCCTACCTCTTGCATAGTGGTTAGGGCTCTCACAGAAGAAAGTGAACTGGGTTCATTTTCCTCCTGAAGCCTGAGGATGTCCCACCCTGCAGCTGTCATTTGGCAGGAGAGTGCTCTTCCCACCACGCCACAGGTTGCTCTCTGTCAGCAAGCGGTCCCGTGCCAAGCCACCGTGGGCATCTCTGTGTGTGCCGACATACAGCTCTCGGGAGCTCAGGGAACCCTTCAAGCATATCCAGAGGTGCCAAGAGAACGTGTGTGGTTAGAAAGTGAATGAATGAGGGATGTGGGGTCTCAGATTTGTACCTCTATTCTGTTTAAGGCTTTCTCTTGGCATCTCTGCCCATCCTTGGATTTATGCCAATGTATTTATTCCATTTTTTTGCATGTGCCTTTATTAATTCCTCTGTGGGCACTTTATTGTGGGGTATCTGTGAGCAAATGCAGCCTTTCTGCTTTCACAGCGACAAGGGAACATGACAGAATCTTTTTCTGTTTCCCTACTTCACTTCTGACTTTAAAGGCCACCTTCTTAGGAAAACCTTTGATCAAAATGTAGCTCCAGCATAATGTTCACTTGAAAGAAAAGAGAAAATGAGTTGTTTGCTACGTGTACTTTTGACACTGTTGTCATGAATGCTTTGAAGCCCTATGGCGTGTCTGAATAACGTATGTCCGACAGGTCATTTTGCAAAGCAATCTGTTGTCTGTTGCATGTCTCTGGCTAAACAATTGCTATGGTCTGTCTCACTGCACTCAGAGACCACCAGAATAGTGTGGGTGTCTGAAAGGTGGCACATAGTGATTTTTACTTGATATAGTATGCCGTGCAAGATACCGTAAGAGAGTGGAGTGAATGGGTGTGGGCTATTCACATGATAGGAGCCTCGGGGGAATAGGTGGGATATAGTGCATGGAGAGGGGGGTGTGACATGGAAGTGAAGAGCTATAGTGTGGTGATAGGAAGGGGCAAGATATGGTCTACTATTCGTATGACAAAATTCCCCCCAGTCAGTAAGGCTGGCCAGCACTACAGGAGGATGTGAACAGAAATCTGAAGCGCTCTTTGCTCTAGCAGGTCCATAGTAGAAACAGCCTGACTGGGAAATCCCTCTCTAGCAGGGAGGCGGGAATTGAAACCCAAGAGCTGGCTGAAGCAAAACAGCGGATGCTGTGGTGAGGCCATCCAGGTGGTATTTCCTATCTGCTATGTAAGAGAACAAGTTTCCTCGCCAGCAGAAGAACCAGGTTTCACAGCAGGGCATAGCAGATACACACCAGTGTGTTTTCAAAGCATCAGCACAGTACTGTGTTGGCCTGGGAGATGCTGAATTCTGGCTGGTCTCCCAGTCTGTCCTGTCTTCTAGACTTTAGTCCCAGGCTAACGACCAGCATTTTTCACATCCTTTGTATGTATAAGCATTTCACAGGTGTGCTAACTGATATTATTGTCTGTGCTGATTCTTCTCTCCCAGCCATCCTGACAATCCTTGGAAATTCAGCCGTCCTTGCTACAGCTGTGAAGCGCTCTTCCCTCCTGAAGTCACCGGAGCTGCTGACAGTCAACTTGGCAGTAGCAGATATTGGAATGGCAATCAGCATGTATCCGCTGGCCATTGCATCCGCCTGGAACCACGCTTGGCTGGGAGGGGATGCGTCCTGCGTATATTATGCCCTGATGGGTTTCCTTTTTGGTGTCTGCAGCATGATGACCCTGTGTGCCATGGCCGTGATTCGATTCCTTGTTACCAATTCATCCAAATCTAACAGTAAGTAATTGCATTTCTGGTAACCTTGTAGTGGTGCGTTTGGGCTATTATGTTCAGAGAGGTGCTTTGCTGAATATGGCATGGAGTATCAGTTCAATAACTGTAGGAAGAAGCCTCAACTTTTAGTCCAATATCAAAACTCTAATGTTCCTAGAAGGATCTGATTAAATTCCTTATTAAACAGTGAGGCTTCTCACTTCTCAGTAATACCAGGTGAAACTACCTGAGGGTGCAGAGCCCAAATTTTTTGCTGGACCAGACTGCTTTATCTTCCTATTTGTGTGCAAGCAGAGATACTGAAACTTGTGAGGAAGGAGTGTTCTCCTAGCATTCCTGGGCTGGGACATTTTGAGTCAACTTGATCTTGTAAAA
This sequence comes from Aptenodytes forsteri, assembly GCF_000699145.1. Lineage (NCBI taxonomy): Eukaryota > Metazoa > Chordata > Aves > Sphenisciformes > Spheniscidae > Aptenodytes > Aptenodytes forsteri. The sequence goes on along the minus strand of NW_008796220.1, from coordinate 2,805,578 downwards.
CTGCCTGACTTACCAAACTTTAGGTCAGCACTGAGGGCTGCACTCAGGTCTCACCCAATCCATGGACACTCTCTGTTACGTTTCTCAAGAAGACCAAAGGTTAGGGAACTGCAGCAGCAGCCCCGGTGTATTTGCAGCCACCATCCTTCTATTGGAGAAGTTATGGCAAAAACCATGTTGCTGAGATGAGGTCCATATATGCTTGCTCTTCCTCTTTGTTGCAGGTAACAAAATCACCAAGAACACTGTTCGCGTCTTGATCACTTTCATCTGGCTCTACTCCTTGCTCTGGGCCATTCTGCCCTTGGTAGGCTGGGGCTACTATGGTCCTGAGCCATTTGGCATCTCCTGTACAATAGCCTGGAGCAAGTTCCACAACTCCTCCAACGGCTTTTCATTCATCCTGAGCATGTTCCTCCTGTGCACAGTCCTGCCTGCACTGACCATCGTTGCCTGTTACTTGGGAATTGCCTGGAAGGTTCATAAAGCGTACCAAGAGATCCAGAATATTGACAGGATCCCTAATGCAGCTAAACTGGAGAAGAAGCTGACATTGGTGAGTTATCCCAGTGATGAGAAGAGGCTGCGGTAATCAGGAGCTTGCAGAGAACTGGCTCTGCTCATGCATGGCTCATGATGACCCTTCGTTGCTTTTGTCTGGTATTGACCAAAGGTGGAGATGTGTTTCCAGTCTCACCCATACTCTACACTCCTCAGAGGAGCAGGGGGCTCCTGGAAACCTTGTCATTTCAGTAGTTTGATCAGGATTATATATTGTAGGTACGGCACAGCTTGTTAAACCTTCTTTAGGCAGTTGCACCCATGATTTGCATGAACATACAGATTTCCATTCATGCTGGAATAGCTCTTGAATCCATTCATGCTGTAGTTGGGGTGAAGGTCTTGTTCCGTCATCCTCGGTATTTTTAAGTGACTGAGTGGCTATTCTGAGTGAGAGCCACACAGAAATTCTGTATGGAAACAGGATTCTTTAATGTAACGTTTTGTCAAATAAGCACTTCAGTTGCTCATTTCTTGTGGAAAAGCAGAATTGACACAACCTTTCTAGAGGCCAATCTATTGATAGGCTGTACTTTCTGGTTGGGTTGTGTCTCCCATGACATACTGCAGCCAGAGTCAGGGAAGGAGGTGAAAACAACAACTGCCTCATAAGAAACCCACAGTGTAGATCTGCTAGGTGGGAATAAAAGCATATATGCACTGTCCAGTGTTACCTGTGCTCGTGTCACAACACAGCAAGCATACAGGTTCTGGTATTTCAGCTGGTTCAGGTGTGGTTTCATCCACACCCCACCTATCAGACCCAGCCAGTGCAAGCTGAGAACTGAAGCCCTGTTTCCCTTTCAGATGGCTGTGCTCATCTCGGTCGGGTTCCTGAGCTCGTGGACGCCGTATGCAGCAGCCAGCTTCTGGTCCATATTTAACTCCAGTGATTCCCTGCAGCCCATTGTTACACTGCTGCCCTGTCTGTTTGCCAAATCTTCAACAGCGTATAACCCTTTTATTTACTACATCTTCAGCAAAACTTTCCGTCGCGAAATTAAACAATTGCAGTGTTGCTGCGGCTGGCAAGTTCATTTCTTCAGCACCAACAACTCTGCTGAAAATCCTGTGTCGATGATGTGGAGTGGGAGAGATAATGTACGTCTCTCTTCAGCTGCAGAGGTGGAGAACCAGGGAGCTGCCACTCGCTGAAATGCAGCGATGGTTTCACAACATAGGTCGAAACTTGGGCTCACTCATGGGTCCAAATGAGTAGGAATGCAGCGCGTGGGGTTGTCACTGCATATCTTATGTCAAATACAGAGGGTTAAGTATATATTTTTAAGCAACTCTCAAATATTGTCTTTAAGCTACACAACAAAAAAAAAACTCTGCTATTTTTTTCAAGAATTTCCACTTTAGAGGAAGTAGATAGATTTATGTACTAAACATGAAAATATGTAAACTAAACTTATTTTCAGGGAAACAGCTATAATTAAAAGAGGATTTAATATTTTGGGTTTTTTTTTTCTTATACTTTTGACTTTTTAATGCAATCTATCCGTAAACCCTTGGCTCTATCAGTAAAACAGCCGTCAGAGGAAACAGTAGGTTGAACACAAAGTGTTACCAAATAAATACAGCTGAGAGTGTAGCTTTCCAGCAATACAGACAGAAAACCATATGGGTAGTAAGAAATATTCATTGCCAGGAGAAGATGATAAAGCGGCTGCTATCAAAATGTCTCATAGACATCTATAGTTCCTTGCTCTGTCAGAGGTGTAGTTCCAACTCCTCAAAACACAAGCTCGAAAAGGAGTCGAGCGGCCTTAGTCTGAGGAGGTTAGGTGGGAACGTGGCAGTCAGCGGAGGATGCCTTCTGCGTATCACAAACAGCACAATGAGAAGTGAAGGAATGTCTTAGCAAAAGGAACTGTGCACTTTTGCTGTTGCTTGCTGAGGTGTAACAGCTCTTCTACCCTGAAAGCTGTAGGGGCATTTGTTTTCTGGAGGTGTAACAGCTCTTCTACCCTGAAAGCTGTCGGGGCATTTGTTTTCTGGAAGAGCACTCTGTATAGCGTGCCAAAAGACGTCCATCCCCAAGATAACTTGCCCGGCAGTAGGTAATCCTGCAGATGCAGTCCTAGCTCTCATCGCTTCAGTGGGAGCTCCTGAGGCACTGGGTTCCTCGCTGGCTGGAGCACTGGCACAATTGCAACTGAGAACAGAGTTTGCTGATTCGGTTTAAAGCATACGTACAACCCTAACACCATCCTGCTAGCCAGTTTGAACAAAAGAGGTTCTGAGGTGGAAATGATGAGATCCTACAGTTTAAATCTCTCTCTCTGACTTACTGTTTGTGAGTTTAAAGGACGTAAACACGTATCTTCAGGGTTTGAAATGTTGTACAGAATACGGCTTGATAGCTGCAGTTCTCGTGTCCCCTCCTTGCTCAGCTGACCACGTCCATCTCTGCATTAGGTTCAGTGAAGACAAGAAGAGTTAAATCACAGGCAGGTTTGGCACAGAATTTAAACGACAATCTAAACCGATAGTGAATGGACTTTGAGTTCTTGAAAACTTCTACCACACTCAAACCCTAATAATCAGTTTCATTTTATAAACTACAGCTAAGGCCAAGAAGAGGATTAAAAGCTAGGCTTAAACACTTCTGTGGCTATGAGAATTGCTGTTGCTGCGGAGTGTGGATTACAAAAGAACAAACAAAATGAGACATGAGCTGTAACATACACTGAGGCACAAATTAATTACTAAGTTGGGGGTTAGGAAACTTTAAGGAGCTTGCCTTCCCCTGAACTCCTGCCACTGGCAGTGTCGCCAACTCTCATAAATATTCCACTAGATTAAACTAGGTTTATTTGTAAAAAGTTGTGAAAAATTCCTAAATTAAGTTGGCCTCCAGGGTGACATTGTCTTGTCCTGGGTTGTCACTCACAGATGCTCCATACGGAATGAGACTGCGCTCAGTCCTCTGTCCCAAATATGAAGAGGTGAAGCATCCTCTGGGAAACGGTCACCTCCAACAGCCCATGGCACAGGAAAACGGGAAAAGGGAAGAGGAATGTGGGGAGCAGGAGAAAACACCAGTAACTGAGAGGGGAGCACGTGAAAGCTGAAGGAAAATATTTGGGAAGAGGGGAAGAGGCAGGAGAGCGTTATGCAAGTGTGTTTGTGGGGAGGGTGAGGATCGCAGAGGGGAATGCAAAAGGGACAGCAGCATAAAACAAAAGAGGGTTTTGTCTCTCAGCGGGTGGAGAAAATGTAAACATGCTGGAAAGGGACTCGTTAAGGTAAATGTCAATAATCAGCATTTTTTCAGCTTTAAAAAATAACCTGATAGGAAAATGAAACTGTATTTTAATAACCATCTTCCACCTCAGTTTTTGCTTTCACTTGCTCAGTTGCTTGATGTTTAAAGTAAATAGCAAAATATATATTCCCATCTGCTAACTGCAGATTTCTGAACAGAAGAATGAAGTGCACGTTAATAATGTAATATAACGTGAGCTTCCTCTGTGAAAAATTAGGAGCAGAACAGGTCCACATCCACTTGTAAATGCTTTTGAAGTGTATGTAATATGGAAAATATGCCACTCTACAATACAGACAAAATCTCTGTAAAACCAAAAGATCTGTATATTGTTGATGTTTAAGTATAATGCTTTAATAGCCTGATTTATTATCTATGTACTTCATTTTTAAAAATCAAAGTCCAGGTGTTTGTGTATCAAATATGGCTCAAATCTCTTTTTCATTTTTCAGACTCAGTGAGAAGCAAATCAAAACTTCCCCAGTAGAGATTCTGAATTTTAGATGGTTTTGTTAGGTACAGAAAATTTAAAAAGCAGGGCTGCCCTTGATGGGAGAACTGGGAAAGGAAGTATAGCATACTATATAGGGGACTAGCTGGTTTTTCTTAAGTTTCATGAAGTTGATTTATGGTCAAATTATAACTCTAATTTCATGGTATTCCCTGCCCAGCCCTGGACTGTGTTGTCAGCTAAGTGATCTTCTAAGGCACTGAAGCAGAATGCAAGCACTTACCTCGGGAGCGAATCTGGGCACCTTTGCAATCACCAGCGCAGTCATCCCAATACGAGTATTTAAGGTAAAAACTCAACCTGCTCACATACTAGGAGTTACCTCACTCAGCTGTGGAAGTTTACAACGCAGACATCCACATCTGGGCGAGCCACCTTCGGCTCCTTTCTTTCTACTGAGGATGAATGGAGCTCCCTACTCAGATGATGACATAGCAAGTCAAATAACACAACTAGCACCCTGATTTGCATTAAAGTAAATCGGAATTCAGTGCCTTCCTTTGAAAAACCTTCTAGGCAGTTTGTCCATCTCAGCACAGGAATAACTTACAGAACTAGATCACTTCTATTAATGGTCAGTTTTCCATCTGTAAAATTAAACGTGACTCATTTCAGAACAAAGATCGATTATTTGAGGGAGATCACTGTTCCAGCAGTTAAGAGCATGAGGCTAACGCTGCGGAGACCTGGGTTCCACCCCGTTACTTTGCCAGTTACACTGTGCGACTTTGGGGAAATCCCTTAAACTTTGTCTTGGGTTCTTCTCTTATCCGCACAGTAGAGACGGTCTCGCTGCTCATCATCGTAAAGCACCGATTGTTTGATGAACAGCTTAATACGAGTGCAAAAGCATCAATCCTGGAGGCTGTGAAACACCAAGAACGAAGAACGGATTGCTACTCCCTTATAGTCATTTGTCCTCTGGGTCATCTACCACGCTCGGGGTGTTACTTCGCAATTGAAAATCAAGTGGAAAGTTTGTTTCACAATTAGGGCGCTGGCCTGGGACTTGGTGAATGCTCAAGTCCCTGCTTTATCATAGCTTCTTTCATGAAAGACAATGCATTGCAGTAAGGCAATTCCTATGCGTAGATTAGGATCTCCAAATCTCCAGTCCTTTGTCCTAGCTGTATTCCTTGCATCTTTGCAAAACAGAAAATGTCTTCCACATAAAAAAAGATCTACTATTTTGGAACTTCCTAAGGGAAACGACTTAGCCATGCAGTAACCTGCTGCTACCTTGCTCATTCCTACGGGAAAGGCCTGAGTGTCTAGTCCCATGCTTTATAGTTATCATTTTGTCCTGGAATATGCCAAAAATACTCACATTGAAACAAAATGTTTCAGTGTATTTGCAGAGTACCTACTTGATTTTGCACTGACGCAGGTTCTCGCTAGCCTGAACAGCAGTGCAGTTTTAAAGCCGCCAGGCTGATGAGGAGTGGGTGCAGCATCTGAGATTTTAGTTGGTAACCACTCGCCGTTACCAATGAGGGCCGACAACCTGACAGCGACTCGTCGGTAAGCACTGCGTTCATTGCCGTGCTGCCCCAGCAGCAGCGCACATACGGGAAAAGCATGTTCCATCTCAGCTTGTCATCCCATAAGGAATCTAAGGAGTATCTACTTAGGCAGTGAACCGACGACAAGCTTGAAGGAAAGTCTGTTCACTTCAATATTTTTTTTCCTTAAAGGGCCTAATACAAACACTGTGTGCCAGGTGAGAAAACTATTCTTTCCCTAGAATCACCATTTTGTTTTCCAACCTTGATATGACAAGAGAGAATCAATGTACACTAGCCAGTCCCGACCCAGAGCTTTAAAGGGCCCTCCTTCCAGCATTGAAGGCCTGGAGTTGGTGGCATTGATGCCAGCTGAAGTTGGTGGGGATCGTTTTATTGAATTCAAGGGAACGAGATGCAGATTTTAAAGATCGTTAAGAGTTAAAAAAAAAGCGGAATCTGTGAGGCAAACACAGGTAGATGACCTACATTATCAAAGAGCAGAGAAACCACAGACAGAAAGAAAGGAATGAAACCAGTGTCGTTATGAAGTTCAGCGGCCACAGAACTTTGACTATGTATTTTTCCAGCTGGCAGGCAAGGCGGCTTGTGAAAAGACATAAGGGAGTATTTTTATCATTGTTACTTTCTGTATATCCTGGTTTGAACCATACCAATCTTTCTTGGAGGGAATCAGATACTTATAAATAGTTGAGGATAAACCCCCAAGGAGTTTTAAAGGCAAAGGTCTGGTTTGGGATCAATACTTTAAACCTTAATCAGAAAGACAGAGAAAAGAAAACAGCAAGTCAGTTAACCTCGTTTCTGAGCAGTGTGAGACTACGGGAACGCAATACTTTAAACCTTAATCAGAAAGACAAGAAAAGAAAAGAAAATAGCAAGTTAGTTAACCTCATTTCTGAGCAGTGTGAGACTACGGGAACATGCCCCATTAAATAAGCTTATTTTAAGTAAAGATCTCATCAACTGCAATCTTTAAGTGAGGATACAATGCTGTTAACTGGATCTGAAATTTTGGGCCAACTGCAGAAAATCTCATCTTGAACAAAGTATGATGGTGCTGAAGTGTGCTACAGCCTCTTCCACCATGACGCAGATACAAGCATCATCCCTGGGAGGCTGTAGTCCCGTTTTACGATGGGATGCAATGAGCAGCAAGGCAAAATGAAGCGGGATAGGGCCATAATGCCAGGGACTGTCCCCCAAAAGACCCTCACAGCCCATTTGCCCTGTACGGATTCCACAAAGGACTTTTCACATGTCCAAATCAAGTTCCTCCCGGAGGAGGGGAGACAAAAATGGTGAGAATCTAGGATCAATTTACCTGAAGAAAGTCCGACTGCTAAATAGACAGGGATAGCAAGAACAATACTGGACAAAAATACAGAACTAAGTAAGGGAAAATGAGCACTGAAATGAACTTCATTTGAGAAATAGTGAAGTATCGGGGAAGGGCAGCGATGTAGACGGAGCGGAGGTGCACAGCTGCTCCTACATGGGTTACTGTCAGATACAGGATTGGTATCTTATTAAACAAACCACAAACTTTGAAAAATTATGGTTTATCTACTTATACATTTCTAAAGAGAGTTAAGTCAGATTAACATTAACATCAAAGTGCTGCTGGAGTCAATCGCATCTCTGCTGACCTTCAGCGATTTTGCCTGAAGACTTCCAGGTCTACAACGCCTGCCAAAAAATTCAAAAGAAGTTCTCCGCAGGCAAAAAGAGATCAACCAAAGAGCTGGAATGGGTATTTTATTTATCAGTGTATTTGGAAAAAAAAACAAACCCACCTACTGAATTCCCTTCATTCCCTGAAGTCATAGTTCTAGAGATAAAATTTTCTTGTGGGTACACATGTAAATAATCCTCAAACAGAACAAGCGGAGAATTTACAACTTTCTTAGAAAGCACAAAACACCAGGGCACAGGGCAGTGGAACCAAAGGTATGTGGCTGGCCATCCCTTGCTGATGATTACATTCTGTAAGCGATTAGTATAAGGCTGGTTGCGTTGTGTGACATTTCAGCGTTACATAGATTGCTGCCTCTGCTCCAGACACTTCTCAATATCATCCAACACTTGGACAGCTGCTTTTGGAATACGAGTCCCTGGACCAAACACATTGGTAACGCCGGCTTCATACAGGAAGTCGTAATCCTGTTCAGAAAGAAATTTAAGATCTATAGTTAATAGTGCAACAGAAAATTGATAATTGATTTATAATTGGCGTATGCTCTATCCTGTACGCTGGCCCTGAGAAAGGATATGCAACAAGTCCCAGAGAGAGGCAGCACCGCATCAAGGGAAATGGGAAAAATATGGTAGTTAGGAGGTAAAAGAGAAATATTAAAAACATTTCCATGGGAAAGACTTTATTTGTTTAGAATCGGACTAATGTCAGATCCTTGGAAAATATTCAAAAGTCAACTGGATGTGACCCTGAATAACCTAATCTGAATTTGATCTAACTTCTAATTTTGAAAATACTGCTTTAAACCAGGGCTTGGACCAGATGACTGCCAGTGGTCTCTTGCAATCGAAGTTACTCTAATTTTGTGATTGCCCTGAAATTTCAGAAAGACCTGGGAAGCAGTTGTGTTTTCTCTCTTACTTCTACATAGGATACATTATACCTTTTCAACCACAGGTTAGTAGCATCCCATTGAGAGATACTGGACAGAACACAATTTGTCTCCTAGAAAAATACTACAAGTTTTGTTCGTTCAATTTTAAAGTCCTGAACGCTTTTTAAGCTCCTGAATGCTTACCTAATTGGCTAGAAAAGGAAGAAGCCTGGGAAAAGGGAGTAACAGGAGATTTATATGCAAAATCAATTTGCATCTCTCTAGACAGAAGATGACCCTAAAGGCGATACAGCCAGGCAAACTGTGGATGAGCTAAGGAAAATTTTAAGACAAAAGCCCAGATCTGACTGTTCAGCAGTTCATGAGAAAGCAGAGGGAATGAGAGGCAACACTGAGGCCTGATGACGGGGAACATGAGGAGAGGCTAATCAGTGAATGAGACGTGTAGCCTATAGGTGTTGGGACCCGCCAGGTGCCTCAGTCACTAGCTGTGGCTCTTCCGGACTATTACTGGAAGTCACGAAGTCTCTTAAGACAGGAGCTAGCCTTTATCAGTAATATGCAAGGTACTGGCAATTGGAAACAACAGAGCATAAAGAACATCTCCCTGAGGCTAATCTTTTCGCAACACAACTTAATATTCCATCCAACAAACGCTGCAAGTTAAACCAGGGCACGGTGTACAGGAAACCAGATCAATGAGACCTGACGGCGCTCTGCGACCATCTTGCAGATCTGTGCTGACCCTGGTGATTATACACGGTAGCTTCCAGCGCTGTAAATCCGCTCTGACATTAACAGAATATAGGAAATAGCTAAAACCAGCACAGACAGAAATAAAGCAGTCTCCTAGTCTTGACGGAAATGATGTCAACCTGTACCTGAGGTGGGATGACACCTCCACATATGACAAGAATGTCCGGCCGGCCAAGGGCGTTGAGTTCTTTGATGAGTTCAGGCACAAGAGTTTTATGACCTGCTGCGAGCGTGCTCACACCAACACAGTGCACATCCGCATCAACCGCCTGCTGGGCCACTTCTCGCGGTGTCTATATGGAAAGAGGATTACGTGACAAGTCACAGCCCCAGCCTGGCGGCCGAACAAGCCTTAGAGGGAAAATCGCTGCATTTGAAATACATTGGACACCGCTCAATCGGTCATACCTGGAAGAGGGGACCTATGTCCACATCAAAGCCGATGTCTGCAAATCCTGTAGCAATAACTTTAGCTCCTCTGTCATGGCCATCTTGACCCATCTTTGCAACAAGTATACGAGGCCTGCGCCCCTCACGATCCATGAACTTGTTAACTCTGATTGAAAACACACATTGTATCGTTGTAAGTCACTGAGAATCATTAGAAGTATTTCCACAAATAAAATAAAAAAAAGCACTAGCTGCAACTGTAGCATCATTACTGTACATCAAATCAAAAGATCTTCTAAGTCACGGTTTGTCTAGTCGGCATACTATGTTAATATTCATGTTATATGATTACTAACCAATTTCTTGTAATTACTATCCTGAACAATAAAACATTCTTTTTTAAAGAAAACCACTCCACTACTTTTCTGCTTTGTAACGGACAAAATACTGAATTCTCAGAGGGTTTAACGAGCTGAATTGCAACTAACGAAAACACAATTTTTAGATTTTAAGAATAATTATGACCAATTATTTCAAAAGTACTTGCATGGCACACAGGCTATAGAGACGGGTCCTAGACATCATGCTGTGCATCATCTTTCAACTGGGCTCAAGTCTGTGCAGAAAAGGATTACGGCATCCCCCGTTCTGTGCACTCGTTCCAGTGCCTTTCTGTAAGCGATTAGTATAAGGCTGGTTGCGTTGTGTGACATTTCAGCGTTACATAGATTGCTGCCTCTGCTCCAGACACTTCTCAATATCATCCAACACTTGGACAGCTGCTTTTGGAATACGAGTCCCTGGACCAAACACATTGGTAACGCCGGCTTCATACAGGAAGTCGTAATCCTGTTCAGAAAGAAATTTAAGATCTATAGTTAATAGTGCAACAGAAAATTGATAATTGATTTATAATTGGCGTATGCTCTATCCTGTACGCTGGCCCTGAGAAAGGATATGCAACAAGTCCCAGAGAGAGGCAGCACCGCATCAAGGGAAATGGGAAAAATATGGTAGTTAGGAGGTAAAAGAGAAATATTAAAAACACATCCACGGGAAAGACTTTATTTGTTTAGAATTGGACTAATGTCAGATCCTTGGAAAATATTCAAAAGTCAACTGGATGTGACTGTGAATAACCTAATCTGAATTTGATCTAACTTCTAATTTTGAAAATACTGCTTTAAACCAGGGCTTGGACCAGATGACTGCCAGTGGCCTCTTGCAATCGAAGTTACTCTAATTTTGTGATTGCCCTGAAATTTCAGAAAGACCTGGAAAGCAGTTGTGTTTTCTCTCTTACTTCTACATAGGATACATTATACCTTTTCAACCACAGGTTAGTAGCATCCCATTGAGAGATACTGGACAGAACACAATTTGTCTCCTAGAAAAATACTACAAGTTTTGTTCGTTCAATTTTAAAGTCCTGAACGCTTTTTAAGCTCCTGAACGCTTACCTAATTGGCTAGAAAAGGAAGAAGCCTGGGAAAAGGGAGTAACAGGAGATTTATATGCAAAATCAATTTGCATCTCTCTGGACAGAAGATGACCCTAAAGGCGATACAGCCAGGCAAACTGTGGATGAGCTAAGGAAAATTTTAAGACAAAAGCCCAGATCTGACTGTTCAGCAGTTCATGAGAAAGCAGAGGGAATGAGAGGCAACACTGAGGCCTGATGACGGGGAACATGAGGAGAGGCTAATCAGTGAATGAGACGTGTAGCCTATAGGTGTTGGGACCCGCCAGGTGCCTCAGTCACTAGCTGTGGCTCTTCCGGACTATTACTGGAAGTCACGAAGTCTCTTAAGACAGGAGCTAGCCTTTATCAGTAATATGCAAGGTACTGGCAATTGGAAACAACAGAGCATAAAGAACATCTCCCTGAGGCTAATCTTTTCGCAACACAACTTAATATTCCATCCAACAAACGCTGCAAGTTAAACCAGGGCACGGTGTACAGGAAACCAGATCAATGAGACCTGACGGCGCTCTGCGACCATCTTGCAGATCTGTGCTGACCCTGGTGATTATACACGGTAGCTTCCAGCGCTGTAAATCCGCTCTGACATTAACAGAATATAGGAAATAGCTAAAACCAGCACAGACAGAAATAAAGCAGTCTCCTAGTCTTGACGGAAATGATGTCAACCTGTACCTGAGGTGGGATGACACCTCCACATATGACAAGAATGTCCGGCCGGCCAAGGGCGTTGAGTTCTTTGATGAGTTCAGGCACAAGAGTTTTATGACCTGCTGCGAGCGTGCTCACACCAACACAGTGCACATCCGCATCAACCGCCTGCTGGGCCACTTCTCGCGGTGTCTATATGGAAAGAGGATTACGTGACAAGTCACAGCCCCAGCCTGGCGGCCGAACAAGCATTAGAGGGAAAATCGCTGCATTTGAAATACATTGGACACCGCTCAATCGGTCATACCTGGAAGAGGGGACCTATGTCCACATCAAAGCCGATGTCTGCAAATCCTGTAGCAATAACTTTAGCTCCTCTGTCATGGCCATCTTGACCCATCTTTGCAACAAGTATACGAGGCCTGCGCCCCTCACGATCCATGAACTTGTTAACTCTGATTGAAAACACACATTGTATCGTTGTAAGTCACTGAGAATCATTAGAAGTATTTCCACAAATAAAATAAAAAAAAGCACTAGCTGCAACTGTAGCATCATTACTGTACATCAAATCAAAAGATCTTCTAAGTCACGGTTTGTCTAGTCGGCATACTATGTTAATATTCATGTTATATGATTACTAACCAATTTCTTGTAATTACTATCCTGAACAATAAAACATTCTTTTTTAAAGAAAACCACTCCACTACTTTTCTGCTTTGTAACGGACAAAATACTGAATTCTCAGAGGGTTTAACGAGCTGAATTGCAACTAACGAAAACACAATTTTTAGATTTTAAGAATAATTATGACCAATTATTTCAAAAGTACTTGCATGGCACACAGGCTATAGAGACGGGTCCTAGACATCATGCTGTGCATCATCTTTCAACTGGGCTCAAGTCTGTGCAGAAAAGGATTACGGCATCCCCCGTTCTGTGCACTCGTTCCAGTGCCTCCCTTTTTCTGGTTAGTGGCAGTTCAGATTTCTATTGAGTAAAAGTGACTGTGTAACCACAGCCTCAGAGATTAATCTTTCATCTCACTTTTCATTATCCATGTACCGCCAGTATCTGTCCTTGAGCGGGACGCTAAGACTACCACTTCTCAGAAATAAAAAGTTTTTTGTTTGTTTTTGTTTTTTTTTAATATTGTACTCTTCTGAGCATTCTGTTAATGATGGAGTTGTACGGATTTGGTGCACCTTGAAACCACGTGCTGACCTGGCTGGGATGATCACTGTATGAATCCAGTGGCTTAGTCTGGGGAGAAGAATGGCTCTAGATAAAGCATTTATCAGCACAGATTTGAACAGCCTCTGGAGACGATTCCAGGACAGGATAATGCATCACGTAAGAGGGAAAAAGTAAGAACTCGGGCAGCTTAAAAAGGAAATATGTCAAGAGAGCCTGAAGAAGCAGACTGACAAAGCCTCTGTTTGAGGATGTATAGGGGTTGGGCCTGCCTTCTCTATCCCTAAGGACTGCTGAGAGTATCAGTGAAGTAGGTATCTGAATTGATTTGCAATACCTTAAATTCCTTTTCTCCGTATTGTTTTCTGTTCCCATAATCTTGTTTTCTTACTTCCCCACCCACAGGCTCCCTCCCAACAAGACCAGCTCCAGGCCTGCCAGGCTAAGACCACCTGAGCCAGTCACTGCAACTCAGGGCTTGGTTTAAGTGTGGGGCAAGTGTGAAATCACACTTTCGAAGGCCTGTGCAAAGGTGGCACGTAGTAAATCCAGTTTCATTACCATGTTTACTAACTGGTACGTATGATCTCGGACATGAAGGCAGGTATGTAAAAAAGGGAGCTACATCTTGAATCTCAAGGAATCAGTTCAGTTCAGTTTCACGTAAATGCATAATTACAAATGCTGACATTTAAAATAAATATTTAAAATAAAAAGCGATGGTGACATCCCCCAGCACACCTACTTTCAAGTCAGGCTAAACGTCACCACTGTGAAGCCATCAAGTAATTCCCTTTTAAGAGATCCTGTAACTCTTTAATGTATAAGCCCCAACACAGCAGGGACTTACGAGCGTCGGTTCATACTACATCACCACCCACTACTGCAGCTGGGTCTCTTCACCCGAGAGGACAGCAGCAAAGGCAGAAGCTGACAAAAGGCACAAATGGGCACTGTTTTCACACATACTACCATCTTCCGATGTTTTCTCCCTCATGGTACGAGTAAGTAACACCCGTAGACTGGAAATTGTATGTGGATATCCGGACAGATTTTAGCCTCACAACGTTAGGAACGGTAGGAGTGAAGTTGCAGGGACACCTTATGGGCAGACCAAAACTAGGTTTTGCAAATATGAGTTGCTGGAAATATTTGTAGAGATTACTATTACAGGGTCTTCAAAAGAAGCAATCCAATGTACAGGGATTTCAGGCAGTGTTTCTCAGCTTCTTAATCTCACGGCTGCCTAGTCTATTTGAACAAAAACCTCGAATCATAACATCACCTCAGTGGATTTTGTTTGCAAGCAAATAAAAGTTCAATTAAGTTTTGACTATTCTCTTATTGCACTTATTTCTTCTCATTCTGCTTACTTGCTTACAGGCATGAGAATGACACTGCAGATCTTTGTTTTGTTCTGGGGATGTCATTCAGGTTTGGGGAATGCTTTTTTAGGGCACAGTGGATTAAATGTGAGACTGTGTTTGGCTTCCTGGGAAGCTATTCTCACCTATTGATGGCATGAAGAATTTCATCACTCTCTCCAAACTCCTGGCGATAAGCTCCGCTCACCATTCGGTCACTGGCTTTATGCTCCCCAAACACCTTCTTCATTGCATCTGTTATTTCTCCAACAGTGCACCTAAGACACAGGAACAAAGTATTAATGCTATCAGGAGGCTTATATGAAAACAGAATACCGAAGTCACTGGCAGTGGCCCAACTACTTGCCTTGCTGCAGGACAAATTCATTTACACTCATTTCCCCTTTGGTGCTACAACTCTGAGCATCCGACTCACCCCACTGTCGCCCACTAACAGAACACACAAGAGTATTTTTAAGAAAATACTCTTTTGCTGATGCGAGAAGTGATTTTACAAGTGACGAGGCAATGGGGACCACTGCATGGCAAAATATTGCAGGAAATTAAATCAAATTTTCTCAACTGGGAATTTTTTTGGGCTCAGACTGCGAGATCTTGCATTTGGACTCATATTAAAATTCAAAATATAAATCAAGAGGAAAAAAAAAAGAACACACAGAAAAGACTGAAGCCTAACTTTTTAACTGGAATTTGTTTGCCTTTCCCTTGATGTTTATATTTTAGTATTTATTCTTCTTCTCCTCTACTCCTGACATAGCTCCTTTATCTGCTGAGATGCAGAAGAATCTGGGAAATCCATTTACGTGCAAGTTACAAGCTTTGTTTGCTACTGGAGACACTGTGCGTGTATGAAATAATACACATTTTACTGCTGTAGCGCAAGTGCTAGAAGCAAACTAGGCTGTGCTGTCTTCTTGTACAAACATCAGAAATAACAGCCTCTGTCCCAAAGCATTTAAAAATCTCAGGCTTAATGGATTCCACCTTTCTGCGTAAAATCTATAGAATCATAGAATGGTTTGGGTTGGAAGGGACCTCTAAAGGTCATCTAGTCCAACCCCCCTGCCGTGGGCAGGGACATCTGCAACTAGATCAGGTTGCTCAGAGCCCCGTCCAACCTGACCTGGAATGTTTCCAGGGATGGGGCATCCACCACCTCTCGAGGAAACCTGTGCCAGTGCTTCACCACCCTCAGCCTAAAAAATGTCTTCCTTAGATCTAGCCTAAATCTACCCCCCTTTAGTTTAAAGCCATTCCCCCTTGTCCTGTCGCAACAGGCCCCGCTAAAAAGTTTGCCGCCATCTTTTTTA